>NC_039269.1:71412-397662 GCF_003368295.1 Carassius auratus | reverse complement strand
TTCGCTGACCATAATGCTATAGTATGGAATTTAACCTCTCTATCAGTTTCTGCCTCTACCACTCTGAGTTTTAACCGTAAATTCTCATTCTCCTGCTTTTTACTTCAAGGTCTAATTCCTTTAGACGAATGGATAAAGCTTGCACTTTTAATAGTATTTACACCAGAAGCGAACTCTTCAGCCACCGCATTCGTCGCAACCTCAGGGTGTTCGTCAACTTCTGGTAAAATACCATTGTATACGAGCTGCTTAAACAAATAATCCTTAAATCACTTACTTTTTTTTCTTCATTTACTATCTCGATATTAAAGAATTCTGCAATCAAAATCAGATCTTTTTTACTACATTTCTGAAAGATCTCTGTGGAGGGAGGCCTATAGTAGGCCTAAACCCAATCGCGCGTTAGGGGTGGCGAATCCCTACTAATTGTCTCCACATCCACCTCATCAGACAACGAGAGGTGGAGTGTCGACCCCTCACCCTGGGGGGAAGAAACCGACGAGTGTGCTTCCGAACCCAGGGATTGGGCGCAGGATCTGGCAGATGAGGAAGATTCACCTGCGAAACCCAAGAGTGCAGCAGCTACTCTGCCTTAGCAGAACCTGGGCCAGCACCGCGGGGAACAGTTGGCGAAGTGTCCGCATCGGCAATCATTCACAATGCGGACAGCGGAGAGACCTGTCCCTCGAGAGCTGACTCAGCATGCTTCGATCCCAGGCAAACCACGCATAGACTGTGTGTATCCCCACCTGTTGTGTAGCCCGGGCAGGGAGGAACACACAATCTATAACGCAATCTGAAATCGCCCCTCAAATGTCGTGTCTTAGCTTCGCTTTTTGGAATTATGTTGTTTAATTGGACAGACAACAGCAAATAAGACTCACAAGACAGATTTTAGACATGCACACACAGAGCGCTTGCTGAAAGACGCGAAGCTGAAGTCAGCTGCGTGGCACGTGCCTTTATAGCTTCCTGGTCGCTATGTCACCCAGCCTGTGATGGAGGAACGTATATTATATAATGTTATAGTAAGAAATGTTAAGAACGGGGTCTTCAACCTTTTTACAGTAGATGGATGGAGCGATAGAGCAAGGAATATTGTAAAAGATTGAGATTTGCATTCTAGGTCTGGCCTCTAAGACCATCTTTACATTAGTAGGCCTAAACCTAAACCTATCCATGATTTAGCACTAAAATCAAGAGGAAATGATAGTTGAATAACAAGATAAGGAAAGCACGTAACTCTGGTCAAAAAGGCAACAAAGTCGTCTTGTTTTTTTAACAAAGGTCAAAATTCCTGTTATAATGTAGATTTTTGAGGGTGCACTCTTGTCATAAATTAATCTATTACTTTTCCTACATCATTTTTAACAAAAAACATTGATAAAATATATATTTGGGAGTCTTAGACCTTCCAAACGATATATAGTTTGTCAAGATTAGATTAGATTTAATTGTAATATAGTGAAGTAAATGTAGGCGTCCCACAGAGCGGACGGGTGACAGTTAACAGGTTAAACCAAGCATTTCATGTAAATTTATACACCAATTCTGATTGGTTGCTTGGAATGTTGTTCCAGGATCAACAAGGATGTTGATACTGGAACAGTTTAAACTTGGGTGTAATTTTCATGCACATGAAAACATACCAGAATAAAATGATCCAATTCAATCATACTAATATGCAAAAATGACTTTTGATAAACTAACAATTGTGCTTCATTGTTTTTTTGTTTTGTTTTTTATTGCTGAAGAGTGTTTAACCCTTTTCTTCTGTGTTCTATTGTACAGACATGAAATTACTTTCCTCCAGCATGAGGTTTATTCATTATACTTTTTAGTGTGTAGGGCTTTTACATTTTCTATAAACAGAACGCATTAAATTAAAATCATAAAGCCCTGCTCATATTTAAAAAATAATGCAAAAATTATGTAATTCATTACTTTCCATAAAAAGTAAGTAATTTAATGAGTTACTTATTTTAGGGAGTAATACAATATTGTAGCTAGTGTATTACTTTTAAAAGTAACTTAAAGAAAATGAACAGCATAAAAACGTTGAAAAGCCTGTATTATATAATGTTATAGTAAGAAATGTTAAGACCGGGGTCTTCAAACTTTTTATAGTAGAGATATGGAGAGATAGAGCAAGGAATCACCATACTGTAAAAGGTCTGGCCTCTAAGACCATCTTTACATGAATAGGCCTAAACCTAAACCTACCCATAGTTTATCACTAAAATCAGGAGGAAATGATAGTTGAATAACAAGATAAAGAAAGCACACAACTCTGGTCATAAGGTTTAAACCAAGCATTTCATGTAAATTTATACACCAATTATGATTGTTTGCTTGGAATGTTGTTCCAGGATCAACAAGGATGTTAATACTGGAACAGTTTACACTTGAGTGTAATTTTCATGCACATGAAAACATACCAGAATAAAATATTAGTCTTGCAAGCAAAAAGACATGTTAGTTATGACTTTGAGAGTCATGAGTTTAGTAAGATTATCAAAGTAAGATTATGTCAGATTATGGGAAAATCATGGCTTTATTGTTGGAGATTTGGACATGTAATCCAAAGGTTGCGAGTTCGAGTCTCTGGCTGGCAGGAATTGTGGAGGGAGTGAATGTAGGCACAGCTGAAAGCTTCTTCCCATTATTACAATTTTTACAGGTTCTCAATGTAGAACATTCAGTTGTGTTCAAAATTATTCAACCCCCTTTGTGCAAAATCTTTTATTCTTTAAAATCACCAATAAACGCTGTCTGTAAGTGTTTAGAAGCTTCTTTCACCTCTCTACTACAGTTTTGGCCCATTCCACACCTGAAAAAGCTTTCAGATCACTGATAATCTTTGGTTTTCACATTGCCACTGCTTTCTTCAAATTCAACCAGATATTTGAAATGAGAATTAAGCCTGGAGACTGAACAGGTCACTCAAGTACATTCTATGACTGATCCCTGAACCAAGCAGTAGTAGATTTGGATGTGTACTTTGGTATGACTGGCCTGCAGGAAAGTCCATTGATCATCAGCTTCAGTTTTTGCACCAAAGGCATCACAATTCTTGTCAAAATGGCCTGACACTTTAAAGAAACCATGATGTCCTTCATACAGTCATGATTTCCACTTCCTTCTACAGTAAAGAAACCCCATAACAGGGCTGATCCACCTCCAAGTTTGTGGATGGAGATGGTGTTCTTCTGCTTATGAGCTTTGCCTTTTTTGCAGCAGACATACTGCTGATCCATGGGTCCAAAAAGTTCCAGTTTGGTCACATCACTCCATATAACATTCCTCCAGAGCTCCACAAGTCTACACAAATGTATATTATCAAGTTCTAGTTGTCCTTTGTTCTTCTTGATCAAGAATGGTATTCTACAAGATGTCTCAACATAAAGGCAATACTTGTCTAGTGATCTTCTTACACACTGCTTTGAAATGGTTTTCCTCCTTTCATCGGGTCATCTTGCAAGTCTTTGGCTTAACATTGCAGATTTCTCTCAGTTGCTCTGATTAAACATTTTATGATATTGTGCTTTTTCTTCCACAACCTCAAAGATTTTCTGGTAAAACATATTTTAAGCTAAGGAATAAGGCTGAGAGCTGTGTCTCTAGGAACTTTCAATGTCTTGGAAATATTCATATATCCTTAGCCTTTCTAAAGTACTACGATATTTATTCTCTTTAGCTTTTGTGAGATCTCTGTTTTAATAGAGTTTCTAAAAGCTTAATTGTGTTTTGAGACTGTTTTATTCCCCACCATGCAAATAAGTGATTTAAAACAGCAATGTTGAATAGGGCTTGAATAATTATGACATAGCAGTATTATTAAAAAATCTTATAACTCAAAAGTATTACATTATATATTGACAATATCACTTTTAATACGCCAGTGAACTGTTATAGATACAATTTCTATTTTATCCTGGATCTTCAGAAAAGCTTGTATTTGTAAAGTACTGCAGTCTCTAGGGGGTTGAATAATTTTGAACACAACTGTATGTGACCCTGGACCAAAGGGTCTTAAGTTGCTGGGGTATATTATTATTAATAGCCAAAAAAAAAAACATTGTATGGGTCAAAATTATCGATTTTTCTTTTATGCCAAAATCATTAGGATTTGAGTAAAGAACATATTCCATGAAGATATTTTGTAAATTTAATTTGGACAATTTAAAATGTGATTTTCTCAGTATTTATTTATGTATTTATTTATTTATTGCACCCTCAAATTCCAGATTTTCAAAAAGTGGTATCTCAGCCAAATATTGTCCTGTCCTAACAAACCATTCATTAATTGAAATCTTATTTATTAAGCTTTCATGTGATGTATAAATCTCAGTTTTAAAAAATTGACACTTTAGAAAGTTTTTTGTGATCCATATTTAATACGTTCTGTTTATAGAAAACGTAAAAGCCCGACTCACCAAAAAGTGTAATGAATAAACCTCATGCTGGAGGAAAGTAATTTCATGTCTGTACAATAGAACACAGAAGAAAAAGGTTCAACACTCTTCAGCAAGAAAAAAAAAAAAAAAACAATGAAGCACAATTGTTAGTTTATCAAAAGTAATTTTTGCCTATTAGTATGATTGAATTGGATCATCTTTTTTATAAGCTGTGTCTATTTCCAATGAATACTTTTTGTGACATATTTACTGTTCTCTTAAAGCCACTGTTTTACAATTCAGTTAGATGGCTTAACAAAGGGACAACACATTATTCACAAAATAAATCAATTAATTTTCACTTTCAACACAATAGTGTTGTGATCCCTTTAAATTAAAATCATAAAGCCCTGCTCATATTTAAAAAATAATGTAAAAGTTATGTAATTCATTACTTTCCATAAAAAGTAAGTAATGTAATGAGTTACTTATTTTAGGGAGTAATGCAATATTGTAATGTATTACTTTTAAAAGTAACTTGCCCCAACAATGCACGCACAGAAAATAACAGGGTAAAAATGTTGAAAAGCCTGTATTATATAATCTTATAGTAAGAAATGTTAAGACCGGGGACTTCAAACTTTTTATAGTAGATGGATGGAGAGTTAGAGCAAGGAATCTCCATACTGTAAAAGGTCTGGCCTCTAAGACCATCTTTACATTAGTAGGCCTAAACCTAAACCTACCCATAGTTTATCACTAAAATCAGGAGGAAATGATAGTTGAATAACAAGATAAAGAAAGCACACAACTCTGGTCATAAGGTTTAAGCCAAGCATTTCATGTAAATTTATACACCAATTCTGATTGGTTGCTTGGAATGTTGTTCCAGAATCAACAAGGATGTTAATACTGGAACAGTTTACACTTGAGTGTAATTTTCATGCACATGAAAACATACCAGAATAAAATATTAGTCTTGCAAGCAAAAAGACATGTTAGTTATGAGTTTAAAATTCACGAGTTTAGTAAGATTATCATAGTAAGATTATTTCAGATTATGGGAAAATCATGGCCTTATTGTTTGAGATTTGGACATGTAATCTTAAGGTTGCGAGTTCGAGTCTCGGGCCGGCAGGAATTGTGGGGGGAGGAATAGGCACAGCTGAAAGCTTCTTCCCATTATTACAATTTTTACATAGGTTCTCAGTGTAGAACATATGTGACCCTGGTCCAAAGGGTCTTAAGTTGCTGGGGTATGTTATTATTAATAGCCTAAAAAAACATTGTATGGGTAAAAATTATCTATTTGTCTTTTATGCCAAAATCATTAGGATTTGAGTAAAGATCATATTCCATGAAGATATTTTGTAAATTTAATTTGGACAACTTAAAATGCAATTTTCTCAGTATGTATTTATTTATTTATTTATTATTTATTTATTTATTGCACCCTCAGATTCCAGATTTTCAAAAAGTGGTATCTCAACCAAATATTGTCCTGTTCTAACAAACCATTCATTAATTGAAAGCTTATTTATTAAGCTTTCAGGTGATGTATAAATCTCAATTTTTAAAAATTGACACTTAGGACAGTTTTTGTGATACATATTTAAAGGGATCACAACACTATTGTGTTGAAAGTGAAAATTAATTGATTTATTTTGTGAATAATGTGTTCCTTTGTTAAGCCATCTAACTGAATAGTAAAACAGTGGCTTTAAGAGAACAGTAAATATGTCACAAAAAGAATTCATTGGACATAGACAAAGCTAATAAAAAAAAAGATGATCCAATTCAATCATACTAATAGGCAAAAATTACTTTTGATAAACTAACAATTGTGCTTCATTGTTTTTTTTGTTTTTTTTTTTCTTGCTGAAGAGTGTTTAACGTTTTTCTTCTGTGTTCTATTGTACAGACATGAAATTACTTTCCTCCAGCATGAGGTTTATTCATTACACTTTTTGGTGTGTAGGGCTTTTACATTTTCTATAAACAGAACGCATTAAATTAAAATCATAAAGCCCTGCTCATATTTAAAAAATAATTTAAAAGTTATGCAATTCATTACTTTCCACAAAAAGTAAGTAATTTAATGAGTTACTTATTTTAGGGAGTAATGCAATATTGTAATGTATTACTTTTAAAAGTAACTTGTCCCAACAATGCACGCAAAGAAAATAACAGCGTAAAAACGTTGAAAAGCCTGTATTATATAATCTTATAGTAAGAAATGTTAAGACCGGGGTCTTCAAACGTTTTATAGTAGATGGATGGAGAGATAGAGTAAGGAATCCCCATATTGTAAAAGATTGAGATTTGCATTTTAGGTCTGGCCTCTAAGACCATCTTTACATTAGTAGGCCTAAACCTAAACCTACCCATAGTTTATCACTAAAATCAGGAGGAAATGATAGTTGAATAACAAGATAAAGAAAGCACACAACTCTGGTCATAAGGTTTAAACCAAGCATTTCATGTAAATTTATACACCAATTCTGATTGGTTGCTTGGAATGTTGTTCCAGGATCAACAAGGATGTTAATACTGGAACAGTTTACACTTGAGTGTAATTTTCATGCACATGAAAACATACCAGAATAAAATATTAGTCTTGCAAGCAAAAAGACATGTTAGTTATGAGTTTAAAATTCACGAGTTTAGTAAGATTATCATAGTAAGATTATTTCAGATTATGGGAAAATCATGGCCTTATTGTTTGAGATTTGGACATGTAATCTTAAGGTTGCGAGTTCGAGTCTCGGGCCAGCAGGAATTGTGGGGGGGGGGATAGGCACAGCTGAAAGCTTCTTCCCATTATTACAATTTTTACATAGGTTCTCAATGTAGAACATATGTGACCCTGGTCCAAAGGGTCTTAAGTTGGTGGGGTATGTTATTATTAATAGCCTAAAAAAACATTGTATGGGTAAAAATTATCTATTTGTCTTTTATGCCAAAATCATTAGGATTTGAGTAAAGATCATATTCCATGAAGATATTTTGTAAATTTAATTTGGACAACTTAAAATGCAATTTTCTCAGTATGTATTTATTTATTTATTTATTATTTATTTATTTATTGCACCCTCAGATTCCAGATTTTCAAAAAGTGGTATCTCAACCAAATATTGTCCTGTTCTAACAAACCATTCATTAATTGAAAGCTTATTTATTAAGCTTTCAGGTGATGTATAAATCTCAATTTTTAAAAATTGACACTTAGGACAGTTTTTGTGATACATATTCAAAGGGATCACAAAACTATTGTGTTGAAAGTGAAAATGTATTTATTTATTTTGTGAATAATGTGTTCCTTTGTTAAGCCATCTAACTGAATAGTAAAACAGTGGCTTTAAGAGAACAGTAAATATGTCACAAAAAGAATTCATTGGACATAGACAAAGCTAATAAAAAAAAAGATGATCCAATTCAATCATACTAATAGGCAAAAATTACTTTTGATAAACTAACAATTGTGCTTCATTGTTTTTTTTGTTTTTTTTTTCTTGCTGAAGAGTGTTTAACGTTTTTCTTCTGTGTTCTATTGTACAGACATGAAATTACTTTCCTCCAGCATGAGGTTTATTCATTACACTTTTTGGTGAGTAGGGCTTTTACATTTTCTATAAACAGAACATATTAAATTAAAATCATAAAGCCCTGCTCATATTTACAAAATAATTTAAAAGTAATGCAATTCATTACTTTCCATAAAAAGTAAGTAATTTAATGAGTTACTTATTTTAGGGAGTAATGCAATATTGTAATGTATTACTTTTAAACGTAACTTGTCCCAACAATGCACGCAAAGAAAATAACAGCATAAAAACGTTGAAAAGCCTGTATTATATAATCTTATAGTAAGAAATGTTAAGACCGGGGTCTTCAAACGTTTTATAGTAGATGGGTGGAGAGATAGAGTAAGGAATCTCCATACTGTAAAAGATTGAGATTTGCATTTTAGGTCTGGCCTCTAAGACCATCTTTACATTAGTAGGCCTAAACCTAAACCTACCCATAGTTTATCACTAAAATCAGGAGGAAATGATAGTTGAATAACAAGATAAAGAAAGCACACAACTCTGGTCATAAGGTTTAAGCCAAGCATTTCATGTAAATTTATACACCAATTCTGATTGGTTGCTTGGAATGTTGTTCCAGGATCAACAAGGATGTTAATACTGGAACAGTTTACACTTGAGTATAATTTTAATGCACATGAAAACATACCAGAATAAAATATTAGTCTTGCAAGCAAAAAGACATGTTAGTTATGACTTTGAGATTCATGAGTTTAGTAAGATTATCATGAGTATAGTAAAATTATCATGTCAGATTATGGGAAAATCATGGCTTTATTGTTGGAGATTTGGACATGTAATCTTAAAACCCTTGTGCGGTCTTCGGTCATTTCTGACCGGAATATTTTACGTTTTGAAATGTTAAAAATCACAGCTTCATCGGAATGATATGAAATGCGGTGACTTTCATGGCATTTGGGGTGTGAACATACAAAAAAATTGAGGGCATGATTCGAACAGTCTAAGTGGGCGTAAAAAAAATAGTAACACTCATGGTCTTCGGTCAAAAATGACCGTCCATAGGAAATGAATGGGAAATAGACAAAAATACAACAATTCAGAGAATATTTGTGTACACAATCTACAAATCGATCACAAAACTGAAAAAAAGTGCACAGCAGTGAAGGGATAACACTATAAAACATCAAGAGTGTGATATTGACACATCCAATCACACACAGATGCACACACACACACACAAACACACACACACACACACATACTTACACATAGACACCTATGAACTACTGTGTCTGTAACACAGAGCAAAGTTTTGAGAATGTGAAATCCATTCAATAATTCAGTCATAATGCAGAGAAAATCTAACAGCAGTGAAGGTATGACACTCTAAATAATCACATACACACACACACACGCGCGCGCACACACGCACACACCTATGACCTGCTGTCTGTAAAACAGCGATGAGAAGCAAGCGCTGCCTCTTGGGTTTGTCAGTGCACTTAGAAACTCAGACTTGGTCCTTTGCACCATTCTGAGGATTCTTATTTTTTATTTTTTTGCAGGAGCTCTGTGCCACTGAACAATATGTTCAGGTTTGATTGCAATCATAATGCAAAAACTTTAATGCAAATAATGCATGAAATCATTATTTATAACAGAAGAAATATAAAAAAATATACAAAAAGTACTCTTTAGAATGTATTAATATATATTCAAGTCCACTACTTAATATGAGTAAGCAATTATGTCTAAAAACAATAAGGGAATTCACAAGCCTCTCTATAGATTCCTATACTGGTAATAAGTGGTTGCACCATGCACTTACATGTTTTTCTTTCTTTGCTCTGACCAGGTGGCGCTAAAAAATCTTCAAAAAAAATGTATTTGAAAGGCCTAGTCTCTGGTTTAATCTGAAATACAACATTAATTCGAAAATAATTTAGAAAAATTAGAAAAAAAAATTATGTACTATTTTCTATGAGAAAAATTGTTCATAAGTATTGCATAAATATGAATTAATACCTTAAAATTTTCTCAAAATACAAAAGAAAAAAGAAAAAATATTATTGAATAAAAATATATTCCACTGATTTTACTGGGGGGCAAAAAAGTTACATTTTAGGTGTCCGGTCACTTATGACCCCTGAAGACCCTGAGTGTGACTCCCAAATGAGGTCCGCACAAGGGTTAAGGTTGCGAGTTCGAGTCTCGGGCCGGCAGGAATTGTGGGGGGAGGAATAGGCACAGCTGAAAGCTTCTTCCCATTATTAAAATTTTTACATAGGTTCTCAGTGTAGAACATATGTGACCCTGGTCCAAAGGGTCTTAAGTTGCTGGGGTATATTACTATTAATAGCCAAAAAAACATTGTACGGGTCAAAATTATAGATTTTTCTTTTATGCCAAAAATCATTAGGATTTTGGGTAAAGATCATGTTCCATGAAGATATTTTGTAAATTTAATTTGAACAACTTAAAATGCAATTTTCTCAGTATTTATTTATTTATTTATTAACTTTTGCACCCTCAGATTCCAGATTTTCAAGTAGTTGTATCTCAGCCAAATATTGCCCTGTCCTAACAAGCCATACATTAATTGAAAGCTTATTTATTCAGCTTTCATGTGATTTATTCATCTTAATTTAGAAAAATTTACACTTAAGACAGTTTTTGTGATCCATATCTAAAGGGCATCTATTATGCCCAATTTAACACGATGTAATATTATTATATATTATAATATTATCATTTATTTTAACATGTTGTCTATCAACACACATTTATGTCCAAGCACCATGTAAAATCCAATCCAAAGGATTACATTCAATTTTGTTCTATTTGTACAATGACAATGAAATCATTTATTCATTCAAATCTAGATCTGTAGATCTGTACCATTATTCACTGATAATCTTGCCTTGTTTTTGTAAGGTTGTGCATCCTTAGACTTTTAGTAGTTTTTTTTTTTTTTTTTTAGATTTTTTCCAAAAACATTTTTAAGCTTTTCTCAAAAACCTGAGCTTTTATCTTTAAAAGTCACACTTGATTGTGCTCAAAAGCATTGCTCAGACTCTTTGCAAGAAAATTCAAATCACTGTTATATTTCATAAAGTGGTTTTAGAGTTTTAGAAGGTTCACTTGTGATCAATCCAATAAAAATCCAGCCATTCATTTATTCATTCTTGATGTGGCCATAAGGTCAGATTTTAATTCTCCCTGTTGTCTCTCTGAACTATTTTCTGTTTGTCCCGCCTCTCAGATTGGAATAGTGCACAGCTCAGAAGCCATAGAGCATGTCAATCACATGGCCGTCCAATCTCAGTACATGAGACCTGTGCATCATCCACTGCTGGTCCATACTGTCAACTCTGATCACATCTCAGGTAAAGTCAGCCTTAATGTCTCTTAAAGACTCATCCATTCCTGGTCATGAAGTCATTTTACCCTGTATGACACTATTGTGTTGAAAATTAAAAAAAATTTATTTTGCGAATAATGTGTTGTCCCTTTGTTAAGCCATTTAAGTGAATTGTAAAACGGAGAACAGTATAAGTGTCACAAAAAGTATTCATTTGGCATAGACAAAGCTTATAAAAAAAGCAAAATGTACCCACATGTGCATACAAAATCCGCACACTAGTCTAAGTGGACGACAGGTTCTTGAGACCGTATTGTTGGTTTGGAGGATCTTGGGAAATTACACTTACTCTAGCAGCTCACGCACACACCAGGGACACCAGCGATCTCCCCAAGGGCGCACAGAGCACAGCTGACTGCAGAGAGATGGAGCATTCTGGACGGACGAAATAAAGAGGGAGAGGGATGACAGGATGCGAGACATGCTGCTTTAGAAGAGACATGGAATAACAGCAGGTGGCACTGTGACCTCATGCTCCCAATCCTGCTCTTGTTGACTGTGAGGTCTCAGTAAATGACACTGTTCTTAAAGTGAAATGTGCAAAACTGTCTTCCGCTGCCAGCACAGCTAAATAAGCTTACTACAGTTATTGTACTACAGTTAAAAGTATATATATATATATATATATATATATATATATATATAAATAAAAGTATATATAAAAGTATATATAAAAGTATATATAAAAGTATATATAAAAGTATATATATATATATATATATATATATATATATATATATATATATATATATGTGTGTATGTATGTATGTATATATATATATATATATATATATATATATATATATATATATATATATATATATATATATATATATATATATATATATATGTGTGTGTGTATAATTAATGTATTATAATTAATTAATTAATTAATTATAATTATTGTTTTTCCTTAAAGGGGGGGTGAAATGCTATTTCATGTATACGGAGTTTTTTTACACTGTTAAAGAGTTGGATTCCCATGCTAAACATGGACAAAGTTTCAAAAATTAAGTTGTACGTTTGAAGGAGTATTTTTGTTCCCAAAATACTCCTTCCGGTTTGTCAGTTTCGGAAAGTTTCGGAAAGTTTTTTTCGAGTATGGCTCTGTGTGAAGCAGAGTTTTTAGGCCCTATGATTAACACCTCAGAAAAAAACAGAGGTGTTAATCATAGGGCCTAAAAACTCTGCTTGTAATAACCTAGAACACTGTCTAAGACTTGATGGTTGCTCTTTCAGTTCTTCGTCATCAGTTAGGAACCTAGGTGTGCTACTTGATCGCAATCTTTCCTTAGAAAGCCACGTTTCTAGCATTTGTAAAACTGCATTTTTCCATCTCAAAAATATATCTAAATTACGGCCTATGCTCTCATTGTCAAAAGCAGAAATGTTAATCCATGCATTTATGACTTCAAGGTTAGACTATTGTAATGCTTTATTGGGTGGTTGTTCTGCACGCTTGGTAAACAAACTACAGCTAGTCCAAAATGCAGCAGCAAGAGTTCTTACTAGAACCAGGAAGTATGACCATATTAGCCCGGTCCGGTCCACATTGCAATGGCTCCCTATCAAACATCATATAGATTTTAAAATATTGCTTATTACTTATAAAGCCCTGAATGGTTTAGCACCTCAGTATTTGAATGAGCTCCTTTTACATTATACTCCTCTACGTCCGCTGCGTTCTCAAAACTCAGGCAATTTGATAATACCTAGAATATCAAAATCAACTGCTGGCGGCAGATCCTTTTCCTATTTGGCGCCTAAACTCTGGAATAACCTACCTAACATTGTTCGGGAGGCAGACACACTCTTGCAGTTTAAATCTAGATTAAAGACCCATCTCTTTAACCTGGCATACACATAACATACTAATATGCTTTTAATATCCAAATCCGTTAAAGGATTTTTAGGCTGCATTAATTAGGTAAACTGGAACCGGAAACACTTCACATAACACCGTACTTTCTACATCATTAGAAGAATGGCATCTACGCTAATATTTGTCTGTTTCTGTCTTATTCCGAGGTCACCGTAGCCACCAGATCCAGTCTGTATCCAGATCAGAGGGTCACTGCAGTCGCCCTGATCCAGTACGTATCCAGACCAGATGGTGGATCAGCACCTAGAAAGGACCTCTACTGCCCTGAAAGACAGCGGAGACCAGGACAACTAGAGCCCCAGATACAGATCCCCTGTAAAGACCTTGTCTCAGAGGAGCACCAGGACAAGACCACAGGAAACAGATGATTCTTCTGCACAATCTGACTTTGCTGCAGCCTGGAATTGAACTACTGGTTTCGTTTGGTCAGAGGAGAACTGGCCCCCCAACTGAGCCTGGTTTCTCCCAAGGTTTTTTTCTCCATTCTGTCACCGATGGAGTTTCGGTTCCTTGCCGCTGTCGCCTTTGGCTTGCTTAGTTGGGGTCACTTCATCTACAGCAATATCATTGACTTGATTGCAAATAAATGCACAGACACTATTTAAACTGAACAGAGATGACATAACTGAATTCAATGATGAACTGCCTTTAACTATCATTTTGCATTTTTGAGACACTGTTTTCCAAATGAATGTTGTTCAGTGCTTTGACGCAATGTATTTTGTTTAAAGCACTATATAAATAAAGGTGATTGATTGATTGATTGATGTTAGAAGGAGCGGAATTTCCTTATATGGGTCCTAAGGGCACGTCTGCCGGAAGAGCGCGCGCTCCCGTATAGCAGAGCACCGAGATGCTGAGCATAGACATTCATTCACTGATCAGAGCGAGAGTGTCGCGAAAAGTCACAAAAGAAGTGTGTTTTTGGTTGCCAGGGCAAGACAACCCTGCACAGATTACAAAAAAAAAAAAAAAACAGCATTAAGGGACCAGTGGATGGAGTTTATTTTTACAGAGCATCAACGGAGTTCCCTGCATTTCGAAGATGCTTGTTTTACAAACAAGGCCCAGTTTGACGACGGATTTGCATATCGTTTATTTCTTAAGGATGATGCAATCCCAACGAAAAAGGGTCACGATCGTGTGTTGGAACCGAAGGCGGTGAGTAAAACTGCTTAAAATATCTCTGCCTCCTTGTTAGTGCGTCCGCCTCCGGTGTCTTTTGATCGTTAATTTAAAGGACGATCATGGAAATGATCGAATATTGACATCCCTAAATACAAATGAGTTGGATGGAAAACGGTCTCAGGTTACGTATGTAACCATAGTTCCCTGAGTAGGGAACGAGACACTGCGTCCTCTAGGGGGCGCTTTGGGGAACACCTCGTCGTGACCCGTGTCTGAAGCATACAATGAAAAAACACCAACTTGTTGGCCGTCGACAGCCTCCGACGTCACTACCGGCGCGACTATAAATCAGCACCGGGAGAGCACGTCATTATCTTCTTCGTCTGAAGCTTGCGTCCGAAGCATGGCAGAGAGCTAGAGGACGCAGTGTCTCGTTCCCTACTCAGGGAACTATGGTTACATACGTAACCTGAGACCGTTCCCTTTCGAGGGAACTTCGAACTGCGTCCTCTAGGGGGCGCTTTGGGGAACAGTATACCCACGCCGCCATGCTGAGGGGAATGCAGGCCAGAATCATGGCGAGCACTAAGTACCAACTCTACCATTACTATGGGAGTTGCCCCTGGGACGTTTAGACGGCTGTCTGTGACAGTACCCCTTATGGCCAAAAGGCCTAAGCTACATACCCAACTTAATTGTTAGGGCCTCGGCCCTGGGTAGAGCTGAAGGCTTGGAATCAGGAAAGATTCCTTTAAAGGGATACGGCTAAGAACCTAGCATTTTTACCAATTCTTGCCTGTCACACAGGGGCTACCGCTAGCTTACGCATAAGCTTGCTGAAAGAGCCGTCTCAACAGTTCTCTAGTAGCAACACCCTGTTTAGATAGGTATCCGAGGATACATAGGTGGAGTGGCGCCCAAGATGAACGGGGCTTTTACCAACTCAAGAAAGGGCACGAAGCAACCGCGCGAAGCCCTCACCATATAGGATTTTAGAAAGAACGCAGAATACTAGCGTGCAAACTTACCACATTGTGGATTTCAGAAAATGTGCAAAGACTACACGTGCACACTTACCATAGCATGGATTTTCAAATACTGTTCTAAGGAGGGGCTCTCGTGGCACTCTGATAGAGCAGCTCATAGATGGAATGTTGCATCTTAAAACAGTATGATTGAGAGTCATCAACTCGGTCTATGGAAACAATACTGGAGCGCTCTGGGAAAAAAACAGAGAACTCCGTCTCGTACGAGAGGAGAACTCCGAGCTCAGAGTAGCGCACTCATAGGTGACCCATTTTTTGGAAAAAGGGGAGCGCTGCTAAATTACCACGAGAATCAATAGCCCCTCATGTTGAGAAAAGCGATGCTTGAGGTGTATAAACAAATACACACTGGCTGAATGGAGCCCAAGGAACCAAGGTCTAATCATCTCAGGAAAGGGAACGAAGCGTTACCCCTCATCGTACAAGATTTCAGAAAGTTTGCAGAGTCTTGCATGCAAACTTACCACTTGTGGATTTTTAGAAAGTGTGTTCACATACACACTGACCACCATGTGGTTTTGAGAAAGTACACAAAGCTTAGCGTGTGTACTTAAAGGTTCCTAAGCATCGTAGAGGAGCTGAATCTCACGGGAGAGGCAAGCTCAATTACAAACCTCGGGTGAGGGGAGCATCACCTGAGGCAGCATATACAAGAAGACTTCTGTAACTGCCACCTCCACTTCCCGGTAGATACGACAGCACCCCTAAGCGGCCAGGAGACCCCTCGGGGTGACCTGGCCAGACATCCATGAAATTCCCTGCAGTGCTGTGCCAGGCCTGATGATCAAGGAGGCTCCCTCAGAAGCCTGTGATCTCAGCCGCCTAATACCGGAACATGAAGCCGGATGGCTGCTGCTGACGAATGTTTAGTAAACACTGTAACTGAGCACTGCAAAGGAAACTCAGACAGAGTTTATTAGTAGACACGTAACCACCAGCAATTAAATACACATAAGTATATACAGAGAGGGTTACATGTACTCACTCACCCTCCTACGCCGGAGCCCCGCTCAAGGGGTAGACTGTTATGCGAGAGGTTTCCACCTAACCTCGATCAGGTGGAGAGCTGGTGGTTACAGGGGAATTAGGAAGGGGAGTATAAAAGCAGAAGTTAACCTTTCGAAGTCGATTAACGCATATACGCGTTTGTCTTTTCT
This sequence comes from Carassius auratus, assembly GCF_003368295.1. NCBI lineage: Eukaryota > Metazoa > Chordata > Actinopteri > Cypriniformes > Cyprinidae > Carassius > Carassius auratus. The sequence goes on along the minus strand of NC_039269.1, from coordinate 381,083 downwards.
TTTAGTAGATACCTCGGTATCATTCTGATTTGGACGAGAACGCTGCCTCGTCTAGATCATACCTCTTAGGTTCTGCTTACCTCCTCGTGACCCACGATTCCTCTAACCCCTGCCCGCAGGTGGGGGAGGAGCGCGAGTTGCGACACTAGCCTTCTGTGCCCATCTTTGATCCTCAGATCGAGTCAGGCCAGGACCCCTATGTTGTTTGGGCTCAGACCTGGACCTTCGTGGGACGAAGGATCTGAAAGCAGCAGAGCGCGCCTTCGTCTCCCTGAACTTTTCAAATCGCCGCCTCAACGGAAATACCGAAAAGTTCAGTAGGCGAAACCTGAGCATCGGGCAGAAAGCATTTTCTTTCCTCCCGATGTCTGTTCATCCACAGATGTCTCTCCGCTGCCACCATGGGCGCCATAGTCCTGCCCCATGGCGGAGGCGGCCTGCTTGGTAGCATGGAGAGAGATCCATGGTGTGGCGCAGCTCAGCTACCTGATCAGAAAAAGGCCCCAGCCTCTATCCAGGTCTCTTAGCAGATCAGTCTGATATGCTTGAAGCACCAGCATTGTGTGTAATAAAGCCTCAGCCTGACCTGCTACTGCGTATGCCTTGCCATTTAAGCGAGATGATTTTCTGAAGGGGCTTAGATGGCAAGGAGGGAGAATAAGAGAGGAGGTTTCCCCTGCAGAAAGAAAACATTTTTCACATATAAAAATTTATAAATTATTTATAAAATTTTTAGCTCTTTCTACAGGGGCATTCCCTCCTAGCCGCTTTCATGCATCACCTCGATGTCGGCAGATTACTTTAATGCCGAAACCGATGGATGCAAAAAGAAAACGGCATCTTTCATTTCTTTTTAATCTCTGTATGGAGATCATGCACAAATGAAAGGCTCACCTGAGCTGGAGGGTTATGGTCAAAAGGTAATTTTCGCTCAATAACCTCCAACAGCTCTACATACGCAGGGCAGGAGAATTGAGAAGGCTCAGCCTCAGCTTCTTCACCATCCTCAAATATCTCCTGCTTTTCCTGGGTAAAAACCCAGCAGAGCACTAACCTCAGTATGAGAAAGTGTTAAAGATATAACATCATCCTCCCAAGGCTCTCTCTCGTCCGCCGCCCCTTTTTTTTTTTTTTTTTTTACGATCTCGAAAGGGAAAGTCCCTCTTTAAACCATTCAGACAGATCCATATGTATTCTCACGAGCTCATTTTCTTTCCTGCCTCAGCGTGGACAGATCCTGAACCGCGGGAAGCAGATGGCTTGCCTTTATTTTATTTATTTTTTTTTAGAAGAGAGACGAACGAGAGCGGAGCTTTTTCCATTGAAAAAAACGCTCATAGTGCACGCAGATTGCCTCCTCAAAGACATCGCGTGCGTGCTCTTCACCCAAACAAATGACGCAAAGATCGCGTGTGTCATCGGGTGTCAAATAACGCCGACACGGATGCACACATCGTCTAAACGCTTGCTAGTTGTCGCCATGATAAACAGAGAAAGATCGCCCTTACCGGTTCTTTCAGATGCACGCTTCAAACAAAACAGTCAGTTGAAGATGAAGAAGATAATGACGTGCTCTCCCGGTGCTGATTTATAGTCGCGCCGGTAGTGACGTCGGAGGCTGTCGACGGCCAACAAGTTGGTGTTTTTTCATTGTATGCTTCAGACACGGGTCACGACGAGGTGTTCCCCAAAGCGCCCCCTAGAGGACGCAGTTCGAAGTTCCCTCGAAAGGGAACTGGTTATTGTCTGTATCAAACCATGCTTCCGAACAAATGTGATTCACCATTCTGGGAAGCTCCAGGACAGCTGTCTCTCCGAGCGCGGTGCTGTCTGTGAGCGGGGCGGAGTAACGTAGCCCTCAACCACGCTGCAGTGTTTGTAAGAGCTGTCAACTTCTCCACACCATTTACAGAATGAAATTCTCTGACTACCTTTATCTCCCAGGACTGTTGTTGAATCTTCCAAAAGTTTTGGCTTGGGGTGCTTCACATGCGCAGCAGCACTTTTCACTGCAACAATAACACGGGGCTGCCCGCCGACGTGCCTGACTTTAAATCATTGCTACCAAACACGGATATCGGCCGATGACGATTTATTAAAAAATGACAAATATAGGCCCGATATATCGGCCGAGCGATATATCGGTCGATCTCTACTATATACATCTGGACACTCTTGATGCATCTTTGAGGTTCACATTATTTGACTTCTCAAGCGCCTTCAGTACAATTCAGCCTCAACTGTTGTGTGAAAAGATGAGGAGAATCCAGGTGTATTCATCATTGGTCCAGTAGTGTATGGACTATTTATCCTGCAGACCACAGCATGTGCGTCTACTGAATAGTGTCTCTAATACTATTCTGAGTATCACAGGAGCACCACAAGGAACTGTTTTGCCCCCCTTTTTTTGTTTACCATCTACACTGCATGCTTCCAGTATAATACTGATAGCTGTTTCCTTCAGAAATTCTCTGATGATACAGTAGATGTCAGCTAGAGAATGATTAAGGATTTTTTTTGTCTGGAGTGACCACAACAATCTCCATCACAGCATCTTAAAAACCAATGAGATAGTTGTAGATTTAAAGAGGAAGAGGAGCACACGATCAATTTCGATCACCATACGGGGCATCACAGTGGAGATAGTCTCCAGCCACAGATACCTTGGTGTGCAGCTTGACAACTAGCTAGACTGGAAGAGCCATGTGGAGATATTGTACATGAAGGGTCAAAGCCAACTTTATTTTATAAAGTGGCTGAGGTCATTTAACATCAGCCATCCCCTATTTTGCTGCATCTATCAGACAGTGTTGGATAGTACTCTGTCTATAGTGTGCTAGACAGAGGGTTTCCCACATGAGAGATAGAAGCAGAGTTAACAAACTTATCAAGAAGACTGGCTCTGTTGTTGGTATAGAATTTGATGCTTTCCAGTAGGTGACAGAGCGGAGAATACTCTCTAAGCCTCGAATCCCACGGAGGAGATCCAGAAGGGTAAAAAGAGGAGTTATGAAAGAGAGAGGAAGAGAGAGGACCAGGCATTATTGATTTAATGTGAGTGTTACAAGTTAGATAATGTAAGTGTATTTTCTAACATGACAGTTATTGCCTCTATTACGTAAATTATTTCAGCAACAAAGGTGATTTGAAACATGTATCCCACATTGTTTTCTCTTGAATGAACTGACTGTAAAAAGTACTAAGTTGAAAGAAAATCTTACTGTTGTGTTTTGGCGATTGAACCAAATGTTCTCTTTGTGTGTTCTGAAAAAATGTTAATGTGGAATGAAAATATGTGCAACTACAATGAAATCATGAGATCAGTTTTGAAAGAATGGCTAGTGGTGTGAGTTTAATATTTTGTACTAAAAGTTTAGAAAATGTAGATCTTATGAAAAGAGAACCAACCCAATCAAAAACCTGTAAACCTTCTTTTTTTTCTTGCTCATTGATGCTTCACAAACCAGTCCAGTTGGTTTTGTTTTAATAAATCTTAAGTTTGTTTGTCAGCTGTCATTAGAAAGGAAGAAAAATATGGCTGATTGTATTCACACAATGGTGGAACATATATATAAATATATATATATATATATATATATATATATATATATATATATATATATATATATATATATATATATATATATATATATATATATATATATATATATATATATATATAGAAAGAGAGAGAGAGAGGGATAAAGAGAGAGAGAGAGAGAGAATATAAAAAATATAAATAAAACTGACATTTCCTATTGAACATATTCCTATACTTCCTCAGTACTGATTGGTTGCTTGGAATGTTGTTCCAGGATCAACAACGATGTTGATCCAGGAACATTTTGCACTTGGTGAAATCTTGTTCACTGTTACTAGGCAGAAGTGATTTTTTTTAATTCGATTAGCTCAGTTTGTTGCTCAAGTTAAAAGGGTGAAAGATTTAATATTCAGACAGCAGTCTAGTATTTGTTTCCTCTAACTTCATCAGTTTTTTTTTTTACCACACTTCCACCAGGCCTACATCTTGTTTTTAAAGGTGTATTTTTCATGCATATATAATAATGCATAAAAATGCATGCATAAAAATAATAATAATTAATGTAATGTAGGGCTGAAACGATTAGTCGACATTAAATGACCTTATGTATGTAATGTATCCTGTAATAATGTGGTTAGACCAGTTTACTGTAGCGCAAGACTGTAATTCAACTCTCCTGACGCAAATCAACAGAAAAAGACGCAGCGGCAGTGCTTCAGAGAAATGGCAGCCAAACCTGATGCTGCTGAGCAGCGTTTGGATGAATATGTATATTGCAGTTTCATCCATCGCACCCAAAGATGAACTGCAGTGCTTTACAACTATAGGACAGTAAGAGCTAAATAAACTTATCACTGCTACTAAACCAACAACATGTTTATTAGATCCTGTACAGACTAAATTACTGAAAAGGTTGTTACCTTTAGCCGAAGAACCACTTCTCAATATTATTAACTCATCTTTATCTCTAGGTCATGTCCCAAAAAACATTCAAGCTGGTGATTATTAAGCCTCTTATTAAAAAAAACACAACTAGATCCTAGTGAACTGGCAAATTATAGGCCCATTTCAAATCTTCCATTTATGTCTAAAATTTTATAAAAAGTTGTGTCTGCTCAATTGTGCTCCTTCATGCAAAAAAGTTATCTGTATGAAGAATTTCAGTCAGGTTTCAGGCCCCACCTTGAAATGGCACTATTTTCAAATGACTTGCTTCTTCCGTCAGATCAAGGCTGCATCTGATTGCTAGTTTTACTTGATCTTAGTGCTGCGTTCGACACCATAGATCATGACAGACTCATAGATCGACTAAAAAACTATATTCTATATATAGGTATTCAAGGGCAGGCTCTAAGATGGTTTAGATCCTACCTGTCCGATCACTACCATATTGTGTATTTAAATGGTGAGTAGTCTCATTTATCACCAGTGAAATATGGAGTACCACAAGGATCTGTCTTAGGTCCTGTCTTAGGAGCTATTTTCAATATACATGTTGCCCCTTATAATATTATTAGAAAATACTGTTATGCTGATGATCCTCAACTATATATTTTAACGAGACCAGATTAAACTTCTAGATTAACTAAGGTACCAGAGTGTGTTAAAAATGTAAAAGTAAAAGTAATAATTTTCTCCTATTAAATTCGGATAAGGCAGAGATATTACTAATTGGACCTACTTCCTAGGATAGCATAGTCCACTAAAGGAGGTAGAGCTTTTTCGCATTTGGCTCCCAAACTCTGGAATAGCCTTCCTGATAATGTTCGAGTTGATAATGTTTAACTTGCTCTCTCCGCACAAACTATTGGATATAGCACACATTTATCTAGGTTTAATGTTTAAACATGATTTTATAAACGGTTTTATATCTATAGAAGGCGTGATGATTTGAGAAGGCTAAATTGGTCAAACTAAAATACAAAAACTTATAATTAATGAACGAAAACAATGGTCCAAACGTTTTTCTAAATTAAATTAATTAAAAAACTATAAAAAAATATAATCACTTTGCAATTACATATAAAACATAACTATTTTTAATAGCTGGAACAGTAGTATAAGCTGTTTTGGGAAAAGGAGAAAAAAATTCTGTTAAGAAAGATGTTCTCGGGCCAGTTATTCTGATAAGCTGTCTTTCATGGGCCGGTCTAGGGCCTGAGCGTCTCGGACCAGGGCTTAAATTTGAAGCCCGTGCAGGGCTTCAGGCTGGTCTGCCTCAGTGGTCCAACAGCGCTCGTCAATGTCAAAATGATCAAAATGGCTAATCAGATCAAAGTATGCGGGTTTTACTGTCACTGTCACAATGCAACTAGAGTTTGTGGAAAGATGTTACTAGTAGCCTACTGTATTAGAAAACTGGTTTACGATAGAAATGTTTAGCGACCAACAGTAATAGACTATGTAGTGACGCAAACTACTCAACCTTTTATGAAATTTCACCATTTTAAATTGAAAATATGTGATAATAGACATTTGCTATTATACATACGAATAAGAGTGAGTGTGCACGTTAAAATAAAATATAAATTGTAAATAGTGTAAATTGATTACAACTTCATATGAAGAGTTCAGATGCAAAAGCCTCTAAGGGCCATTTGAATTTTTCTTTTGACATTTTTATCAGGCTCCCATGTGTAGGTTCTGTAATTTCACTCTAATGGCAATGAATAGTTTATTTCTTTCCCTTTAAAGTAAAATAACTGAACATAAACACAAGAGCATGAGAAAATAATCATTTTAGAAGAAAATGTTGGATGGCACTTGATGGCATCTGAACTCATTTCACACACACAAAATTGTAGAGGGCCTCACACGTCAACTTCGCACAGGGCCTCGCACCCACCAAAATTCCCGTGTGTATCCTACAATGGGTAGTCTGTGTGACCAACCAAATACAATAGCACTATTACACAACATTCAGTGTCATCGACCCCTCAAATATAAGAGACTGGTAAATATGTTTAATGGACATTCATCTAAAAATCACTAAATTCAGAGTTTTATTTAGGATTTTTGTGTTACAATTACAGCTGCTCAACTCATCTGCCAGTCACAACTGGAGGCAACATACTGCTACCTGACTCCGACAATGTCAGTAACAAAGGACGCAGTTCATCGGCATTTGGCATGTCACAGGTTTTACTGACACATGCCACTTAAAACCGGATGACCAAATGACACAGCAGAACTGTCCGGTTTTCATTGGCATGTGTCATTGGAGAGTGGCCTGTTTTTATACAGTCTAAAACTAAAACTTGTGACACATACTGTACCACTCTCCCCTAACACATGAAAATGAAAATCGGATAGTTCAACCAAAGTCCTTTTAAGACTTTTAAGGGTATTCTATAGTCTTTGGTTCAACTGACTACTGAAAATAAACTTGCAATGCACATTAAGGGGGTAGCCTATTAGACACATTTTAATCTTAATAGAGAAACTCAATATCTCAATTTCTTACCTTTTTTTTATAGCTGAAGAACCTTCTTACACCACAAAGAACATTTTGTGTAACAGTAAGGTTTTCCAAATGTCAAAGGTTCTTTATGGAACCATTAGACAAAAAGTTTCTCCTATGGCAGTGATCCTCAAATCTGGCTCGCGAGATCCACTTTCCTGCAGAGTTTAGCTTTAACCCTAAATAGAGGTTTTGCAGTCACACATCAAGACTGCAATCTATCAACAATATAATTAACAATAGATTCCTAAATGAAACAACAACCCAATAAACTATAAAAGAAGAATATTTATTTAAAGCTCATGCTTTCTGTGATTCTCTGTTTAAAAAAAAAAAAAAAAAAAAATTGTGCTGGAAAAAGAAAAAATATACTTTCCCCAAAGCTACAAGTAGGCTATGACTGACTTACATTGTGTAGGACACCACTTGTAATGACACAATTTAACCGGCAGAGGGCAGCCTTCAAATGTCTTGTAAATCTAGGCAATCGGTTTAGAGAGTTTGTTGACACTTGCATGCCTCTGGAGGTCTCCAAATAGCATATTAAAACTCTTAAAGCGCAAAAAACAATAATAAAAAAAAATATAATAATAAATAAATAAAAAATCGTGGTGCCAGTATATATCATGATATAGACTGTAAATTGCCAAGTGTATTTATTGATTAAATTCATTGAATTTAGTGCTTTAAAAATACTTTTTTTTTTTGTTTTGTTTTTTTCAGTTTTCTTTATTTTTTATTTAAACTAGATGGATGCAACCAAAAGTTTTTTTTTTTTAGAAAGGCTTTAGTTTTCAGGTTACTGTTATTTAATATAATTCAATGTATTAAATGATTATTATTTAAAACATTTAATGAATATACCACATTACATTATCAGAGCACAGCACAGTATAAATTCAGACTGAGAGAGAAAAATGAGGGAGGAACTCTGCACATCCAAGTTCCTCAGCAGTAGGCCTTCATGAGTCAGAACTTGAAATAATATGCCAGCGTCATATTGAAAGAAAGGCACTCTGTGCTAATGGTGGTGTGTAATGCATGCTCATGATGGCACGTGATGTTAAAGCATAACTCCTGAGTCTTAATCAATGATGAGGATGAAAAAGAGTGGTATAGCCTACCATAGGGCTGTCACGTTTTTTGCAGCATGCCAGTCCTGCTACTCTCCTGACCAAAGTCCGATTTTTGTCTCAGCCTCCAGAGTACTGTCAGTCGTTTACAGCTCACAATTTATTACACTATTAACTTTTATTACCATTCCATCTCCACCGTCCACCTCTTCATACAACGAAGCAAGGCCACCAGAGTCTGAATCATAAAAACGAGATATCTCCTTTTACAGTGCGCATGTTTGTCGTGGCTCACGTTTGACACGCTGTATGCATCGAGTCTCATCATTAGTCATATTACAGCACGCTGAGAAACCTTATACTTAAATGCAAAAAATAAGCGAGGATTTTTGAAGCTTTGAATCAAAAGAACCGATCGCTTTGTAAAATCACTCTTTGAAATGTTCAAAACCCCAACACACTCCGAATCCAACTGAATACGATTTAAAACAAAGCAAATGCAATGAAAATGGCAGAATTATTTTTTTTTCAATGTCATGTTCTATAAAAAAAAGTGTTTTAGTGTGAAAGCACTGACATTTCGAAACAGTAAGTAACAAAGCATCGTTTAGTCTAGTGATATCAAGTGATTTATTTTGTTATCAGAGTCACGGATTCAAAACAAAAGATTCAAAGCGCCTATCACTATTTTTCAGTTTAGTCTATCAAGTTCACAAAGAAAAATGTTTTTGAATGCTTTCCTACACATGCGTTTGTGCTCAGCCAGAGTGTTTGGTAGGTTAGACCTCATTAAGAATTTCTCCTGTCTCTGAGAGCTAATTAACTTAATTTAAGCAGCACCAGCACAGACAGAGATGAACCCAAGGGCCTGCTTTGCGTTTTTTCGAATTAAGAGGGCTTCACTTTTCTCTGTGTCTGTGTGGGAAATGAACTGAGCAAGTCATATCAAAGCACATCCCTAATTCACTTGAATCTTGGAGAACACGACAAATTGAATCTGCTGCACAAGCTTAATATGAATAATTTTCCAATTCTTTAACTCTGAGGTCCAATCTGGTGCTGAATAATAAGTGATGACACACGGCTAGTTTAACATTTAGCACTCATTAGCAAATGGCAAAAACCTTTGAAGCAAAGGCATGATAACCTGCTATATTTAATAGAGAATCATTTGGTGCGGTGACATGGAAGATTAGGCCTGATGTATTTTTACATTGTGACTAGAATGTTTTAAGGCAGATTTCATAAAGAGAAAGGAGGTGTACATGGAGGAGATTCTCCACCCCTCCCCGAGTGTCCACTGTGCCATGTTGCAGATGTCAAAAATCCACCAGACACCCTCCACCAATCTATTTTTATGTTGTGCCTCCCTGTTTCTATGGCAACCACTATCTTTTAGTTATTTTTTATTTACTCATTCATTCATTTTTGTTGTTGTCAGTTTTCTTAGTCGTTCTAAAGAACAATTGAACATTTTGTTTCTTGTTATAGTTTACAAGCATGCCCAATTTAATCTAATTTTATCACATTTTCATAAAGAAAACTCTTTGAATGAGAAGGTGTGTGTGTGTATATATATATATATATATATATATATATATATATATAATTTTAAAATACTACTACTACTAATAATAATATTGCAATTGTAATTTTTAAATACCACTACTACTAATGACAATAATAATAATAATTATTGTTATTATTATTGAAATAATTGTAATTATCATTTAAAAAATGCTGCTAATAATAATAATAATAAAAACAGACAATATCAGTAGTAGTAATAATAATGATAATAATAGTTATTATTATTAAATGATTGTAATTATTAAAATAATTGTAATTATTATTTTAAATCATGCTAATAATAATAATAAATTACAATATCATTACATCATTATATGACAATATAGTAGCAATAATAATAGTTGTTATTATTATTATTATTATTATTTAAAAATGACAATTACAATTATTGTAATAATTATAACTGTTGTTATTATATTAAAATAATTGTAATAATTTATTAATAATAATAATTATTATTATTTTAGATTCATAGGTTTAACAAAGCACAATTCAAATCTTTCCAGTCCTTGCTATATCCTAGCCCTGAACAATTAGTCCTGGCTCTCGTTGACCTGATGAGTGATAATTTTTAGGCTTGTACTAAGTCTGGAGGCACTAAATAAAATCAGTCAGAAAACTCTTTAATGCTGCTTTTGCAACAGGGCTCCTAAGTAAAGCCGGGAAGCTAAACAGGATCCGGGGAGAAGCACAGACATAATAGATGGATCACATGCTATTTATAAAACCTGGCTCGGAGAACCGAGCGTGAGAGGAGAGAAAATGAAGGGGAGGGAAGGAGGAAGAGAACATGTTGACTCGCGCTAATCTGTTTCATCTCTCTGTACACTCCCTGTGTGTTTTTCTCTTGAGCCGAAGAGAAATTTTCAATCTGAAGATCAAATCCTTACAATCACCTGTTCAATATTGGGCAATACTGAAACCAAATCCCCAATATCTCCTCAGTCAATAGGAAACTGGCGCTGGAACTACTAGATTTTGCAGCGTTAGCATAACATAACGTTAGCTGTTTAATCATGATGCTAGTTTGTGGGCCAACAGAGGAAGGCTTTATAGGTTTTTAAATCAATAGTTTTGAATTTATATGTGAAATAAGTTTATTGCTAAGACACTTTCCCAATTAGCTACCATTCAAAAGTTTGGAGTCACAGAAAAATAAACATTTAAATAGCTGAACATTGTCAAATAAATGTTGTTCTTTTGAATTTTCTATTCATCAAAGAATCATTAAAAATGTAACATGGTTTCCACAAAAAGATTAAGCAGCACAGCTGTTTTCAACATTAATAAAAGAAATTCAGCATACTGTATTATAAAGGTAATCATAAGAAACAAAGACTTTTGAACAGTATAGGCCTAGGGTACAGTATTTGATGAATAGCTATTTTAGACTGTACTTACAGTAGCTTGTAACATGTCTGAGCTATAACTATGTTGCAGTACAAAATAGGAAAAGTATCTCCAAGAAGGAGACGGGTGGGGTAAAATGTGCTACCTCTTGTTTTAAATGGCCAATATACAAAATGACGCAAATAACACCATTTTCCAGAAAAAAAAGCAAATATTTAATTCATTCTGTGGTGAATTTACCAAATAATAATTGTGAATGTTTAGTAGGAGATATTTTGTATGCTACGCTTTCGTAACTAAAGAATACATTTACGTTAGTCTTACCTCATGAAGAATGTTTTTCCAAAATGGTGAGTGAATCTAAAGGCTGTGACAAAGAAATAGCGGCGATGAAAGCCGACTGTGTTTGGGCTAAAGGTTGTACTTGAACACACTGCAAAGACTGCAGCCAATGGCTAACTAGTACTCACTGTATATTCTTCATATACAAACTGTTAGCAAAACTGTGTTTGCTTATCTTTTAATCTACAATAATTAATAAACTGAAGGTTTTAAATATACATTTGTCACCCAATCTGTTCTCCGTCTTCCTCCTTTAATAGAAATCTGAGTTATGGTACATGAACGGGAAACATGCAGTGAGAACAAAAGGTGCTGTCTCCAGTGTTTTCCCAGCAGAACATATTTTCTTGTACCCACGGTGATGTTGTGACCAGCACAGGCCAGGATGCACCTGCGTGTGGAAGCTGAGGTCGTTAAGGACACGAAGATCTTTTCCCCAGACCATCACTGCCATCGGCTCCCTATTTATACCCTCATTCTCTCAGTCGCACAGCCACAGGGAAGGAAGCACATCAAGGAAGTCTCGCTTTTTTTTTTTTTTTCTTTAACACTCCTCTCCCAAGGCCTCTCAGTGGTGGATGAGCTCTCGGCCGCCTATTTACACCCCGGTAAGTTAAGGAAATAGCCACTGGCCCATGTCTACATAGCATATTGAGAATCACACTGGGAGGAAGTCAGTACAATACCCATTTCCAAGTATTCCAACAATCGCCTGCTAATGATGAAGGACATAAAACAAACAACCAGGGATTCCCAAGCCGCTTCGAAAGCATTTGGACACAAACGCAGACTCTTCGGGCCATTCTCTCAAGGCTGGAACACACTGAACAGTCTGTTCCCTTTAGTTAAACATGTTTGTTAGCGATTTAAGACCAGATTGGGGGGGAAACGGAGGATAGGGAGGATCAATGTCCTGGCTTAAACCACAGCCTCTCGTTCGCCGTCCCGATGCTTTGATCGGAGCGCTATCTCTGAACCTTGGCTCTCGGATCTTTGCTATTCAATTACATTTGAGCTCATTCCAAAAGTGAAAGAGAGAAGCCAAGAACAAAAAAAGTCAATTTTTATGCTGGCGCGGAAGGACAGTGCCTTGCTGTCTAACATCGATTTCCAATAAGACAGTCCTAACATGTCTAGATACACTAAAACAGGGCAAGATTAGTCCAAATCACCGTATTTCAAGCAAAGGATCTGTAAATGCATTCTCCATTATTAAAAAAAAAAGCCACTTAAAGATTGTTGACCTTAATGGAAGAAGTGCAAAAGCAGTATGGAGTTTCTCTGCTTGATTTGTACACACTTAAGATTAGATCTGAGTTGGATTACGAAGGTATTTTGTAGGGTGTTCGATTTTGCTGTATTTGGCCGAGTAGCCATTCGGGTGGCTCACCAATGTATTAGATTACGCTGATACATGAAACAAGTTAAGAGAAGAATTTCTAGGTATTGTAGTATGTTAGTGTGTCTTCAAATAAGCTTTACTCAAAGTTTAATACCTGCTATAAATAATAGACATGATACTGTAATCTCTCATTGGGGATTCTGCTATAAACTTATTTTAATCAGATATTATAATTCTGTGGGACATTTGGCCATATTGGCCATCTGGCTGTATGAGCCAATTAACTCACACCTTTACAGACAAGAGTTGAATGTGAATGATGGACAGTCACTCACAATATAAATACATCCCACTGAAGATAACTGATATACAGTACACATATAATCTTACGCTTTTAGCATTTAATACCCACTTCTATATCTTATTTTTAGTATAAAATAATGCTGTCAAATGGTTAATCTGGATTAATTTCATCCAAAATAAAAGTTTTTGATTACATAACATATGTGTGTATTGTGTATATTTACATTAATGCAAACACTTGCATGCATATGTTTGTTTAAAAATGTTTATATATTAAATATTATATATATAATATAATTTTAGGTTAAGTTTAGGTATTGGGTAGGATTAGGGATGTAGAATATGAAGAATAGGTGCTTTACAAGTACTAATAAACAGCCAAAATGTTAATAATGGGCATGATATATTAAGCAACTAGTTAACAGTGAGAATTAGATTTTTAGACTCAAGTATTACCTAATTATTAGTATTTTGCATTAGATTAGACTAAATCCTGATCTTTTACGGCCACTTTTTATCTATTTAATAATTTTCTTGTCCTACAGCATCTCTGAATTATCTTCATTTGAGGGTCTTTTGACAAAATTGAGTACATGCTATAATTGTGATGAATGTGGTTAATCAGAATATCATGTAGTTTTATTTAATTGAAAATGTTAAGGGTATTTTAGGTGAATGACTGAGTGATTAAGAACACAAGGGAGGTCTGGTTTACTGAAAGCACCTGCGGTTAGTGATCATTTAAAAGCCTCCCACGAACCCGAGAAGAGCATGAGAAGAGCGATCCAATACTTTACAGATTTAGGTTAGATAATACTTTTCAGCCTCAGACTGTGATAGAGTGGGAGTCAGACAGGAGAGAGAGAGAGAGAGAGAAAAGTGGGAAATGAGGGAACTCTCAGTAGAACGCTAGCCGAGGAAAAGAAGTGCTGTTATGTAAATAGGCCCTTCTGTGTTCAAGAATGCACATATTTTTATTCAATGAGAACGCTGAAACACATCCGGGCATATTCTGTCTCCAAAAAAAAAAAAACAAAAAACGTACCATCGTTCTCATTCACTTGGCTTTTATTCACATTTCAAATACGCTAATGCTAGCAAGGTCTTTACATTCCACTGTGTGCCTCTGACAAACCAGATTCTATTTAAGCATTCAGACAGAATAATAACAATATTAATAATAATAAAAGCAGCATCCCAGTTTAAAATAGAAAGCCATATGTGATGAGTGTATGATAGTGTTCGATATCAATATGCTCGCTCGGACATCCTCAGTTCATTAAAAAGGAACTCAAACTTGATAAATAAAATTAAAAGATAGCCAAACACCTTGATAAAATCATCATCATCAACTGAAATCTCACACTGACAATAAAATCAGATAGAAAAGTGACTCTAGCCCATAGAGAACAAGAAGTGAAATCCGTATACGATTGTTGGTCGTTTTTATGCGTACACGCATGAGTGTCCTCAGGAATACACATACATCCCAGGCAAAAAAAGGAGAATGGTTGCTGTCAGTTATGTAACCGTCCCTGGTGCTCCTGTGCGAAGGTATTGTACCTTCCAAGGCTTGTTTCTTCGGGGATTTGAGGCCCCCGTGTGGCGGATTTTGACTCGGAGGCGGCTAAACCCGACCTGCGGACGCCTCGGTGTCCTGTGTCCAATGACTGTGCCCTGCAGGCTTCACACCCAGGGAAAGAGGAACGATTATGACTGTGGGCTTTCAAAGGCATCCCAAGGTTAATGACAATTCCTGTCGAATTCTCCAAGGCGAGACGTACACCTGGAGGCGCTGCAGGTCTGTTGATCTGCCACCGCTCTAGCCCCGCGTCACACTGTCCCCCGAGCTTCTTCCAAAGCCATCAATAATTTAAACAACTCGTAAAGAAGGAAATAAAAAAGGAAAAAACAAACAAACAAAAAAAAACTAACTTAAGATTCCACCAGTGAGCCACAATGTAAACATTTTCCCTCTGCGGCCTGATGGTGGCGCTATAGTAGCACCTCAGGCTTCCTCGCTGTGTCCGTGTGTGCGTCTCTACGTGAGACCCGTACTCTCACTGGTACTGGAGGTAATTCTTCAGAGACTGGGGCAAAGGCAATGTTTCGATCTCCTGTAGACGCTCTCGTCCCAGAGCCAGCCGCGCTGCACGTCGACACAGGTCCATCAGAGGGAGAGGCTCCGCTGGAGAGAGACAAAAGCATCTGTTAGAGCTGGATTCGAAAAGGGAACATTCTAATGTGCACAGACTGAAGGCAACATAATTGTCTGTTGAGACCAGTCTGAGTCTTTTAATTGTTAGTTCATTCAAAAGATGAAAAACCTGTCATTAATCCCCCTCATTCTGTTCCAAGCTTTAAAAAAAGCTACATAAAAGTGTCCACACAAATCAATACAATACAATACAAATTGTGTGAGATATTAATGGAAGAACCATTTTGGATCAATGAATTAAATTTGAGCAGCAATTAAGTCCAATTTATGAACAAATTATTAAGACTGATTCCTTGAAGCAGTTCAGATGATTCATTTCACAAGATCTCAAAAAAAAAAAAAAAAAAAAAAGAGAGAGAGAGAAAAAAGATGGTTACATAGCTTATGTATATGCATATATAATGAACAGTTAATTCTTTTACATTTTTAAAATATAAAATTTACTTTAAATTTTCAATGAATCACTTGATCTGTTTCTTGGAATTTTTTCCCCTTCAGAAACTGGAACAAGTTCACAAACAAATTAATCAGATCGATTTGATTCATTAAAAAGATAAATTTAAAACTCAAAAATATGATTAGTTTAAAAATTGGACCAATTCATGAACAAATTATTCAGACCAATACTTTGAACCAAACTGACCGATTTACTGAAAATAGAAAAAAGAATGGATCAATTCCATGAACCAGATCAACTGATTCACTGAAAAGTTTAGACTCAAAATAATGATTCGTTCACAACTGGAACCAACTTTTGAAGAAATCCTTTAGAATAATTTCATGAAACAAACCAACTGATTCACTGAACATATCTGACTCAAAAGTTTGAAAACTGGACCAACTCATGAACAAAACATTGAGATGGATTCTGTGAACCAAATCAACTGATTCATTGAACAGATCCAACTCAAAAGAATGATTCACAAAGCTCACTTATTTTTCCCATACCAGATACAAATTTCCAATAAATGACAACTTAATTTTACTTCATAACTTAGATTGTCTCACATGGTACTGTGTGCTTTCAGAACAGTTATAGTCATGTGGACTACTTTTATGTTACGTTTATATTAATTTAGCATCTGTTTTGAAAGTTTAGAGTCTTTGTAAACAGAAAAAAAGACCAGTGCAATTCTTTAAAATGTACCCTTTCATGTTTCACAGAGGTCATACAGGTTTGGAGCAGTATCAGTGGCGAGTAAATGGTGACTGGATTTTCATTTTACGGTGTGCTGTCCCTTTAAAAGCTCCAGTGTGTGATCCACCGTGTGATTCAGTGTGTGTGTTTGGGCATCTTGCTCCTCTACATAAGCTGACAGAGCTCGGTATTCCTCAACAGAACCACTACCTCAAATAGGAGCCTACCGCCCCCCATCTGGTTTGAGTTGGTCATTGCTCCAGCCAAGATTTCATACAGATAAACACAAAAACAGCCATGGCTCCATCTGGCCAAGATGCCACATCTCCTCTGTTGACCATCAAGTCTTTATCAGGACCAGGGCTGATATGACTAATCAGATCATGAGGATGGCTGCTAGAGTCAGAGCCCGTTGCCTAGTAAGTATATGTGTGGCTAATCAAAAGAGGAATAGTTCTACAGCTGCACTGGCACAATGCAAGCACCCACATTGAATATTTATAGCTTTGATGGAGTCCCACACAGAACATGTCGTCAGTTTTCTTCCTCCATCCTGGAAGCTGAACTGAAGACATAAACATTGTAAATGCCCTCACATAATGCACATTTTCACCACAACAAGGAGTTCAAATTAAACGATGGATCCCTATGGAGCCCTTAACACAGGATGAAATGATGAAATGGCACAAAGCATTGGTTTTCCAACTTTAAGATGTATGTCAAATCGAAATTCAATGTTGCACTCGGTGAGGGTGAATACTTTTAATGCACATTTCTGTGCCTCCAGCGTCACCAAACAGAATTGCAAAAATGTTTTCAGCTTTCCCACAAAAATCCCCAACAACACTGTCAACATCTACCACTTAATTAAAGTTAATATTTAAATACAGCACTGTTAGCAAACCTCCATATCAATGCTTACAATGCTTAAATTCACTTTTCCATTCAGTATTTGTTATTGTTGTTTCATAATTATTGATACACTGTATATTGATAATAAAAGCAATCATAACCTTAATTGATATTATTATTTTATAACTATTACTATTACATTTAATTATATATTATTAAATAACTTTCTAAAATTAACTATCATTATACCAAAATATAATTTTGTAAGGCTTACAATCACTTTCACTGATTCTGAATGTCTTACTGTAATTGTATTCATATTCTGTATTAAATATTTTGCAACAATTATTTATGTCATTACACACAAATATTTTGTGTCTGGCCAAAATCAAAATCAAGTATTTGAGAGAGTGCTAGAAATTTTTTACTTAAAAAAAATAAAAAAAAACAGTTGTCAAATCAATTAATTGCGATTAAGCGCCTCTTTGAAATAAAAAAGTGCATCTGTTTACATAATATACGTGTGTACTGTGCATGTATATCTGTATATCTATATAATAAAGTAGCTAATGAAAGATCTAAAAATATAACTTTCTGATAGCAGTAAAACACCTACTTCCTTGTAAATATATTTAGTAAGATTCACATCACCAGTAAGTCCGGCACGTCTCATAAAGAGGCGAGATGGCAAGTGTAGATGGGATCCCGCTGTACCCGGTGGACGGGTGCAGGACGGGGATGAGTGAGAGACAGAGGCGACTGACACTCAGGGTCAGAAGTGACAGATGGATCAAAGCACGGACAGCAGTGCTCTACTGCAGTAAAACTGAATCATTTTTCATTTCCAGCCCACGTATGAATGAACATGCAAAAGCCAGCGAGCTCAAGGTTAGTCTGAAGACTGTAATCACGTGAAATACACAACACACGACACACGGTGACCTGTCAATCGCTGTGATCCTCAGGCTGCTACTCAATCACATTAAAGCACTGCCTACAAACCGTATACGGCAACAAATCATACTGATGTGAGTTATACACAATAAATGCAGTTACATGGCTCGGATATGTCAATGTGATTCCATTGTGTGTGTTATTAGACCTAGTGATAAGACAAAATACAGCAGTTCATGCTGGGAGATTTTGGTTTTCTTCCCACACAGCAGCAGTCAGATTGATCTCCACATGGCACACACACACACAGAGGATAGCTCACATACATAAATCTATATAACTACAGTATATGGTTAAACTATACTTTTAGTAAAATTATAAATGAGTTAGGAAAAAGCAAAAAGGTCTGACAGCACTAGTGAGTAGTTCTAGTGCAAATTCACTCTCTACTTATTTCTGATGTAAATAATTGTTAATTACAAATCATTTTGCATAACTTTAAATAATTTCATAATTCATTAATTACAGTCTGTCTAATACTACCGTGAGCGATGGCCAAAATGGTCCACGCAAAACATTCCGCTCGTTTACTACCAGTAATAAAACACAATATGTGACACATGCGAGCCCTTTTTCGAACTTCCATGTTTAATAAATAGTCAAGCTGCAGCGTGTCTCTGACTCCTCCATTAGACTCCTAATTAATGAGTTCTGGTGCAGAAGAGGAGAGAGAACTGCATCTATTTCAGTCCGACACAGTTTTATGATCATTATTACTGTTCCAAAAAGCAATTTCTTGTGGTTGCGAGACGAGCAATGGGATTCGTACGGTAAATATCAAAGCATCACATTTTGTCAAATCCAATTAATTCACCCTCCGTACTCAGCGGGGGTTCCGTAGTCTCACAAATGGGGTGGGGGTTTCTAACACTTTCTACGATCTGTGCCAGGGCACGAGGAACCTATCTGGAAAAGCTTTGCGCCAGGCTACAGAAAGCAGCCGGAGAGGAAACATTTGTGGAGATCAAACCCAAAGGTGTAATTTGATTAAATGGTTGTGAACTGATTAATGTCTACAGCAGATTAATTGAAAGATTTGCGGCAGTCACGTCGAGAGGCCTGTGATCCTCCCACAGAACGAGCGAGTACACAAGCGATCATTCCAGCATGAAACCCAAACCAACTGCAGCTCCGCCTGGATGAACGCTCTCTGATGGGGGTTTTGTATTGCTGCTTAAACATCAACTCAATAATCATTCCACCCCGAGCAATTCATTATAAGCATGAGATCTGGGATTTTTTACGAAAGCAGACTCAAAAAATGCTGCTTTGGTAATGTTGACACTCAACCGTCAATTATCCAGTAAGCTAAATCAGGCGTTACACCCAGGTATTTAGGAGAAGATGTACTGAGAGCTTAGTTAATCATGTACTCCCAATCTCATATTAAAACACACTGTTGTGGCTGCGGTCATGATGCAGGCTTTACTACCTTTGAACGTGGGGACTCATAAAACTCACGTTCATGAATAATTAAGTTATGTAACAGCGGATTTCACTATACTTAGGCAGGTCAAGTATTTGCCTAAGCCTAATGCTAGTGATACTTCAGAACATGAAGTTTAACGGGAAACAATAGGACCTGCATGTTTCCAGGAATGCAGAATGCACACGGGTCTGTACGAGGTTTTGTGCTGTACAGCTTGTAATTGGTCTTACAGCAGAGAGTGGAACAAACAAACCTGCTGAAACGTGCTGAACACATAGGCACTGAACCATAAATGTGAAGCTACAGTATTCTAGAAACACAGTATGCAGTACGTCTCCTTTTGGATTCTTTATTTGATGTGAAAGATGACACCAGGACACTACTTACTAAATTAAACACACAAATTAAACATAGTGAGGTGACGTAACAACAACAATGTAGCATGTAATGCTTGAAACAGGATACCACCATAGTACTTGTACTCTACTGGTATATCATACAAAATGACTCTATCAGTGATGACCAACTAAAGGTCCACAATGAAATGCAAAGACAAACAGTAAGACAAATGCAATGTAATAAAGATACAAATGAAGCATTTTAACCTTTTTCAGGTAGTTAACAGTAGTCCAAATAAGAAATTGAATAATCAGATGTAAAAATAAAACACTGCTTAGTCTTCAATCTACACAAACATTTATGACATAGACAACAGCAAGAATATAAAACTGCTGTCACTTTAAGACATAATGCACATATCTAATATATTGACACCAAAGGCATCTAATTTATTTTCCAACGGTTTATCTACAGTATGTGTATTTGTCCAATTTGTGTGTATGTGTGTGCCAAGATTCAAGTACTGCATTGAGATTTATTTATATTTTTACAGCTTAGGGCGCTAAACTTTAACATCAAGTATCCTTTATTTACTTATGGATGTTTGTTTATTGCCATAATGTGTCGATAACTTTCCGCGAACCTGAGCTGCACAGTTACAGTATATGTGTATTCCGTAATTATATCTCTATTGATACACAGCTAGATTGTCACCATGATATATTGTTATGTGAGAGATGAACTGAAAATTATATCAACCATGATTTTTAATTCTCTTTATTGTATGGCTTGCCATGGACTGAACATGCAGGATGAGGTCATAAGTTCATTAGTCTCTGGTCCCAGAAGCTGTCATTTTCCACTGGAAGGACTCTTAGAAAGGTCAGCGGTGATGCAAAGTTCATGAGATGCTGTGGGCTAGTGTTTTAAAGCACACTCTCACTCTCTCTGACTGTCTATGTCTATAGTTCCTTCCCTGAGGCAGTGATCTGTACACAGATTCACACAGCGAGGTCAGCATGCCTGACCCCTGCAGCTTCAGAAGATATGAACTCTCTATGGGCATGGTGGACAGCCAGAAGTATAAATATCTCAAACCTAACGTGTCAATGGACGACAAAAAGTGACGATGACCACCATTTGCTCAGAAGCCATCTGATGACTGAGCCATTATGTTTCAATTAGTTGAATCAATAGACCAGCTCACTGCATCCAGTGACGGTGCTGTAGGGAATTTATATCAGCGCACAGAAATTAAAATGTTTCAGACATTCCCTCAGAGAGCTGCAGACCGGAATCTTCCGGAAGATAAGAATGTCAGCATTTTAAACAGCAAGAAATCCTCAGAAATAACAGCTGCTTGGAGACCAAGTCTGGCTCCTGGTTTAAAAAATACAAATCTTTTACACTTATTCTACATAAATGTAATTCTTAATAAAGGGCTTTAGTCAAAAAGGAAAATTCTGCCATTATAATTCTACTTTTTATATACTATTTAAATTTATATATATATATATATATATATATTAGGGGTGTAACGATACGCGTATTCGTATTGAACCGTTCGGTACGACGCTTTCGGTTCGGTACGCGGTACGCATTATGTATACCGAACGGTTCGTTGGAGTAATTAATTATATTTGAAAAAAAAAAAAAAAGAGAGAGAAAGAAATATAATGATATGCGTTCAACAAGGTAGCCCAATAACCCAAACAACGTAACAGGCAACGCCCCTGACACTCCCGAAGAAGAAAAAAACACCATCTTATATGTTTATGTTAGGCTACTCAGCAGGCGCTCGCTCACTCAGTACGCGCTGAAGGCTCGTTGCAAAATAGCCAATGCGTTTAACAGACTAGAAATGAGAAGATCCTCCAATAACCAACAGGTCTGGTGTTTGGGTGCACTTTGGATTCCCTTTAAGCTATAATGGTGATGGCAAGAGAGTGGTGGATAAAAAAACAACGGTATGTCGCATCTGCAACATGACAGGGTACACCAGCGGGATTACAAAAAAAAACAAAAAAAAAAAAAAACAGCGGGAATATCTGGGATATATGCGTCAGTACTATCTGGGAAAAGACGAAAAAAAGGAGAAACATGCACGCAGCAAACTATCCCTGCAGCATATAGCTTACAGGGAATCCAACCCAAACACCAGACCTGTTGGTTATTTTAGGATCTTATATTTCTGGTCTGTTAAATGCATTAGACATTTTGCAACGAGCCTTCAGCGCGTGCTGAGTGAGCGAGCGCCTTAGGGGCCGTTCACATATCGTGCCTAAAAACGCATGGAAAACGCTAAGCGCGTCTTTCTCCTCCTTTCCAAAGCGCTCGGGCAGAAGCGCTCATGAGGCGTCTGTCTTTGCTAAGCAACAATGACGTGCTCTCTCCATGAGACGCGGAAATTTCAGCGAAGGATAAATGGATTTGCAGCTCTAAAAATCGCTTGCAGTAGCTCTGCTACTGAATTTATTTCAAAATTGCAATCCATATACAACTATGATCAGCTGTTCCTTCATCTTGGCTGAGCTCTCAACGTTGTTACGGGAAAGGATGAAGCTGATTGGTTGGTTCTTGTCACATGACCCGCGGTGCGCTTGCGGCATTCTGAAAAGTTGAGATGTTTTTACATTTTGCTGTATCTAAAACGTATCGAACCGAACCGAACCGTGACATCAGTGTATCGTATCGAACCGAACCGTGAATTTTGTGAACCGTTACACCCCTAATATATATATATATATATATATATATATATATATTAGGGGTGTAACGGTTACACCCCTAATATATATATATATATATATATATATATATATATATATATATATATATATATTAGGGGTGTAACGGTTCACAAAATTCACGGTTCGGTTCGATACGATACACTGATGTTTTTTTCTTCTTCGGGAGTGTCAGGGGCGTTGCCTGTTACGTCGTTTGGGTTATTGGGCTACCTTGTTGAACGCATATCATTATATTTCTCTTTTTTTTCAAATATAATTAATTAGTCCAATGAACCGGTTCAATATGAATACGCGTATCGTTACACCCCTAATATATATATATATATATATATATATATATATATATATATATATATATATATGAGACTCAGATATACTGTGGAGATCCAAATGCGTCTCGATATATATATGCATATATAAAGGGGCTAAAATATTCATTTTTAACCATATGTAACTGAAGTGACTGGGGTTCAATGTTGCTTTGGACCCCATAGACTTTCACTGTATGGACAGCTGAAACATTCTTAAATGTATTCAAATTTATCAGAATTCTCAGAAAACTATCGCTTTTAGTCACAAAAAATGTTTATTAAAAAAAAAAACACTAAACCATCAGCCTGTTGTTCAGATCTGCCAAGCATTATAAAGCTTTTAAGAGACGTTAAAATGTGATTGTGAATCTGTTATTGCATTAGTTTTTTTTTTTTTTTTTACTATTCACAATGTTTTACAGAGCCATTAGAGGCCAACAAATCCAAGACACATCACTCAGGTCCATTTCAGTCATTGCGGATCCCCATCTACATGCAGAGTGACCATCGAGTTTTCACACAGTCAGCAAAATGGACTGCAACCGAATATTGATTGTGGCAGATGCTAGACGCCCATCCCCAGCCTCATTCCCTGGATCCATCCGGCGGAATTCACCGCTCAATGCAGCTGGACTTTGGATGAGATTAAAGCCTGCGAATGGCCGGGTGGACGCAGAAGGGTTTGGGGATGTCAGGTAAACAGCTTTGTCATGATGACAGGGGGTTGCAGAAGGCAGGGCACATGGGGAGGGAAACTCTCTAGCAGGAATGGGTAGTTTTGTAATAGACAAATTCATCATAGACTGGACTTGTGTCCAGAAACGGACTCTGACGGATGGCAGAACCTCTTTTTTGGAAGCTCGATAAAATATCCAGACAGGATGTAATTGAGCCAGACTTAGAAAACTGACCGGGCATTTTTCTGAAATGTGTAATAAGTGTTTTAGTCAACACTGAATGCTAACCCAGGGCCTGTTTAGTTTAAAATCGCAACTTTAATCAAAGACACACCGTATAAACAATACAGAGCAACTGAGATATACATAAACACACACAGGCACACGTGTAGGAGCCAGATACACACCATCCACCCACAGATACACACCATCCACCCACAGATTCCCAACAGCACTCAGACAAAGTTGGAAACACAAGTTTATATTTCCCAGTAGTCTCTGAGCAGCAGAGAAACAGAGACTCAGATATACTGTAGAGATCCAAATGCGTCTCGAAGTTTCAATGACTAATCCACAACACTCTGTGTGTAGATAATGGAAATGTAAGATGTAGAAAATCATTTGGCGCAAATTTAAATAGACAGATCACCCAGAAATGAAAATTCTGTCATCATTTACTCACCCTCACGTTGTCCCAAACCATTATAAATGACTTTCTTCTGAGAAACGCCAAAGGAGGTATTTAGAAAAATGTCAGAGATATAATGGCTTTATGTGAGGAACAGACTTTGAAGTTTTTTACTGGAGACCTTGTCTTTATAAAAATAGCTTGACAGCTGTGGTTATCACCATTACATTTTATTGCATGTAAAAGAGCAGCTTGGACAATCTGTTGTAAATTTCTCCTCTTTTATACCTCAGAAGTAATGACTCCTTTCAGGTTTTAAATAATAACCTAACCTAACCCTAACCCTAACCCTTTAAATAATAAATAGCAGAATTTTCATTTTTGGTTTGTTTATTCCACTTATTTCTAGCATAACTTAAAAAAAAAAACATTAATAAAGGATAAAATTAACAGTAATGAATCAAGCAGACATGATCACACAAGGAC
The DNA here is from genome assembly GCF_003368295.1 of Carassius auratus. Lineage (NCBI taxonomy): Eukaryota > Metazoa > Chordata > Actinopteri > Cypriniformes > Cyprinidae > Carassius > Carassius auratus. The sequence continues at coordinate 356,300 of NC_039269.1, read as the reverse complement.
AAATTAGCAACAAGGCCCATGACAGCCGTAATTCACAACTTCAAATATTCCAAATCAGCAAACCGTTAATACACCCCAGCATGAGAATGGACTTTTAGACACTCAGATAATAGTCAATTTAATATATAAATGAGTCACTACATACTAATGTCTGCCGCAGATAATGAATCACGGGGCACAGCGGGAATAGCAGGCGTCCTCTCTCTGTGGACCCGTAGCTATAAATGAACAGAACCAGAAGCAAATTCAAAGCTTCCCACTTTCATTATTCTAAATCATGAAACTCTGAATGATTCCGCTATTAATTCTGCACCTTACTCATTAGCACTACAATTGTATTGCTTCCTTCCAGAGAGGGGTGGGCTAACTTAAAAACAGCCTTTCCCTCTGAGCAACAAAGGTGAGTATAGAACACACACTGTGTGTGAGCTTAGAGAGGGGAATAGAGAGATTGTGTGTTTGTTTGCTTTGGGATTGTGTTTGAGGATACGGATCAAGAAAAGTCACCTTCAGCGGATTATGAGTGTGCTGTTTCCCCTCAGTGTCACAGTGGGACAAATCCATATTCAGTCTTTAATGTTTCCCATCAGCCTTGGACAGTTCTGAACTACCTAAGGCCCAGTATGAGTTTCCAAGAAATCAAACGATGGCTGTTTGAAATTCTCCCAAAATTATTATCAGGCCATTTTTATTGTTGTGCTCTGAAATCATCATTGCTATTAATAATAGACTACCATTACTGCTCCTGTTCTTTTTCGCCACATTTGAGTGTTTCTTTCTGCATGATTAACCTTGGTAAACAAATTGTATCTTATACCAAGGGAGAAAATCTTTAAAGCATTAAATTCAGATCAATACCAAAATAACTAACGTTCTGGGTGGATTCTTCCACTTTGTACTGAATGCTTCACTTGCTCGCTTTCCTGAGCACTGCAAGCAATATCGCACAATAGCAATGACTTTGGATCATGAGAGAATGGGCAGCAGTTCGTGGAATCATGCATTATGCAGCACTAATGCAAGTTTTATGTGGTCGTTACACATGCAGGCCCATGTGAGCCTTAGTGCAGTAATGGCTCCGTCTGAGATGGAGAGTAAGGAGAGTGATACGGACACCCTAGCCTTCAAATGCCTCATTTGATGAGCCGTACTGTACATACAAGCAATTACATCTTACATCTGTGATGTTAGAATTCTGTTTTATAATGATCATCCACAGTAAGCTGATGCAAGCATTAATGTTTAATGTTCAAACTGCAAGCATGACTTTGATATTTGAAAAATCAAGGCAATCACACACCTTTAGAAGTGTGTGTTGTGCACTTAGAATATTGGTCTATCTCAAAATGTAGTGAGTTGCCTACAGAGCATTTATAAGCGTCATGATCTAAAGTGTTATTTAGAAGTAAAGCCCTTTAAAATTACGATGAAGACCAAAGCTTTATCGTTTTATGCTTTATATAAAATCATAAAATCACATCATACAAACATGTGTGCACTCCTGACACAAACACTATTCTAAATCATAATTATGCTGCCTTTTTAAGATAATTAAGAATCTTAGATTGAATCTGAGATGATATTGCGGAAAAATGTCAAAGATTGACAAATGGCCTTTCATTCAATTCCAAAAAGTTTCAATGAAAATGGTTTAATTTAATTAAAAAGTTGAAGTACTAATATTAGAAAATCTACATTAAATATATATATTTTTTTTAAATGACAAAATCACATAATAAAATGACAAAAAAAATAAAAAAAAAAATAATGAAAAATAAAACTGTAAAAATAAAAGCTAATTCAAAACATTAATAAATTATAATAGGATATAAAGTATATTAAAATCACACTGGTGTAGAGATGCTGCCTATGTAGAGCGCTGCAAAACTCCCACAGGTTCCCTTAAAAGTCAACTGTCTATCTAGGCAGCTCATTAAGTTTTGAAAAAGACCTTATGTCTGGTGCATAAAGTACACAGATGCGTTAGACAAAATAAAGCAGCCATCAGCAAAAGCCTGCTGGCACTGGCAGAGAAGGTCTGTGTAATATTAGACATAATAAATGAAGCAGCATATATCCATAAAAAACCCAGACAAGCTGTCAAGCACTTACCTGCTTGACATTTAATGGCATTCACACTGACAAATGGCTTACACTTTAAATCTTTGAGAGAGGTGTTTCTAACCACACTGGTAGGGCTCTGTAGAAGCGGCTGTTATCTGTGACCTTGCCAAAGTAATGCCAGGTTTAATTTATGACAAATGTAGAATTTAAATACAAGTGTATAATGCCCATGGGGATTACACTGGGGAAGCTTCATGAAGGCCCTGTTAATTCCTTTACCCAAAATTCTATCATCATTTCAAAACCAAAATGTTGACAGTAGCCATTAACTTCCAAAAAATACCATAATTAAGATTTACCAACATTCTTCAAAATATATTTTATGATCTACAGAAGAAATAAAGCCATACAGATTTAGAATGACATGACAGGAAGTAAATGATGACAGAATTTTCATTTTTGTTTCATGTTTCACTTAATTTTTAAGCCATAGATAGCCAACAAAAGCTAATGTGCATTTTGGCGCAATTATTAATCCTTTACTGGATGAATCAGAAACCATTAGAGTTTACACTACAAATGTGAACATTTTGGACCCTGTTAATACCTGTATTCAGTGCTGACCACTCATGGTCTGATCATCTGAGACGGATGTTAATACCAGATGTTAACAGTCTGGGGAAATATCCAGGAAACTGCACTGAAACATAGAAGCATGACACAAAACAGGACAGTGTGTGTGTTTATATGTACTGTAAGTATGTGTGTGTTACTGGGGCAGGTGAGGAACCACACTATATGCGGCTTCATATTTGAGTCCCCTATAGGAACCACACAAAGACGTGAAATTAAAGACACTCTGCACCACATATACCCAAGAAATAACGTATTTGTCACAGTACATACTGAGAAATACAAAAATCTAAAGTGCTGATGCACACTATACACTCAGGAGAGGAACAACCTGAAACTGAACTGAAATGAAGCTGAAATAAAATACAAATATTAGATGGATAAATGTAAATTTTAATACAAATTAGAAAATGAAAGAAATGCATGTGTCTTATTTCCAAAGCACACAAAATTTGTTTCTGCGAGAACTGTATGCAAATCGCATTCAGTACCAAATTTGGAGGCATGTTTGTACCTTTATCCAATTTACATAATTTCTCTGAGCTAAAACAATGCAGACAGTATGTCCAAATAAACCCCCACCAATAGTGAATTATGAAACTGAATTCCTTCCTCGAAACTGAAGACACTGACTTTCGAATTATAAATAAAGGTTAAATTCTTGCTTTCACACATGGCTGGAGGGGACAGTAACACTTTAGCACCGCAAAAATCAGCTTTCCTTTAAAGTTCATCATGCAGTAAAATAAAAAAAAAAACTCTCCAAAGAGAGTGCGAACTCAGAGCACTGCATGCTGGGATATAACTGCCATGTGTCTTGGCTCAGAGCTACAGCCCACAGATATTCCTTCCTTATTCCTCTCATATCCTCTTTTCATCTGTTCTCTCCTCAGCTCAAACCAAAACGATTTTTTTCCCTCCTAAAGAAGTGAGTCATTCAAACTCAGATGCCATGGCTCCTCCGCAAGGCCTCTGTTTACAGATCACTTCACTGTGTCTTTCACGTGGTGTGCAGATCCTCCTCTGGGGTGAGTTTAAATAAGTTACCACAGAACTGAGAGGCAAGTGACTGTAAAGAAACAGGGAAGTGAGCAGAGGAACAAAACAGCACTAAAACAGATTTTTAATATCACAACAAAGCCACGAGTTCTTAAAACAGGGCAGCATGACTGTTTGACTGTTAGCCAATCATTTACCAGCTATGATTTAGAAAGCTCACTCATAGAGTGCTAAATTAATCCTAAAAACCCAACACTGCAGTAAAACACAACATTTACTGTTCTTGGTAACAGTTATTGCACACAAATATGTTGTTCCAAGCTGTTAGTCTGGAACATAACTTCCTTAACACTTATGACTTCAGCAGTAAAGCACAATTACATCCGGACAGAGTTAAAGAGGTTTCAAAGAGTGATGGATATTTCAATGACGACTTTTTTTTTTAGTAGTTTCTTGTAAATATTCCATTACATACGTGACCAGACTGATCAAAAATCTTATAATAAATTTCTCAGTTGATGTCCATGTGGTTTTAGGATATTATATAAATTTAATTTACATATTTTACTTGTAAAAATTTATTTGACACACCACAGGGTACTGGACTATTTACATGAACTGCAAAGTAAAGAGGATTTAAAATGGTAATAATAATAATAATAATAATAATAATAATAATAATAATAATAATAATAGTAAAAAAATTGTGATCAGTTACAACACCTAAAATATATAAATATATTATTATAAATAATATTTATAAAGTTAGCATAAAAAATCTCATACCATCATTTAAAAAAAAAAAAAAACACCTTAAACTTCTGTACCATATACACTGTAAAATCTTTCAAAATGTTTATTGTTAAGGTTAATAATCCTAATTATAAATAATAATAAAATCAACAATCTGGTCTATTAAAAGGCTAAGGACAACAGCAACCGGTCTGTTTTGCAAACCTTTAATATTTACACCCAGATGTAATGCAATGTATTGCTTTAAATATTACTGTTATTGGATGTCCTTGTGGTTAAGGTAAAATATTCTCTCTGTGAGATTTCACATGCTGGACCTTGGTAATGAAACAAGAGCAGATTGAATTCCTGTGTAAATCCTTTACAAATCCATTCTTATATAAATTGTCCCACTCAATCGAATGTGACAATTTGCACAAAAACAGTCTTAATAGTTCTGTTGGTGTGTCATCATGAATAAGGCCCAGTGTTTATTTTGTTTAACTGGAGAGAGAAAGAGAGAGAAGTCATTTCAGTCACGTTTTGGCACATTTCGTCCTCGTGGCCTCGTGACTCTACAACCAAAACAGCAATTTCACTTCGTCACTTCTGAAAAACACAACATTCAACTGACAAACAGCACCCAGCCTTTATTGCTTTCTATGGTAATATAATAATAAACGTAAATACAACTTTCTTTAGTTTATAACATGTCCCTGCCTATATTTAGCTACAAATAACTCAATAAACCCCACTGTCGAGTGTGAGAGGAACTAAAATAAGCTGATCTGTAGTTGTGAAACCAGAAAGAGGAGGAGATTTCTGGTCACTCCCTTTTCATGTAAATGCCCAGATAAGTGACGAACTTGCACATACTGTACGAATGTGACAACCTGTCAGATGGACTCGGACTGAACTACAAGCGTGCTGAAAAACACTGCTAATAATGGACAACAGGAATGCAATAAACAATGGTAAGACTGGAGTCTGGACATTCGTGTTTATATTTTATTTATACAGTTTTATTAAATATTTTATATTTCAATTCATAGTTTAATCTTATATTTTACGTTTTATTTTGCACATTCGCATTTTGCACATTTTGCACTACAATTTTTATTATTTTTTAAATCATTGTGACATTTTTATGCTATTAGTGCTATGTTTGCTATCAACATTGAAGAAAATCAAACTCTAATTTACCCACAAACACCTGTCTACCAACAGGCAACAACCAGGTTGCCCCCCCACTGCGGTTGCTAATTGTGGGGCAGAAGCGGACAGGAAAGAGTTCAGTGGGCAACACAATCCTGGGTAGGGATGCATTTAATACATGGGGTGGAGCAGACAGTGCTGTAGCACATGGAGAATCTGAGGGCCGACAGCTGATGATCGTGGATGCTTGTGGATGGGGCACAAATGAGAACCTGGTGCCTAAACAGGAGAAACTGGAGTTATTTAACGCCCTGTTGCTGTGCGAGCCCGGACCCCACATTCTGCTCCTAGTCATACCCTTACTGTACTTTAGTCACTCTGAGAAAGCGGCCCTACAGAAACGCATGGAGATCCTCACAGAGGGCGTGTGGCGCCACACCATGGTCGTGTTCACCCTCGGGGACCGTCTGCACGACTACAGCATACAGGACCACATCCAGACAGCTGGGAAGGACCTCCAGTGGCTAATGGAGAAGTGCAGGTACAGGTACCACGTTCTTAACAACAAGATGCCCCAGGATAGACAGCAGGTCTCTGGGTTACTAGACCGTGCAGAAGACATGCTGATGGAGAATGGGGGATGGCACTTCTCTCTTCACATGTACTGCAGGCTGGAGGAGGAATGGAGCCGGAGAGAGAGGGAAATGAAAGAGAAGACACTAGACAGACAAGCTGGAGTGGGTGTGGTTCAGAATCACTGTCAAAAAGGTGGTCTGCATGTGAACGATACTCTAGTGAAATTAGTTAACCATGGCTAACTGCTACACTTCATTGTTCTGGCATGAACTCAAAGTAAACTTCTGAACTGTAAATATGTTTCAGCAACAAAGATTTAAGTTCAAATATTTGTATGTACGCCTTTGTGCAACCGCTCACCATTTCTCTTTATTTAGTTCTCATTTCAGTGTAAATGTGACCATTTGAACAACATCACCTTTTTGATTTCCTCTTTGTGGTCCTGTGTGTTTATTTTTTAATTTATTAATAGTTAATATTTAATGAATTTTCATAAAATAATCTAAAATAATCTAATAATAATAATAATAATAATAATAAATTATTATTTATTAGGTAACACTTTACATTGAGGTCCATTAGTTGGAGACATTAATATTTCTTAAAGTATTTGCTGTTAATGTCATTAATCTGTTAATGTTAATTAAAAAATATAAATAAAATAAAATAAAAAATTTAACTGTTAGTTCATGTTAACTTAATTTCATAACATACTATTAAAAGATACAACTTTTGATTTAAATAATGTATAAGAAAATATATAATTAACATGAACTAAGATTAATAAATGCATTATAAGTATTTTTCATTGTTAGCTCATGCTCACTTATGTAGTTAAATAATGTTAACAAAAGGAACCTCTTGTATGTTAAGTGTTACCAATTATTACATATCAGCTACCCACATTTTCACTCAAGCATTATTATTTAAAACTTAATGTGCCTGTATTTATATAACAAGTCATTGTGGTTAAAAACATATTTTTGTATATATTTTTTGCTTTAAGATTTAAGATTTAGGTTACACGTTATGTAATATCAGTATGGACACACAGTGGAGAGAGCAAATTCGAAGATGATACTTTACAACATCTTACATAATGATGTAGATTACAAAATGCAATAAGGGCCAATCATAGAATACAAAGGGCTCTTATTTCTTCCAATGATTTTTAATGACAATTGTAAATAAAATTTGAAGTTCTTAAGACATTTTTAACTATTTGCTTGTTATAACCCTTCAAATGTATTTGATTTATCCATCATATTTCATTTAAATTTAAGCTTTTGCATTCCAAGGAATAGTTCACTCAAAAATAAATAGTTTGTCATTATTCACTCACCCTCATGTCATTCCAAACTTGTACAAGTTTCTCATGTTGAACACAGAAGAATATATCCTGAAGACTTTTGAAGAACCAAGCAGTTGTTGGTCACATTGACTTCCATAGTAGGAAAACTATGGAAGTCAATGGGGACCATCAACTGTTTCATCACCAGTATTCTTCAAAATGGCTTATTTTATGTTCAACATAATAAAGAAACTCATACAGGTTTGGAACAGCATGAGGGTGAGTAGATGATGACAAAAATGCAATTTTTGGGTGAACTATTTCTTTAAGAAACGAAAAAGAGACAGGGACTGGACTGGAACACGATGAAGGCCAGAAAGATCTGGTGTCCTCATGAACAAAATTGCTCTCACGTGTCATGAGGATGTCATGATTTATTCATTTGATTAATTCAATTTACCACCTGATGTGTCTTACCTAGTCCCTGTTAGTCTCTTTGTGCATGCATTCATTTCTCTCACCTTTACCTGTCTTCGACGACACTTCTTCATATCATCATATCCAAAGTCTCCCCACCCCTCGCGTATTAATACTCTTTAAAGTGACTGATGGCCATGCCATCACAGCGCTGAGCCTTGAGCAGTCGCTTTAATTGATATGCAATTTGCACGTCATCTTAATCTGAGGAGGTGAGTTCCTTTAATGCGCTACTCAGGATGAGACATTTCATTTAACAGATCAAAGCCAGAGAGCAAGCGAAGCGTTAGAGGCCCTGCTTTCAAAGTGAACTTCTCTCTCGTCGTCACACGGTGTCAAACATCATCTCGTTACGCTTGGGTAAACAAGCCTGAGTGCAATGATGAGAGGAACATCGAAAGCAGCGAGCTACAGTCACTGCTTGTCTCGACCGCACAAACACCCGCTGCCACAGATTCTACCAGTCATGCTCATTTGCATATGCTGATAGTTGCTAATTTATGTGTGCGAATGTAATGCTACCGCTGGCAAGCATGTTGTACTGTATGGGGACAGTAGAGAGACAGGGAAGAGTCTCTGTGGGTGGACTGTCTTCATTTCATGGCTCTCTTACAGACACTCTGCCCATTAAACCAGGTGATCTGAACCCTTTTCCAACCTCACATCACTGACCTTGAACAACAGAACTGCCAGACCCAGTTACCACAAGTAACAGAGCCAGATTGAACTGCAGAGATAGATTGTCTGTCTCTCTCTCTCTCTCTCTCTCTCAAACAAACAAACATTAAGCATGTTTATTAAGCAAGTATGTTTATGCTGGTCAAGGAACAACAGACACTACCCCTCATAAACTTAGGATTCAGTCAGAGCTTTTGGAACAAAATTAATACTTTTATTCAGATTATTTGATTAAAAGTGATTATTATAATGTTATAATGTAATGATCCACAAGTTTTCTATTTCAAAGAAATGCTGTTCTTTTGAACTCTGAATCGATAACCGATATAAAGCCGATATAATTTATTTTTAATTCATAATTAAGAAAATTGAAATAATTTGACAATGGATAAAAAAAAAAAATGGGTAAAATAAACAGAATTATACTTTCTAATACTATACTAAAGTATTTTTCACAAATAAATAAATATTTAATACAAATATAATAAAAAGGATGTAAACAGGGCACTCAGTATTCTGGAAAGTTTGTGTGCATTGGAAATCATATTTTTTCAGATAAAGTATGTGTAACACTCATTTTACATACAGCACACAGAGAAAATGACATGAATATGACAGTGGACAAATGCATAAATCCCAGCATAATTTGAATTCAGGAGTTTAAAGTTTAAAGCATTCAATTCACACGGACCGACTATCACGCAGAGAACGTGATCATGTTGGATAAAAATGCACACTTCACAAGAACTCACAGCTAGATTCAGTTTGCAAGTTTGCAAGGTTTGTGAAATTAACTATTCATTAGTCATTCAAAGATTTGTTTACATTTTTCAATTTTTCAGCCTTGGCGATATATCGGTCGACCACTATTATGCATTTTGCATAATTAAGCGTTTTCAACATTGTGTAATTTAAAATTGAATAATATTATTTTTGATAAAATAAATTCAGCTTCGTCAAGTTCAAACTTCTTTCAGACATATTGAACAATTCTTGCTGACCCCAAACTTTTGAAGTGTAATGCAAACAAGATAAGAGATAGCAAACTTATAGTCTGGTTTAAGATACTCTCTTAGCCTAGTTTACCAAGCTGATCTGAAGGTTTTCTAGCTAGTCTTCAAGAAAGACCCTCTAAATCGATTCAAATCCCAGTCTGGCCAGGGTGGGAGAGCAGCTATATCTAACAAACCAGTTTAGGTTGGTCTTTCTTCAGCAGGGTAGTCAAGTTTTACTGAGCGCTAAGATAAATGATGACACCACATAGGCGAAGGAAGATAATGAAGCCATCATTAGGAAAAGGCAATTCTCTCTGCATTTGAACCTTTGCCATACCCCACAACGGCACCAGCTCCGCTCAAGAGCACTTTCCACTTGGCAGCTTTCCTCACACTGTGGTCCAGGTAATCAACAGGTTCACTTCAGTGATGATTAGAAGGGTTTCTGTGCACTTGACATTACTGAGAAATTGCATACCTTGTACCTATGCAAAGAAAACAAAATGTTTACATGATGTACAAAAAGGGTTGAAGGAAAGGATAATAGCTGTAAAGAGAAGTTCCCATGGATTTTAGATCATATAGCAGAAGAGAAGTGAGGAGGCAGAGAAAGAATCGATAGATCGGAGAGCACATCCACAGACTTAAAAAGATTCCGTCTTGAGTTAAAGCTGATACTTGCACTTAACATTTTCTGTAATTTGCACACACAGCTGAGTGCGGGTGATCAATCTTTGTGGTTCAATTTCCCTAAAAAGAAAGGCTGTAAATTTTGTTGGTATGCATTAGCACATAGATAAGCCTAAAAACTAACAGACATGGATAACACTGCCAAAAAATCCTGTTCTTAAGGAGAATTCTGTCCAGTTGAACTATCAAACAATTCCTGAAACAAGACAAATTTACTTTGACTTTACTTTTAAAAAAAATCTTAAACCAAAATGTATTTGGCAGATTTTTTCATTCATTTTAAAACTAAATTAAAGGGGTCATACACTTTTCCTTTATCTTTGGAAAGTTACAAGCTATTGGTGCATAAAGAAGATCTGTAAAGTTGCAGACTAAAGTCTCAAATCCAAAGAGATATTCTTTATAAAAGTTAAGACTTGTCCATGCCCTCCTAAAACAGCTTCTTCTAACATGCCCCCCAATGATGTGGGAAGATTTGCATAACATTGCCAAAATGTTCACGCAAAGAAATGAGTCGTAACTGTGATTCTCGCTGTTAACACTGGCGCCATGTTTTGGAGAAGCTGTGTGTTTCGTTGTGAAAACGAAACTACTTTGTTTGGTCTTCCAAAAGAGGACACGACTAGAAATCAGTGGTTAAGTTGTATTTACAACACTGTTCCAGAACAGTTCAACCCAAATATTTAGATGTGTGCAATGCATTTTATAGAGGATGAGGACTATTTACTATGAGTGTAGCCTACTATGCCGGTGTCTGTGTCTATAAAGTGGGGCAATTTCAACTTCAATGCAAGGACAGTCTGGCGCTTCTGACTCACAGTCTGTTAGTTAGTTTACATATGTTTGGATTTTCCACTGATGATTCAAACACGAGATTTGTTTACTTGGTACAATATGCAACACAATGCGTAAAAAGACAGTATAAGTCATTATAATCAGTAATTATGTCTCCACTGGATGCAACTAATGCCTCATTTGTAAAGGGTTTTTATTATTTTCGTCTTGTCTTGTTGAGGTCAATCACAACGCACTATATAGCTGGACAATCAGTGCAGACCTTGCTTTTCAGAACGATGAGCTTTGTAAAAATCTCAGATAGGCGGAGCATAACGGAGAAACAATAATGTACAGTATGTGGAAAATAATGTGTTTTCTGAACCTTAAACCACATAAACACATTACATTACACCAAATACACAAAATGTTATATTTTAGCAACGCCATACGACCCCTAAGTTAATAATCTGCCAGTGCTGTCAGACATATTACAACTACATGAAATATACATTTTCTAAAAATAAGTATAAATATTTACATATCCCACATATATTGGGCAGTTTCGCTTCTCAAGTACGTGTTTCTCGTTTAAAGGATTTTAGAGGAGAGTCAGCATCCAAAACAACCACAGAATAGCAAACAGCTATAGAGTAGGTGCAAGACTATAAGAGCATACTGATTTACTTTAAAGAGTCATGCTAATGATTGTACACATCTATAATATCAATACACATGACAAAAAGTCAAAGTTAAGCCATTCTCTTCAAAGCAATTATTTTCAGCATAGACACAGAATACCAAGATTCTTCTTTTAAACTCTTCCAAATGCATCAATTGCACTTCCGCCATGGAACAAATTTGTAAAATATCTTCTGCTTTCACCCTGAAAGACTGCCATACGTACACACAGGGAGACACACAGCGAGCGCAATGGAGTTCAAGGCCTGTATTTAAAGCTCTGTGGATAATAACGCTTAATATAATCCAAACGTCTACATGTCTGCGGTCACCCAATTCTCTCATTTGTGTGGTCAGGCTTACTGTTGGATAAGTGTAAGGATGAGAAATGCCAGATCTGATGAGCTGGAGTCAGTCAGGAGCCAGCAGGCGGGCTTATTAACAGAGCCCACTGCCTCCACAGCTCAATCACTGAACACACTGTCTCTCTTTACTTTGTCTTCCCTCACTCTCCGCTCTCCCTTTGTCTCTGTCAGTGACTGAATGATGTCTGTTTCCACGGAAACTCCTTCAGGCAATTAGGTGTGCAAATATCGCAGAGCAGTGCCGAAAGGACAGTACGTGCTGAACAATGGAGTAGGGAGGGAACAAAGCAAGAATCAAACGTGGATCCGTTCCACTAGCAGGTTACAAAGGAGGCTAGCGATTTCAAGCCAGTGTAACCAAAACTGTTAAGCTAAGTAAACAACAGCACGTGACTGATAAGGTTATTGAGCCTTTGGCGGTGTAATAAATTATAGGCTGTCATTTGTTGGGTTTGATCCAGAAGTGTGCATGAATAACGCTTGACGTGTTGCAACAGCTTGGTATAAGACCCTGCAACTATACACTAAACAAACAGCTTCTGTCTATCATTTGTTTTTCTAAAAAACAAACCTTTCAGGAGATTACCCAAGATGCTTAGTAAGCCAACGGAGAAGTTGTTGTGTGTGCACAGGCGGATAAGTCACACAAACTGCACGGTCAGCAATCATGAAGGTAAGTCTCATTTCGAAATATCATGAGCTTGAGGTATTGAGCCCACCTTAGGTGCCCCTATCACGCAGTAATAATAAGCTTTAATAACACACTTTCATAAATGTCACATTTTCAGGGCGGGAGGGGAAGACATCATGTCACCACGACAGGCAGCTTGCCAGCTTGGTCTGTGAAAACAGTTTTTTTTTTTTTTTTTTTTTTTTTTTTTACATCTCCTGTGCTTCTTTCATTGCATTACAGAGGCATTCTGTGCATGTGCTTGACCTCCCCTTGACTTAACTGTGTGTGTGCATGTGTGTGTGTGTGTGATTGTTATACTGTAAGGATGAATGTAACAGCTGTGGGTGAGGCTGCGGCCTTATGGCGTTAGCTGAAACTTGATCCAGCAAACTAATCCTCTAATGACTGGCTCTCAATTAACATGGAGCCAAGCTGTTTGTCCTGAAAAGAGTAAGGCCCACTTCTCCGTCCTCTCTTTAACTCTTTATCCATCTGTTTGTTCCCTCCCTACTTATGCCAGGTGCTCTCCATTCATGCCCAGTACCAGATGGTATTGTGGATAGACTATTAAAGCATTGTCTGAAAAGGACACCACATTTTTCTATTTGAACTAATTAACTAAATCTAACTAGCTAAATCTAACTAACTAACAGATACTGAGAGTCATTTACATTCTAAGACACTTAAAGACAATAACTTATTAACTAACTAACCGACACCTTGCAGACTAACATACTGTCTTTCTCTTACCTTATTCTCTTTATTTTTAATCAAATACAAACACAGCATGTTGTCCATTTATGTTGAATACTTCAACTCAATGAATCAGTCATTTGTAATGAATTCTCCATCGCAATATTTGTCATATTAAATAAAATGTCATCACAACATTTTCATGGCAAACTAAAAAAGCAAGGCTGGGCGTGACTGCATTCCTTGAAGTAGACTGAAGAACCGTGTAAACTCCAGAGTATGGAATGAGATAAAGAATACAAGAAGTGCCATGGTGTGTATCAAAGTACAATACTATCATCTGATATCATAGCAGTACTATGGCAACATATTCTTTTAGAGGAAAAGATAAGAACATCTGAGGTCAATATAATGTATCTACAGAGACACTGAACCTGTAAATAGATAAGATTACAAAAAGTTACAAAATGCTAGATAATAGATAAAAAGGTAAATTCAATGACAGGATGCCCACACATAAACATCTGGGGCATTTTTGGCACTTTCAGAATCGTATTATTATTATTTTTATTTATTTATAATGTAGGATTCACACTGCATTGGTAAGCTCAGTTCATGTGAGACACAGCAGGTGTCCCCATCCCGCAACTGACTGACAGATGCTGATGGGCCAATTAAAAGGCATGACAGCCCTGCTCTGACTCCCTTACCCAAATGCTAATTTCCCACAAGCCTCTGGATTAACACACAAAATCTGAGCCAGCTGCTGTCATCTGCCGATTAGAGACAGAAGAGGAGAATAAACACATTGCAAACACACTTGGGCTGCTTTCCAATGTCCATGTTATCCATCTTAAAACAATAAGCAAGATTAGACTTAATGTGTTCTGAGTCATAGTATCTGGAATACAGCGTTTGACGAATTCATGAGTGCTCTTGGGCAAATACTGATCACAACACTTTTTGATTAACATCTTGACTATCCTGGTCCACTGACCAGCACTAAACCTATCGGTATCAGTACGAAAATTCTGGTTTAAGCTGTGTTTAGCAGGGCATGACAGCCTTTATCTGTAGAAGCGTTTAGTGTAGGTGTTTTCAGGGACGCAAACATCAAAAGGAATAATATAATACAGCTTAGCAGACATAGCTTAGGTTTTAAGGAACAGATGTGGCCCAAACAGCACTACTGAGTCACACACACACCCAAGAGAGCCTGAGAGAACGGTAATCTCTCCGATAAGATGCAGACGACCGTGCCAGTTTATTAGGCAAGTGCCTCAGGCCAGCAACAGTCTGCAGTGCTAACCCACTGACCCATATAACAGCCCGCTCCACTTAGCTAACACATCTCACACAGACAGGGAGACATCACTCCGTCATACCAAAAAAAACATATATGGGAGAAAAAGCAGATTCAAGGGGACACTGGGACACTGCGTATGTCTCAGGGATTGTGTTTACACGACAGTGTGCTTTTGTGTCTTTTCTTGTTCGTTTTGTCCACCGACTGACAGTAATTATCCATGTAGCACACGTTCTACATTCTCTGTATACCTGCCCTCGTCTCGTCCTCTCCATATCTCTCTCTCTCTGATGCTCAGACTGAGAGAGGATGCTATCGGAGCGGGAATGTGGATCAGACGCTATTGTGTGATGAATCATAGCTAGAGCTAATTGGTGTTTTAATCCCTGACAATACAGGGCACAGTGACAGCAGCCTTCTGCCAGTCAGAGAGCAAATGAGAGCGAGAGAGAAAGAGAAAGCACAGACATCTCTCAATTATATCTACTCTGTGTTACACATTCACAACAGGACGACGCATGTCAATTTCTCGCTCATTTCTTGGTTGGACGCTGGCAATTAGTGCAAGTTTATATACAGTCAAACACTTTTCTGTTCATCTTCCTCATCACTGATGGCATAATGGCACTGGATGTGGACAGACTGGCTGGCTGACCTCATAATCACAAAGACTTATGTGTCATAGACCTAGCATTGAATGATGCAGCATGTAATAGGGTGAATAGTGTCACTGTCTGGTCCTTTTTGCTCGCAATGTCAGTCATCCCCTCATGTGTGTGTTTTGACTGTGTATAGTTGGTAGGAATGAAATATCACAAGTTAGAATAATTTCCTATTTTAAAATAATTTAAAATGTGATGTATTCCTTTGATTGATAGTTCCCGTGAAGACTGGAAAATGTATGACAACGTATTATTTTAAAGCAAATCTGTCAAACAAGATGAAAAGAATTTCTCTTAATTTTAAGCTATTTTAATTCTACAAATATTTAAATTCGATTTACAGTTGTAGTTCCAGTTCGCTACTTCAATTCCAATAGAATTAGAATTATTAAAAGAGAAAAAAAAAAAACACATTCTCAATGTAATTCAGAATTGTGCCCAAACATATAGACAAAAACAACCAGACAACACACTCAGAAGCTATGTTTCCATCCACGAAACATAGGAATGAATTAAACTTGTGCCCAGAATTGGAATATCGAATTAAATATTGGCAAAAAAAGCACTATTTCCATCCAGTGAGTTGAAGAGAACAAAAACATCACTTTCTGATTAACTTGAACTAAACATCACGAAGAACAATTTAATTTGCTGCAGTAGGAGAAGACACTGTATATAATAACTTCTGTATACAATTAATTATGAACTTCAGAACAGACCAAAACAGTCATGTTATCTTATTTTCGGAGCGCAGTTCTGGGAGTTAGTTTGACAATACTTTGCTCAAGCATTTTAGCATGAGGTCCGTTGGTTGGTTAAGTTTTATGCTGTCCCATTGCAGTCACTTGCCTTTTTGATAAAAAAAAAAAAAAACATACCCTGTTTCCATTGTAGTTTATGCGCATGTTTTCTTACCCGATAAGAAGTTTATCCAACTTAGTACAGTGTATTTGTATTTTTTTGGTGCAAATTTTTTGAATTCATGCGCATCTCAGCATTTCCATCCAGCATTTTTTTGTGATATCCCAAAATGTGCATACAAATAGGTGGATGAAAACATAGCTGGTGAAGTCGATCTACATGTATCAAATAACAAAATAAAGTGCCGCCTGCAAGTAAATATGTGTAGTCAACTATACAGTCCTCATAACAATGGAGATCTTAACAGAAATGTCTATAAGTTAATCACCACCACTAAAATATTAATGCTAAAGCAGAAATGTAGTAACGATTTTAGATAAGCTAATCATCTAGTCACACAGGTGCACTAGTTGCCCATCCTGTCCCATCCCAAGCATGTATAGTGTGCGCAGTAGTGAGACTTGTCCAGGGCCTGCCTGCTGCTTTTCATTTGCAGTGTGATGAATCATAGCGGTAGTGATAAACACTATTCCACCGCCATGCGGATAACTTCTCAGGGTGCTGTCGCTCACACACACACACACGGTGCGCAGCAGAACAGACAGACGTGGGCTCCACCGAGGCAGAAACACGTCTTACTTCTCACAGTTTCCTCGCTCTCCCTCTCACACACAAAACATGCACTCGCCTTCTCACAACTTGTACGCACACACCCACAACCAGACACAAATAACATCTCTTTCCCACACTCACACTCGTCTGAGTTCCTGTTCTCACACAATCAGTGTTTTCAGGCTTCCCTCACAGATACTCAAATATTCTCGCAGAGTTCCTCTCACTCACATACAGGCTATTTTCACTCATAATAGGTGTGTCCTGAGCTGCCTACAAAGTATTTTTTGAGCATCACGGGCATACTGTTTCATAAACTAGAACGCTGTCTACCTAGAAAGCATTTCTAGCAGACAATATAGATACAAGTCTATGATGCCCAAATGTGCTGTTTGATTAAGCAGCTCACTAGGTTTTTAAACACTGCTATTTATTTATTCATTTAAAAATTATTTCTAAGTAGGTAGCTCTCTGGGTGCTGACACAAGTCTCTCTCTTTCTCTTGTGTTTACATTATCTCTTCTTTCTGTCTTTCACAGTCTCTTACCCTGGACGCTTAAGTATCTATTCCGAGACCTATTTACCACAGAGGAGTCTGATTCAGTCAGACAGCTCTGAGTGTGTGTGTAATGAAACTAGTTTGCTATTGTCCGCCGAGATGTGTAACAAGTCAGTGTTGGGAGGATCCTTGCATATATATTAAAATTAAGCCTGGGGTTTTAGACTTTGCTGCACATATCTAAAAATGTCACAGCTTACATTTTCCCGACCTCATCTTCCTTGCTGCATTCATTACCCATGTTTCTCTCTCTCGCTGTGGCTGCATTCCACAAGGAAATGTGCTTAACAGCCTCCTGCACGCGACTTAAAATATGCAAAACACCTAAAACGTGTATATATACCCACAATCCTCAGAGCAAATCTTAACACTAATTTGGAATCCGCTCAGCGATCCGGTCCAAAGATGGCTTTCCCAAACACCTCTTGAGATTCATAGAATTCTCTCTTTTTGAAGAATTACACATTGCTTTGCTCATTTCATACAATTTTCCAGCAAATAAAGACATGCTTACTAGAAGCTTTGAAAAGATTTCAAACGGTCTTCGGACCACTTACTGAGTTGCTCTTTCCATCTGAAAGGGAGAAAAGGGGGCTCTTTCAACTTCAGATGAGGGGGCTTTGAGAGTGTCCCACTCTGCTCTGTGTCCCCTGATACGGAAACACACCAGGGAGGAGAAGACTCTGTAAAGCGACACCGAGGCCAAAGCAACCTAATCCATATAAACAGGGCTGAAATGACGCTGATAGGATTCTGTTTATGGGCTTACTTGTTAAATTAATACGTTGAAGTCCTGTACAATGACAAGTTTTATGAAGGGGATATCACGCTTTTATTCCGTCAACATTGACAATTCTATCAACAGATTGAAACATCTACAGGGAATGAGGCCTTTCGTTTGTTGTGAAAAAAGTCAATTCCTCAAAAAATAAGAGGGAATTTTGTGATTGTAATTAGCAATTAGTTTATTTATTTATTAAACATTGGTGCCTTTCACAGTTTTATCATTATTTACCCATCCTCATGTCATTCCAATCATGGATCATGCTTAATATAAAAAAAAAAATACTAATTTTTCTGTACATACAAAGAAAGTCAACAGAGTCCAATCTGGACCAGAAAGTCCTTCACAATATTTCTTATTTTGTGTTGCGCAGAAGAAATAAAAAGTCATGCAGGTTTTAGAATGACATGAAGCAGAGTAAGCTAAAAATAAAACATCCACAGGTATGGATGTTTGAACATGGAGCTTCTTTCATGGAGAAACAGCTTAATCTACCAGATGACTCTCTGAATCTCTGTTCTCTAAGATGTGAGGAGAAAAAACACCTTGAGGTTGTGCTATCAAATAAAGCTCAGAGGGTTACAAAAACATGCCTCTGGCTTTAAAATGCCGTTTCACACAAACTCTCTGGCTTATACACACACATCGTCTGCCTGGCAGAAGCGGATTAGAAAAAGGTGTTTCCAAAACACATGCTGATGATGGGTGAAGGAGAATTTCAAGCCTTTACAAACACAGAGGCTCAGTGTATAGCCTTGTGAATGGTGTGATAGCTCTGAGTGCTTGAAAATAATACTTAATCATTTGCACAACACACACAATATGCAACTATACATGCACCAAACTCATAAACATGTTTCCTGTGAATATCAAAATGAGATCTTCTACTCGTTACCCTAATGCTATATGAGTTGTAGAAAACAGCTAAGCTAGCCAGCAATGTTTTGAGACTTCCTGCCTCACTGTCATTGCATGTTACATTGTTCCTGCACATTAATAATGAATACATGCTTGCAGCAATGCCCAAGTTTCCTGAGGGACATTTTGAAAGAAGAACCACACTCCATCTCTTTACATTGTGGTCTTGAACTAACAGGACAGAAGACAAGAAACAGTACTCAGGCTCCCTTTACTGGCTAACTACACCTGTATGTTGAAATACCAACAATTCATGGCAACATCTAATGCAATGTTGACATAGAACACAGTGTTATTGTAGCTGAACTAGTAGAGCATGGCACAACAAGGTCAGGGTTTTGATTGCAAGGGGAAAAAAAAGAAGGCCTTATGAGCACTCTCCTGGAGGAACAAAACTTCTTAAACCTGCCTGAGCTGATTTGCTGGTCTTCTAGCCTGTTCAAGCTGGTCTTTTGGCTTTTTAAAGGGCTTTTGGTGGTTTCCAGCTGGTCACCCACCTAAACACCAGCTGGGCCACACTAGGATACTGTCTAGAGTAGACCAGAGGTGTCAAATCCTGCTCCTGGGGGGACCACTGTACTGCAGACTTTAACACAAATCCTAATTAAACACACCTGAAGCAGCTAATTAAAGTCTCCTGTATTACTGAAAACTTCCGGGGTAGTGTGCTGACTAGTTTGAAGATGAACTCTGCAGGACAATAACACTCCAGGAGCATTACTAGACATATAGCCTTGACTATCTGAAAATCAGCTTAACCAGGCTGGAAGAGCAGTCAAAGACCAGCCTGCCCTGAACAGGCTGGGAGACCAGCAAACCAACTAAGGATGGCTTAAGACATTTTTTCTTTTTTCAGCAGGGTAAATGTAATGCACATTTTAACAACACCATGCGCTAATCACCTGGGAGCAATTTGCAGTTAATGCTTTGCTTTGGAGTAAACTGATGATGGAACTGAACAAGCAATCTCTTTAGGTTTCTAAGCCTTAACCACTACACCACACCACACCAACCCAATTCAAGTAAGTTTACAAAACCTCCAACCTGAAACCTCAATTTCAATCAAGTATCAAACAACTATTCTGAGAAATAGTCTACTTTGGAGAAAGTCTATACTTACGATCTAGGCCATTGATGTAACGCATGGTGATTTCACAGTGGCCCCACACCGCGCTGACAATGGGGTACAGCTTTTTGCCCTTAAGACCTCTGAAGGCCACTCCGAGGTACTGTCCATCAACCATGAAGCTCAATGTGCCCTCATCCATGTCCAGCACCACCATTAAGGCATCTGGCAGCACAAAGGCCTCCTCTGGCTCCAGGAAGCTTGGGTATGTGGGTGCAGAAGAGGCTGGCCGGTTCTTATTGTTATGGTAGAGCTTGTTACGCCCCAGGTCCCAGCCCCAGGACTCGCTATCACTGCCAACTAAAGAAGTGTAGCCCACCGAGTGCAACGGGGCATCTGCTGTGGCCACGCCCACCACCGCATGTGTGCCCCGTTGCCGAGCAGGCCAATGGATCCTCCAAACATGGAGTCCTCGCGTGTATCCCACCCTTCCACGAATGCCATCAGTACTCTGGGCAACAGGATGCCGATGGAAGGTGAGTTTGTCATCGTCCTTGATGAAGATATTAAGTGAGCGGTCATCCGAGTTCCAGGCATGTCGGAGCTGCTGCTCATATGGAGCAGGGGGCATGTCCAGGAGTAGGTCCAGCCGGGCTGGCTTGAAGAAATCCGGCCCTCTCAGTTCCCTCCTCAGAGGCCTGTAGGACGGCTCCCCGCGCACGTCTACGGACTTGATGCTCCCCGAGATCTTCTGGCCCATGGCTAGGCTGGTTGAAAAGGGGTAGGGAGGAGGGGAGAGGGCAGGGGTGGTGTAACACAGGGGCTGGGCTTCTGGGGTCTGCCGTTACCTCATCAAAGCACCGGGACTTCAGCCTGAGGCCCCCAAACTCACGTCAGCGTCAGTGGTGGCGAAAGTGCCAGCCTTACAGAAGCCCTAGGAGAAAACACACCAACACACGTCATTAAAACAGCATCAAAGAGTATGCGGGCATGTTTGATGAGTGCATCTAGAACTAAAACTGAATCTCAAAGTTGTTGAGGATAAAAATGTTAACAGAAATAAAGGAAGCAAATAAATAAGAAGACATGAAGATGAGCAGAAAGAGAGGATCATGGCCAACCGCAGCTTGACAGCTTCCAAGACACTGCAATGGGGAAGGATGTAATAATGAGTGCTGCAGGTGAGAACAAGACACCTTCTGTAAAACCTTCTGAAACCTGCTGCCATAAAGTGCGGGTGACTACCAGAGCATTGCTAGGGTATCTTCAATGATTTTTACAGCATTATTTTGCAATTGCTAGTGTTTTCTGGGTGCTTATTAGTCTGAGTGATTGCAAGCAGGCTCAAGTCAAAAGAGCCCAAAATCCACATAATATTCTTCTCTCTAAATATGACTTGGAAGTTCAATGCCTCCACCAATGTAAGATTATTTTTATAGTTATTATTTTAATGTGCTTTTTCTTTTTAATAGATAAGACAGTACAGTAAAATATTGCTTACTATTTATAAAGCCCCGAATTAGAGCTGTAATTGGGCTATAAAAGTTAGGCCTGACAGGACCCAAGCCCAACAGGTTTCGGCCCGAGCCCGACAAGTACATTTTGATTGACAGCTTTTTAAAAGCCCAAACCCGTTTACAGCCTGACATTATTCAAATGTGCGCACACACATAGCTCTTTTGACTTTTGTCAAGAATTAGTCATTTATACATATTTTAACAATTTATTCATAACTAACGTAGACTAGACCACTTGTAAGTTGGAATAAAGTCCTCTGTGACATCTTAACATCTCAGCACACTAAATAGACATAGGCTCATTTAGCCTATACATAGACCAATGCACCAATAACAAATTGAAATTAAGATCAATTTTAAATTAAGATGGGTATTTGGCAATAACAAAATTAAGATAAAGGCTCTGCCGGATTTGCTTCGCCACTAGCAGACATTTAATAAAAGAATAATGCCAACATTAGTGTATACACTCTGTCCACATTATGCATTTAAGACTCAATGAATGTTTAGTTATCATCTGAAAAACCTTTAGTCACAGAGATTAAGCTAAGCCTACATGTTTTTGTGGAGAAAAATGATTGAATCCACTGTAGATGGCTTCAATGCGTTCCTGCGCTCACTGATGGTGCGTCATTATTCACTCATTATTCTCATTATGAACATGGTCAAAACTTTTCCACACCTCAGACTTTGCTTTATGGTGCAACCAAAACGTAATTGCCAGAGGCAAGCCTCCATTTCACCTACTCAGCATCCATTTTTGCATCTTTTTCACGCTAATCGAAACACTTCACATGACCGCTCGTTTACCTTGCAACCTGGAGCACAAGCCCGAGCCCAGCCCGAGCCTGCGTAAGATGATATAAATTAAGCCCCCCATCGGGTTCGGGCAAGGATCTTCAGCTCTACCCTGAATGGTTTAGCACCTCAGTATTTGAAAGAGCTCTTGTTACATTATAGTCATCCACATCCACTGCATTCTCAAAACTCTGACAATTTGATAATATCTAGAATATCAAAATCAACAGCAGGTGGCAGATCCCTTCTTAGCGCCTAAACTCTGGAATAAACTACCTTCGGTATGTTTATTGTAATAAACTACAATAAACATTGTTCGGGAGCCAGACACACTCTGGACCCATTTCTTTAATCTGATTTACACGACACACTAATATCCAAATCCGTTAAATGATTTTTAGGCTGCATTAATTAGGTATACCGGAACCGGGAACAGTTCACATAACACCCAATATACTTGCTATATCATTAGAAGAATGACATCTACGTTATTTTTTAGTCTGTTTCTCTCTTTTTCCAAGGTCACCATAGATACCAGATTGCCAGTCGCAATAATCAATATATTGACTTATCGCATAATATATGTAGATGACATCAATCATTTTTGGTGATGCAATATATCGCCCATTATATTTACTTAAACATTTATGTCACCATATTTTGTAGATTCCACTTGCACCTGTGTCTTTTGCATTCTCTTGTACATAACATGGTATAGCCATGAGGTGCTAGTTAAAGTAAAAAAAAAAAGATTCATAAGTTTCATCTGCAGATATGGTATAGTTTAGGGACCTGTGCCTTTGTGCATACGGACATCTGACTGCTGAGTAGTGATAGTGTTTTTCAGCAGTAGAGTGTACCCTTAATTTACAGAGAAAAGAAGGTCAGGGTAAAATCTGTAGATGGAAAAATCTCCATTCAAGTTCTTTGTGCATTTTTCTGTTTTTCTACTTGTTACGTTGGACTTTGTTAGAAAATGTTTTTTGTTGTATCTAGTGTTTTGATACTTAATTTCCATGATCTAAATACTCTTAAAAATTACGTTTGTTGTCATTTGGAAGTGTGTACTCCTTCTTGCATTATTATGCTGTTACATTACGATTATACATTTAGTGGCATAAACTGGTCTTTAAAATGAAAATATTATCGTTTATCGCAATTATTTCTGCAGCAATATATCGCACAACAAAAAGTTGTTATCATGACAGGCCGACCACCAGATCCAGTCTGTATCCAGATCAGATGGTCACTGCAGACACCCGGATCCAGTACGTATGAAACCCAGATGGTGGATCAGCACCTAGAGAAGACCTCTCCAGCTCTGAATGTCAGCGGAGACCAGGACAACTAGATGAGTGCCAGATACAGATTTCCTGTAAAGACCTTGTTCAAGACGACCACCGGGACTAGACCACAGGAAACAGATGACTAATGCACAATCTGACTTTGCTGCAACCTGGAATTGAACTGCTGGTTTTGTCTGGTCAGAGGAAAACTGGCCTCCCACCTGAGCCTGGTTTCTCCCAAGGTTTTTTCTCCATTCTGTCACTGATGGAGTTTTGGTTCTTTGCTGCTATTGCCTCTGGCTTGCTTAGTTGGGGACACTTTATTTACAGCGATATTGCTGACTTGATTGCAAATGATTGCACAGATATTATTTAAACTGAACTGAGCTGGATGATGACGACATCACTGAATTCATCTGTTTTCCTAATTAATGTTGTTCAGTTGCTTTGACACAATCGGTTTGGTTTAAAGCACTATATAAATAAAGGTGACTTGACTTGACTAACTATGAGGCTGTTGGCTACTATGATTATTTTGATTGTTAATCTGACTGCATAAAAGTTTCATTATCAGTCTCTGCTCATTGAAAAGCACATTTCCAGGCATCATTGGTGTCTGCATAACACAAATGGCATGGGATAAGTTACATGCAGAATATGTGCCTTAACACTGCCTCAATAACTCAAAGTATGAGCATCAGCATTAGGAAAAAATGGACGCCAAAATACAGCATTATTTATTTCTAGGTTCCTGTGAGAAAGAGTGAGAGAAGGAAAAAGCGAGAACAAAAGAGAGAGATTCAGTTCGCATCAGCCTCAATGTCACAAAAAATACCTCCACATTAAAAGCCTATTTTAGAGTGTGCTGGAGATGCGATACTGATGTATGAAACGCTAGCAGGAACTTCCTTCTACAGTATGTGAAGCACAGTCTTTTCCTGGAATAAGAAAGTCTCAACCCACCAAGTAGCTCTACAAAAAAGACAGTTAGGGGATGTTTACATAAACTGTCTTATTGTGTCCGTTGCATCTGACCGCTGCAAAGTATCTAACCGTTTCTTCAGTGCCATGAATGCAGTGTTTCAAAGAAGGAGTAGAAAAAATTGCTTTGAAAAACAAAGCATAGTGATAAACAGCAGTATTTAGCTGTTTCCATATGTCAACGTTTATTTCACTACAAAAAAAACAAAACAAAACGAAAAGTATGTATGTAGGTGAGTTGGAAGAGTCGCTTCTTTTAACTTCTCCACAGAAGTGCTGAATAACATGTTCACACTCAATCAGACGAACGGTCTTCACCAACATGGGTCATCAAAACAAAGGTAAGAGGTCACACATACTGTATGTGGACAGAAACACATCTCAGACAGTCTCAACACATTAAGGTCACAGAGAAAGAGAGACAGGAAAAGAGAGAGCTGTATTCAGACGACAGGAAGGAGGGTAGCCAGACGGCCAGACAGTCAGAGCCCGGAATCCTGGGTAAGTGTTACCGATATTAAAGGAAAAATAAATGAGGTCATGAAAGAAGTAGGATAGAATGCGAATGTGTGCCTGTGTGAGAGAAAGAGAGAGAATGAATGAGAAACAGAGAGAGGTTGCTGCCCTAACATGCCACTCACAGCTATCATAACGTGTACTCGAGTCGAGGTGTTAGGTTTTCTGTATCGTATTTCAGAGCTGGAGAGGCTCCCGCGGCATGGCACAAAGGGTTTCACAGTCTTGCAGCCGTGCAGAGGCCCAGTAATGGGTTTCATTCAGGTTGTGTTTGGTTCAGAGCGCACACGTCAGTTTAACTAACATTTCCTCACTCAAACCGCTGTAGTCACTAATAACTGTTATAAACACGGACACAAACATAATTACGCTGTTAGTCTGGGAGTTGTAGACAGACTTTTAAACACTGTTCTCACATTAGGTAATTACATGAAGGCTTGTAAAACAAGATCTGAGAAAAAGAAAAACACAAAATACACTGACGAGACAACAAGAAGCTCTTTGTGGATCAGTTCATTCCATTAAGGACCGGATTGAGCCTGAAAATGTAAAAACTAAAAATGCATTACGAGGATTCAAAAATGTCGACTTCATAACCACTAATATTTCTGTATTTATGTTTACATACCTCCTGTATCAACAACCATCACCCAAAATAGCTTGACTTTTAACTTCAACTGTTGACAGCTTACAGTAAAGATGAATAGATGAATAAACAGATGGATGGAAAGACAGAGACACTGGCAGATATAGATAGAAAGATAGATAGACAGACAGACAGCTGGTGTGTTCCAATGTGTCACAGCAGAGTGAGTCACGCCGTAAGACGGTGACCGCATGGCATGACTGTACCGTGCCCTTGGGCGTAACACTGCTGATATAAAATGCCAACGTCAAGCTGAGAAGTGAAAAAAAACGTCCACTACATCAATTACACTCGCTCTCCTCAGGGGTAATGATCTCAAACCATATGAGACACGACTAATGTAACTATAACAACCTCATTTTAATGGGCCGCTGATGTGCTGTCTCCATCTGCTTAGCCATGCGAGACAAGACTACATATAAAAGTGGTCTGCCAGGGCCGTACGTCTCCACATGGGAAAATGCCCATTTGTGCTGACTTATTTATTAGAAAAACAAAAGCACTCGGCTGGTAAGCTTGTCACTGGGATGGAGCTGCTATGGCTATAAGTCAAAGAAATGCGATGTAGAAGTCAAAACAACCCTGCTGTAATTGTGCCTTGTGGCTGCTCTGTGGTGTGATGTCTTCAGTCAAGCCAAATGTATTTTTTTCTATACCTGGGTCCGTTTTGGGTTATTGAAGTAAAGAATAAAAATCGAAACTGGTCTTCAATCTGCAACATTTTTGGATAATAAGCATCTTCCTTAATTTGCCATTCCACACTCAAGGCTCTATTTGTTTTGCTTGTCCCATCATAAAGATAGCGTTCTTTGTTTTCATGCCCGTGTGATTAAATTTTCCACCGTTGCGTTGCGTTTGGCGAACTCCCCAGGACTCAAGAGCTTGTAGCTGTCCTGAATGACTAGAGGAATGATAATATCACAGACCCCAGTCTGCCCACTTAAAAGGCCTGAATGCTGTTTTAAACAATAGTTGGGTCTGTCGATGCAATCTGATTGGCCGAAAGGCATGTGTTGCATCCTGGAGGACATTTACAGTTGGAATAAAACCACAAAAAAAAAAGTGTGAATATACCCATCTGACTTAGCAAAACTGACAGAACCAACACAAATCAGTGTGGGTGGATGGATGGATGAATGTTTGGATTTGGTAATTTCACTTGGTCATTTCATGTAGTTTTATTCCATGATGGAAGGATATAATGGAAAAAAAATAATCTATGAGACCCAATACCATTTGGTTCTTCAAAACACCTTCTTTTGTGTTCAAAAGAAAAAAACAAAGTCATACGGTTTTCTAATGTCATAATGGGGAGTAAATAATGACAGAATTTAAATTTTTAGAGGATTTTCTAATTAAATGACACAGATCTGAATGTGTGGAGCTGCCCTACGTGACACATGTCTGTGTGTTCACACAGTTTAGTCTACTGGCCATTACTGTGTACATCGTCTTCTGAATTTGTTTATGCTTCAGCAACCATCAGACCCTCAGCAGGGCCTCTTTCTCGCACGCTGTGTGGCACATGGGGGCTTGCGTTTCCCTTCAGGAGGATGGGGGGCTGTGATAAACTGAGCGCCTGGTGCCTGGCCTCTCGCCTGCGTTACCCTGGTCACCAGAGACGTGATGGACACGAAAACCTCTAGCCACCGGTGGCTTTGATGAGTAGGAACACACATTCGCCATCTGTTGTTTATCTTTGCATCTCCTCGCTCTCTCTATTTCATCGGGAACATCTCTCTTTCCTCTGCGGCTAGTGTCATTCATTTGCTCGCACTTTCTGTCTCTCGTTTCTGAACTCACTCCCAGCTGGATAATCAAGTTAAAACCAGTTTGAAAAGGCAGCTGGTCTAGACTGTTGATTAGCTAGACTGTCAGACCTCAGACCTGGTTTCAAGCTAATAAATCATCTTAGGTCATCCAAAAATTAAAATTTTCACTCATTCTCATATCCTTAAAATATCTTACCAACAAATGTCAAACTTTTGGATCTGAAACCTAAGGATCACTTTTACGGTGCTTTTGCAACCTATTGAAGCTTAAAGTCTCCAGGCTCTTTTTTTTTTATGCAAGGGTGTACTCACACTAGCCAGTTTGAACCGTGCCCGAGTGCGTTTGACCACCAAAGCGCGGTTCGTTTGACTAGTGTGAGTGCTCCGAATCGTGCCCGGGCGCGGCTCGATTAGCCGGCCCTGGCCCGCTTGGAAGAGGTGGGCGGCACGGTTCAGTTGGACTCGGGCGCGGTTCGAATGCAGTGTGAGCGCTAACCGTGCCGGAGCACGGAAAAGGACGCGTTGCGTCACGGTTTTGCGACGCTCCAAAACCAACATGGCAGGGAAAGGGTCGCTTTGGTCTACGGCAGAGGTGCAAAACGCATAAAAAACTAAAAACTGCAAAGTCCTTGCCGCACTTCAGCTGGTACCTTGCAAACACCCTCATACGAGCAGCACGATTACGTGAAAATTTTCACGCCACTAAGGCGACACATCTGTTTAACAACAGGCTGTGGACCAAACAACACAAAATTATCCACAAAGAAAACAGAGCGATGCACTCCATTGTGTTCAGAGCGCGCCGCTCTTCCTGTTTATCGCGAAACCGTCGCACCATAATGACGTAAGCGTGCTCCGGCACGAATGCTGAAACCCTATATGTGAGTGCAGGCCAGAGGGGGAGGGGGGAGGGGGGACAATCGTACTCGGGCCCGGTTCATGGCAACCGTGCCTAGTGTGAGTACACCCTAAGACATTTGATGAGCAATCAGAATTTTTATTCAATTCCTAGAGCAGCAAAAACCCAGCACACGAGTACCTGTTTTGTTTCCTGCATCGCTAACAGCACTTTTCCTCTCCATCCTTATCCATCTCCCTGTCCCTCTCTTTGTCACTTACACAGACGGCAGATCAGTAAAGCCCATGTTCAGTGCTCTATCATCAGAGGGCACAGGACAGACAACCGTATGGCCACATGTCCCCCCTGCCTCTGTCCACCTACACAGACCTAATTAAACAGAGCTAGCCCATGGAGACACATCGCCGACACACACACACACGTGATGTGAGAGAAATGCTCTCACAACAGGCATCTGTTGAAACAGACCTAGCTGTTTTTCTGTTCAGAACATTGTGGAATTAAGTAGATTATGAGACATTCATGCACACTGGGTAAGTGCGAGCGTGTGAGAGAAAGTTCTCCGTACGACATGTCCTGATGTGCGAGATGTGTTCTGAAGTGACACACAAGCAGATGAATCCAGCGATCGCCCTTGGAGGCTGTCACATCAAAGTGAAACTGGAGACTACGAATACAGCCGAGACAGGATAAATGCAAACCTTACGACATCACTGCTTTCAATTAGAAGTCAGATATCTGTTTACAAAGTATGCACGGCTACTCATAGCAGCAAAACCCCTCTGTACGACACTTTATTCATTTTAATTTAACCCACGCCTCATCTGCACCCTAAAATACCAGTCACATAGAGCATGAATATAAAATATTCTCAAACGAGATCAGAAAAGAAATGACAGCACAAGAATATTCAGGACTGTGAATCTGGTCACAAGAGTCACATCAACATTTCCTAACCAGAGATAAGTAATTTTTCTGTCAATGCTAAGTGCATTTACGAGCACTTTAAAATGATGATTTTTGGAAGTTTATCCTTTTAAAGTGTGATACAATCCCTTTATCCGGACTAAAGTCAGAATAACAGACCTAGACAATGCACCGTCAACAACATGTAAACCTATTTACTGAAATGTGTGATGTGACAATCATAGCCAATCAGAACATATGTGGAGCAAGATTTTGGATTTCACAACGATATCCACAGCTTAGGAACAGAAACCCTGTCTGTCAAACGTGGAAAAATTTTGTACGTACTTAATCCATGTGATGGCAAAACTGAATTTTCAACCATTATCTCAATCTTCAGTGCAAATGATCCTTTATAAATGTTAATATGCTGATATGGTGCTCAAGCAACATATCAACCAATGCTGAGTTGATTAAAATAAAACAATTGTGCTTTAAATTTTAGTACAGTAGTGTATGTGTCATAAATACATTAAAGCTGTTACAAATATCCCTCATACAAGATCCAATTATATTTATTTCTGTCTAGCAAAACAAGTGCATATGATAAACTACCACAAAATAACTATGATAAATGCAACAATAAAACTCCATTTAATAAAACACTGTCGACTTCAATCATCTATTTGTCACCAAAAAGCCAATGAAACATCCCAAACCTTTCTGACAGGACCATGCTAAATCTGATTTTCATTAAATGTGACTTTTTTTTCTGTACTTCCTGTTAATCGGTTCCAAGTATATCACAATATAATTTCCCGTTCAATTTCCCTGTGACTAGGAGCTCAAACGTCTTCAGGCGCTGCAGCAAGAACATCAGATGCAGCTATGTGCAGGAAGAGTGGAAATATAAGACAGCCATTGAAGTCCAGGCTTTCTGACAGCCCAAAAGCCATTTATCACTGTGACTAAAGTGTCCACCCCCAACCCAAAACCGGTAATCACACACACATACACACACACACAGACACACACACACACACACACACACACACACACACACACACAAACAAACACACACTCACAGCCTTGTGGCAGATGTGCTAGCCCACCTCCTGTCCTTTCAAACCCTTAAGCAGCACGGACACACACACACACACACACAAATGCTTCTGGCACTAATCCCGTGGCCCCCTCCAAAGGAGGGACATTGAATGGTTAAGCAAATGGTTGTGTAGCTCTTCACACGGCTAACAGCTGAGCTCTAAGCTCTCCCAGAAGAGCCTCTCCCCACAGAGCAGCTCCAGTCAGCTCTTTCCAGCCCACTGCTCTCAGACAACACACTCAGTGATTAAAGCAGTCCCACTGCCCTCCTCATCCTACACACACACACACACACACACACACACACACCCTTTCCCTCTGTCCCACACATGCTCGCAACACTCACAAAAGAGATCACTCACAAAAAGGCACATGAAATCATCATGGTTTTTGGGCATGTACCATACAAAAAGAATATGATAAGCTTCTACTACTTAACCACAGTCTTTTGTGTTCAGTGGTAATACCATATAAATATCACTGTATGGGAATATTATAATCATTCAGCACTGTGGAATATATCAAATTGGCATAATATTATCACGCTCTTTTGACATGGTACCAATGTATATGGTAACATTGAAGCACTATGGAATATAACTATTAAAATGGTATTGGCTTGTTTTGCCATGGTATAACAATGTTTACATTGATAGTTAAGCGCTGGCTCAATAACACGATTGAGGTGCCCTTGAGCAAGGCACAGAACCCCCAACTGCTCCCCGGGCGCCGCAGCGTAAATGGCTGCCCACTGCTCCGAGTGTGTGTGTGTGTGTGTGCACTTTGGATGGGTTAAATGCAGAGCATGAATGCTGAGTATGGGTCACGTCACTGTCACTTTCACATTGTTTTGTTTTTTATCATAACAATTATTTTGGTTATTTATATATGTATTAATTTTTTACAAAAGCCTTTCTAGAGAAATGACCCTATCGAAGTAAGCATATAAATAGATAAATAAATAAAAAGTTTTACGGAACATATTATGATATGTGGTATGTTTTTGTTAAGTGAAAAAAAATGTTATTTGAAATAAAGCTGAAATATTATAAAATATCAATTACATACAAAAAATTAAAAACTTAAAAACTAAAAAAATATGTTCCCTGGGCCACTGAAAAAAAGTTAGATTACTAAAATGACTAAAACTGAAAAAAAAAAAGAATAGAAATATTAAAAATAGAAATATTAAAAAGAAAAGCGCATAAAATTATTAAGACTGAAATGAAACTGAAAATATAAGAAATAAAATCTAATGCAAAATAGTATGCATTTTAAAATAGTATATAAATAATACTTAAACTAGAAAGAATGGAATTTCTATTGTACTTCAGGGCATTATATCATGGTATTACCATGTTTTTTGGGGTATGAACCATAGTAATATAGTACATAACATTGTAACGGTTCAGTAATGTCATTTACATTTACAATTTGTAAAAAAGTACAACAGCATTGCCATCTGATATGTTCCATGACACCACTACAGTACTTCTTTGTAAAAGATGCCTCACTGCCCTTAACACAAAAACACACACAGTCTGTTCCATAAACATTCCCCCACTGGAAACACACAACCACATGCGCCCAAACAAGACACATGCAAATCCACAAGCCGCGCGTGCACACAAACATGAGGGACACAATGAAAAGCATTCAAATCTGCTCCCCGTACTAAGAGTCAGCCAGCGCTGTGGGAACGCTTCCTCTGAACACCAAACCAGAGGAAAGAGAAAGACAAACGATAGCCGTGACGCACAACTCTGGGAGGAGAAGATCCAGCCATCCTCTAATCACCTTATCTGATCGCGCACAGCAGCTGAGAAAACAAGAGCCGCGGGTTCAGGTGAAAATACTTCTCTTTCCAACCCACACAAGCACACTATCCTCCAGAGCAGGACCCGGGCACAGTTCCTATGACCCCACCGCTGCATTCAGGGTCTCGGACCCGCTCCCTTTAGCTCAGAAAGTATTTAAAGTGTGGAAATCCCAGGTTTAGAAACATCACAGGCAGCTGTAACATCCAACATTAAGACTGTATCCTTTTCTGAGTATCCTTGCCAGGGTGGATCAAACCTCAATTAGAGGATCAAACCTCTATTAGAGGAATAAAAGGCAACGGGGAATGCCAGAGAGTGGGAGCTAGAAAGAAAGAGTGCACATGAGGTAACCCAAACAGCCTAAAGCAAGTGGGGAAGAAATGAAAAATCACAGGATAGTTTCCTCACAAAAGTAGACACACATCAAGTTCTTAATTACGCTCAAACACACACAAACGCATGCCGCTTACACCGACCCGGTTGTGATGATCTCCCCGGCAGAACTCCCCTGTTGTTGCCCGTTCAGGGAATAAAATGCTGGAATAAAAGGACGAAAGGTGCTCCTCTCTTTGTGAGAAGAAGTGCACACTAGTTCTTTCTCTGTTCTCTGTGTCTCCCTGCTGAGGAAGGAGAAAAGAAGCTTCTCCCCAGAGATGTAACCCCCCCACCCCCTCCCTGAGGTTAATCCCAGCCGTGGCAGCCTCCGTCCCACTCCGTCTTGTGTCGCGGCTCCGGTTCCGAACTCCAGCTCAGCGGCCCGAAAGAGGGAGAAGGGAAAGGAGAGAGAGAAAAAGGGTGGTCGAGGAGAGAGAGAGAGAGGACAGGCGGCAGTGTGAGCAGCAGCGTGAGAGCTGCCTCATGATGAAAGGCGATCGGCTGATCTCATCAAGCAGGGACACCAGGCAAACAGAGAGAGGGGAGGCCACGCCCCTTACCCCACCCCCGACTCATGTATCCTCCTCCCTACAGTCTTTTACACTTTCAGCTCAGCCAATCAGCCGAGAGCTACTCATAAACACGCATGCTTTGAGTCTCCAGCCTGTTACTTCCAGTGCTCAGATATCTGTTTTGAAAGATAATCTGACTCCAGCTTGAGTGGCAACAACTTTGAGGATTTAGCATTTCTGTACTTAGAGATATTCAAATGTAACGCTGCTTTACAGATTTGCTTGGTGATTTTATTTGTTTTCAAATTGTAATATATATATATATATATATATATATAATATACAAAGAACCATTGTAGAAATTATGGCGCAAATTATATTAAATATGTTTTTGGCTAACAAACCGAAAGCTTACCCATCCAGATAAGAATGCAAGTGGTAATTATGCTACTTTGCTGATTTTCTGGGTAAAACTTCAAAATGGTTCTACACTGCTAGTATGCAATACAGCATAAAAAGGAAATTTAATTATTTTAATTCAATAAAATTTAATCAGTTAGAATCAATCTTTCCTTAATCACTTATTAAATGTTTTGTTTATATCGCATTGAACCC
The DNA here is from genome assembly GCF_003368295.1 of Carassius auratus. Taxonomy (NCBI): domain Eukaryota; kingdom Metazoa; phylum Chordata; class Actinopteri; order Cypriniformes; family Cyprinidae; genus Carassius; species Carassius auratus. Next base: position 322,349 of record NC_039269.1, on the reverse strand, counting down.
TGGTATTTATGAAATGAACTCATTCAGACAACAGATCATTTCACTGTGGAGTAAATAAATACAATAAAATACTAAATACATTTATATTAAAAATATAATTTTAAAATAAGAAGGTAAAACTAATTTAAAATATAATATAATGAAAACTCTAAATTAATTGAAAAAACACACAACCAACTGTGGGATTATTTTGTGATAACTTGCTTTTCTCAAAAACACATCAAACTGATATCCAACACAATATGTCATATCAGTAGGGACTTATCACACATTTATTAATTCAGCAGATGCTTTTCTGCCAAATAGCAACCAAATAGCTATTCTAATTAGAGCCGCCGATATGAGCTTATTGCATTTAAATCGGCATCGGTGTTTATAACGGCCAATGAAACATGAGAAACAGAGTCTCATGCTTCACTCATGTTATGAGTGTTGCATAGTTTGCCCACCAGAGTGAGCTCCGCAGTTGCAGAGAGTCTGCAACTCCACTATAGAAGAAAGCAATCAGCCAAGCACGGAGATGTACTGTTTTGACGCCGAGTCTGTCGTTCGTCATGTGAGATGATTTAGTTCATACACTGTATATAAAAACGGTGTGGTAGTTCTAGCTAACAGTCCTATCATTATCACTTCTAAATATTCTGTAACATCACTTACAGCCACTAATGCATTGCTATATTAGATTAGCCACAAAGCTAATACCATGTTTATCAGTGGAAGAGCGCTAACGTTAATAAGAGGTCAAACTATAAACGCTAGGCGCGCCACTTTTTCCTTCTTTCCAAAGCGCTCGGGCAGAAGCGCTCCTGAGGCGTCTGCCTTTGCTAAGCAACCATGACGTGCTCTCTCCATGAAGACGCGGAAATTTCAGCAAAAGATAAATGGATTTGCAGCACTAAAAATCGCTCGCAGTAGCTCTGCTACTAAATTTATTTCAAAATGGCAATCCATATACAGCTATGAACAGCTGTTCCTTCATCTTGGCTCAGTTTTCAACGTTGTTACGGGAAAGGATGAAGCTGATTGGTTAGTTCTTGTCACATGACCCGCGGTGCGCTTGCGGCATTCTGAAAAGTTGAGATGTTTTTAACTCGATGCGGTGCGGACGCGCCTGGAAAAAACGTCGCTTCCCTGCACAAAGAGAAGAGGAGAAGATATACGAGTCCGTTGTGAATGTGTCTGTGAGAGCAAATATAGTGTAGTTACAGTAACTACAGTAGGTGCGTCAGAAATGATTAACCCAGAGGGGACATGTAAATAAATGTGAGCTGAACACGAGCTTTTTCTTTTTTTTTCTTTTTTACAGATTGTTTCAAAGCAGCTTTACAGACATAACAGGAAAATGTTGTAATAATATGGTTAAATATAAGTAGGTAATAGGTCATACCTATTGCTTGACAAATAAAATTATATATATATAATTTTTGCCTATGTAGGAGATCCCTGTTTATTATAATTCTAATGATGACATGAGTAATAATACATGGTGATATTATTAATACACATGCTTATTATTTCTCTCTCTCTTTCTGTTTTTTGATCATTAAAAAATATATACTTTTGATGTGCAATTGTTTAGTCATTGAGACCGTAATCTAAGGCTTTTTTTAAAAAACATAAATCCCTTCTGGAAAATGATTTATACAGCCCACATGTAGAACAGGCAGATATTTTGCTATTGAATGTTGTGTAAGAGCAGTTTATAGGAAATGGGTCTAATATCCAGTTTATTTTCAAAATCAAAATATCGGCTTATAAATCGGCTCTTTTCGAGTTAATATCGGCATCGGCCCCCAAAAATCCATATCGTTCGGGCTCTAATTCTAATCCAATCAACTGGATGTGCACTGCTTGGAAAAAGAAATAAATAAAACCCAAGACAAGTATTCTGGTCATAATAACTCTTAGACAACATTTTGCTAACTAAACTTGATCTTTACCCACTGTGCTACACTAACCCCACATTTTTAAGTCAAACATTTAACAGGCACACTTCTCAGTCAAGCTCCAGATCTTGAATAAACATCTCCCTCTGTCCTGCAAGCCCAGTCAAACCCCAAACACACTCAAATCCCTGAATGTACTCAGTCTTCCAGGGTGACGTGAGTTTCCTGACCATTTCCTCCAAGGCCACACACAAAACGAAAAGGTCTGAAGCAGTAAAGAGAGAGCGAGTCACTCTTGCACTACCCCCTCTCACCTTCCAGTTGAAAACTCAATCAGCCTTTTCAAACATGCTGACCTGCTCTCTCAGAGGAAGCTCAGTCTGAAAGAAGCACAAGTTGCCATGAAAACATACACAGTGTAGGATCAACTGCACCAGTACTTTGGGGTCATTTACCTTTCCTCTAAATATACAAGCCACCTAGTTTAACAAAAACAAAAAAAAAATCTTCTTCCAGCCAACTGGAAAAGAACTGTGACTGAATATCCACAAAGGACGGTACTGGGTGAAAACTTTTGGCTATAGAAATACAAAAGCATGGTGTTGGATTTTAAAAGAACTTAAATGAAAATTAAATCATTTGGGTGGGGGGTTCTCTATTTTGCAAGTCTACATAATATCATCTGTAAATTGTAAATCTGTCCACTTTAAAAATTCACTAATATAAAACAGCCACATGATTTTAAATATTATTTATGTCTGAAGCACAAATTGTGTAAATAAGCTACATGTAAAAATATTAAGAGTTACAAACCCCATAAAAATCTCAACTGGACTTTTGTAGCCTTTAGACAATGTGTGTTAGCACTGAGGTACAGTAATGCTAGTATACCCTTAAACATAGACTTTTAACAAGACAAAATAAAAACAAAAAAAAAAATAAGCAAAAATATTGGTGACTCATCCTGAACTCACTCAATTTATCCAAACAAATGGTCTCTATAATAAAAAAAAAGTCTTTCCTAACACCATGCACTTTCAACTAGCAATAGAGTCTGGTTCTGATCTGATCCCATTGTTACCCACAAGACATTTAAAGAAAGACTTACTGTGTCTTTCAAGGTTGTTAATTGAGGTTATTTATTTTGTTGAAGCCACCAGTCCCCGTTACTTCAACTTATCATTATTATTTTTTTTAATTATAATGTTCAACAGCAGAGCTATTGAACCAATGATTCCGCCAAGAAATCTCCACCAATCAGAGAACCGAAATAATTTAATATTGTTAAAAATAGTAAAAAAAGACAGATTTATATTTAGCCATTGTATAATTTGGTCAAGTCATTCGCAATGCTTCTTGGAATGGGATTGTAGTGCTTGCTAGTTCTAAACGAAAGGCCAGTCACAGATAGGCACCAGTCCCATCAATATATAGTATACAGCCCAAACTTCCTGTTTCAAAAGTAAACACAGAAGAAAACTGCACTTATCAAGCATCTAGCCTCGAGCCTTTGGTGCAATGGGGGTTTATTTCATAAAGTGTCGCTTCAAATTGCAATTCCAAACTCAAACCCATTACTCCAGCTTTATGTTTCATTGTCTTTCTCTGCTCTCTTCTATGACCCAGTGCTGTGGCCGGCTGTGTAAATTGCCTCCTCATTTTCTGCTTCAGGGCTTTTTAACACTTCTGGACCAGCATGTGGTGGGGGAACAGGGAGAGAAGGGAGGGACTTGTGTTAATCTATCGTACAATAGAAGAGACCCCCTTCCACAAAGAGATAATGGCCCAGCTGACTGGGAGGGGGGCTCCGTCAGAGTGGTCTTTGTATAATAGAGGGGTTTTGGAGCGGGAAGTGGGAGAGGCACACCTCCCGGCGATACACGTGTCACACACAAAGCCCCGGAATTGTCCAAGCACCAGTGCTGGAGGACAGAGAGGTGAGGGGTGGAAAGGAGGAGACAAGAGGGGAGTCAAAGAGGATGCTCATCTGGCAGTTACAAAACTGCCCTCGGACAGATGGCAAACACACAAGCGAAGAGAAACAAGAGAATGAGAATGAAAGAAAGAGTGATGACACATACTCATAAAGCAGACATTAACAAGCGCGCAAGCTTTAGATTAAAATTACAGATCACACGTATGCACACACGCATACAGATGGATGAATCCAGGAGGAAGCAACTGTATCACCCTTCGCTTTGTGTATGACACAATAGCTGCTGACATCAGTGTGTGGCCGCACATGGAAAACTCTACCACCCCCCTCTATTCGGGCACTCGGTGCAAACAGACCAGCTGAATCCGCACTGATATCATTCACCACACAAAAAAAACGCACAAAACCATCTACACCCAGACTTGATTTTACTCAGAACCCACACATACGTTTTTTTTCCAGGTTACAATGTTTTGTATATACTGTTAGTACATATAGCACTATATCACTTCTAAATATATGTAATCAATATTGGTTCACCTCCAAATTGGATGGCTAATTAGACATTAAATGTTCCATGGTTTAAATGAGGCATTTAACCCCCTCTTTATGCAGACTTGTGTTCCTTTTTCTTTATGAGCACATGGGTTTAGAAAGTCAGCTTTTGATTCATCCGAGAGACTCAATCTTTTGAATCAATATTAGTGAGTCACTGAATCATTAATCAAAACCAGTTAGTTAAAAGTGAAATTCTTAACTTCTTGACCACAATGAGTTTTAGAATAATAAATAAATAAATAAATAAATCATACATATATATATATATATATATATATATATATATATATATATATATATATATATATATATGAACTTGTCTACTGCTTGCAATGAAATTTATCTTCAGAAAAACAACAACAACCATAGTTGCCTACTTGTGTATACATTTTAGGTTAAAATTACGTCATTTTCACATTTTATTTGTGTACGGTCATTTATTATTTTTCAGTTCATTATTTTACACATTTGCCTCAAAAAGGATTCATGGTTTAATCACTTAAAAAATTCCAAAATCCACAGATTTGTTTATGAACTATTTTATATTAAAGCTAACTTGTTCTTTCAAAGTCATTTTTATATCATAGAACTGCTTTGCACAAAAATGTTTTAAATGTGAAAGCCCTCACTTGAAATCTCTGATATCAAATTAGATCTCATACTGGGGTCTAAGGTTGTATTTCCCAGAAATCCCATGCATACAGATATAAAGATCAGCACATTTGTCCACAAAAAAGCCAGCAAGACAAACCACCATAAAAAACATGCACCTAAAAACAGACTTCAAAACACACACTCCAGACAACAAACACAGGACATTCCAAATAAAACCTCTCAGAACACATTCACAGAAACAAACAAACGACATGACAAACGAACTCAAACCACAGACACCCCTCAAACATGACATCACCTTCCAGTTGCGGGAAACAAGCTCTTTTTAACACTGCTCGTACAAACACTGATCTAGAGATTTGGCAATAATGCCCCATCTGATGTCTCTCTTAGCTTCGATCCGGGTGTGATGATTCTGCAGCTTCTTATCAATATGACGTCTGAATGTGTAGAGTACAGTATCAGACTATAAACTTGGGAAGGGAACAGAATCAATGCCTTAAGTGGTTGAGAAGTGTTGCACCGCTTGGACGGAAGGATGGGGGATAAAATAAATGATACATTTGGCACTGCAACCTTCCCCTCCTTGCCAAAATCTTTAAATCTCCTTACTCTGTTCCTTATACGTAGTTCAGCCTCACTCTAATTTTTCATTTCAGGTACAGCTTTCTTCCTTTTTCAGCTTTCAAATGATGCCGGGATTATCATATTTACGAGACAATTACAAATAAACATCTCAAAGGTATATTTATGTTGTTATATTTCAATTTCAAATAAAAGCTTTTTTCCCTAATTCATAAAGGAATTTTAAATAAAATCACAGTTTCCCAAAAACCTTAAGCAGCACAAGTGTTTTCAACATTGAGCACCAATCAGCATAGAATAATTTCTGAAAGATCATGTGACAGTGAAGACTGGAGTAATTTATTTGTGAACACAATAATTGCCATCTCAGTGAATCATTCTTACTTTTCATGAATAAAAACTCATTGCCGGACTGAAAAGGAGTGGGTATGCTGTTCGTTCAGTTCACTGTGTGAGTCAATCTTGTTCACAACAAGGAAAGAAAGAAGGCAGAAGAATTATTAATATGTAAAACTGACTGATGACCCACACATTTATATTAAATAATGAAAGGACATAATTGAAACAGCTAATATTTAAGCTACTATTATGGTCTTTTTTCTTGTAGCATGATAAATGCCATGCCTAGCAGTTAATGGAGGAACAAAATTACAGATTTTCTTTGTTGCAAGAAAGCTAATGATGCCAAAACACTCTTTCAGGAGTCCATTAGTAGACTCAAAGACACAAGTTTAAATTAAAAGACTTGTTTCAGCCACAGACAGTGTGGAAAAAGAGTTACTGAATAAATCTTCTTGGTGAACATATTCGATTCACTGTGATGAATTAGAAGTCACAACCTGTGTAGAGGATCTTTCAGTTTACAGCATTTCCTCCATGCCCTTTCAATTGAGGTCATGTCCTGTCTAATCGAAGTGTCTTTGTGTGTCATAAGGGCCTTTCGCACCGCAGGAACCTTTTCATAGTACAAGAACTAATTGTTGAACTACCCACTTTTGGGCGCTTTTGCACCGCAGGAAATAGGTGCGATTTTAGTACCGGACTGCCGTGACGTAAGTAGACATTGATTGACCAGAAGCATTGTAGCTAATGTAGCACAGCCAGATGTGGTTGGAGATTCTTAAACCTTTCCGTTCTTTCAATCGGTTTACGTATACGTCGACATTCCATGTCTATTATTGTGAAACCTGTGAGACACAACAAAAACACAGCTCCGATCACAACGTCCTCTATCCTATTGTTGTTAACGTTACTCTTCTTTGTTAACAATGTTGAACAGCGTGCACAAATGACATCGCTGTCGACCGGCTTACGTCACGTCCTAGTACACATGGTCGGTGCGAATGCAACCCTTTAATGGTACTAGGAAATAGTTCGTGCAAAATTGTGACAGTACTTTAGTACTGTACATTTAGTTCTGGAACTGAAGCGGTGTGAAAGGCCCTATAATGTCCTCAAAAGTGACAGTGGGGGTTTCTGTCTCCGTGACTGTTTGTGAGGTCAGGGGACGGCTAAGAGGTCAGAGTTTAATCAGCTTAATGGCCTCTCAATCATTTATTTTCCCCCAATGACCACTGTGACCCCATGGCAGCTGTTGATCTGTGTGTGACCCTAAAACCACCCACAATAAGATGATCCACTCTATCCCATTTCCACCTCCACTGGCCTTAATACCTCAACAAACACACATTTGGGTTAAATATGAGGATAAAACTTACAAAAACCCACATGATGCACTCAAAAGTGCATAAAAAAAATTGATGAGAGTGGTACACATTAACAATTACAAAAACAATTTGCAAATAAAGCAAGAGAACAAAAACATTTTTCAGACAAATTGCCGTAAATTTGAAATGGAAGCAGTGACCACTCGGGAATTCAGTGTGGGTCTTGTATTAATAAACATAACAAAATATTTTATACACATTAATGCATACAAACATTTTGTTGAAATTCATGTTCAGTGGCAGATGAGTGAGAATGTGCCAGACAGTTCGGGGAGGAGCTATTAGTCAATCATTTTGGACAATCAATTGTAGCCAATCATGACCAGAGCAATGTGTTTTCGTAGCTTTTTTTTTTTGTCACATGACTTTATTGATGAAGAATTAAGTGTGTAAATATGTTTTCATTGCAGTTTACGTGCATGTCTCTTTTTCCTAATTCTAGTGAACCATCACTGCATACTGTACTTAAGTAGCAACCTTATGTTCAACAAAACCCTCATATACAATGTATTTAAAACTTTTTCCAGTATTATATTCATTATACAATTTTGAAGTCACTATTATTACTACTAATTAATTAATTAATTTTTTGTTTGTTTTTGTTATTATTTTAATTCATTAATTCAAGGATGCACTAAATGGTTGCTTTTTAAATAATAAAATGTTTTTTTTTTCCTTTCTATTGATTAAAAAATTTAAAAACTGAATCATTGTTTCCATAAAAATATTGAGCAACACAACTATTTTCAACACTTATAATAAGAAATCTGCATGTTGGAAAGATTTCCGAAGGATTATGTGACACTGAAGACTAAAATAATGGCTGCTGAAAATTTAAACTTGCTATCACAGAATGAATCATATTTTAAAATATATTCAAATAGAAATTTATTTTAATTTAAATGTAGTTATTTTAAATTGTGATAATATTTCATATTATTATTATTTTTTTTTTTTTTTTTTACTGTATTTTAAATGAATTTTCATAAAAGACAGCTTAAGTTGACTACCCTTTGGAATACATTTTGTGTCAGAACCTCTGTAGGCAGCTCTCTAGATTTTGGAACAAAGCAGATCTGTGCCCTCTTCATAATATTGCAATAACATTAAATTCTATTTTATATTATATAATGCAATAACATTAAATTCAATAAAAACAACTCTTCTGTTCCAGTCAGCCATTGTTAGGCTAATGGCTAATAATAAAGGGCTAATCAGACCAGTAAACAGAACCTGGCTTATTGACAGAATGTATGCGTTTGTGTTATTCCACTTATTCCTTTCTTTTCATGCCATCACCACAAAGACTCTGTTCTGTTTATGCCAAATAGCCAGCATGTGTTGTGGGTGTTGGGGCCTTGTAATTCAACCCTGGGCCCTGACATACAAAGTGTAGTGGATGGGATGGCTGATTTTCTAATTCTATCTGCTGCTACTTCTCTCTCTGAAATATTCAGAGACACACGGGCTCCTGTTACCTGCTTGGCCAGCAGACGAGGGCCTGCGGATCCACTTTCTGACCACAGCATCGCCAAGGGCAACTAATACGGTGTGTGTGTCCGCATGTAAAAGGGAGCTAAAAATGTACTTTAAGTCTTTACCTCTTACTAATAGGAAAATAAGGAAAACAATTTTTAAAAGCTGTCAACCTCATTTTACTAAAACACAAGAGTGTACCTTAATGTTGGAAGGATCTTAACAGCTCCTTCAGAATCCAGAATCCTTCTTTCCCTTCATAAAACACAATCACAGCCACCATGGAGATCAAATGCTATTTAAAAAGATTCTGATGAAAAGGTGAAAATATTAATGACGCGTAAAAACATAATGAGGTTGATCATTGAATACACACTTGCTTATTGGACACAGTGAAGCACAAAAGGCCTGATTATAGACTGAGCTTGTCACTGTCAACCTTTACTTTCAGTAATCAATGTCGCTCTCATTAACTGCGCGAATGAACGTTCATTTGGGAATGGCTGAAAGGTGACTGTCACTCCAAACAGCAGGGCTGGAGCGTCTGCTGGGTCTGAACAAGACACGTACACTCCATCATGGTTAAAGGAATGCACATGTAAACAAACAAACACGGATCAGAGATCACCAAAGGTCACATGCCTTCTTCATGCAGGTCAGGTCGAAAAAATGAAGAGAAAACATTTATGCAGAAATTTCTGCATTTGCACCATGCATATCACTAGCATATAAGGTTTTTATTAATACTTATAAATCCTTTTTATAAATACATTTGCATGATCATATTTTAGATCCCTCAATCCTACCTCATACCTACAGTAAACACAATAACTACTTTATTAACTATTAATGAGGAAGAGTTTGTTCAGGGAAAAATCCTAGTTGATAGTGAAAATGTGTTCCCGATTCTAAAGTGTTACCGAAACACAAATATTAGGTGGAAAACGTAAATGTAAAAAATTAAGAACATATAAGAAATGCTTCTTTGAGAACTAAAATTAAAATAAGGTAAGTTAATTTGCAAAAACTAAAACTAAACTAAAATATATATTTTTTAAATATACAAAAGCACATAACACAATTACTGAAACACTAGCCTGACTACGTCAGACTTCCTACTTCCGCTCAATTTCATTTAGCTTCTGTACTTGTCTACGAAGCAAAGTGAAGTAGCAATGTCTGGTATTACCAGGCTACTGAAACACTACAATTAAAATGAAAATTTGACTAAATTAAAAGCAAATCCAAAATATTAATACTACAATGTTATCTAGTACTATAATAACACTGTTAAAATAACAATTTTTAAATTAAAATAAGCAAAATGATATCTCTTTGTCAGATGAATAATGATTAGTAACAGCTGTATTTGGCTGCTTTTCATTTTGTGATTTCAATAAGGTTCTGAAAATTTGCCTCAGAGATGGAAAGATCTCTTATTTTAATTTCATGAAGCTTTTTTAGCAGTAGTTAGGACAGAATGTAAAGTTCAAGTACAACAACTGCTGCTTTGTTCATTCATAAAAGAGAATACATTGTAAATCTCTTTGAAGGTAAAAGCATAATGGCTCAGAAGAATTTTACGGCTTAATTTTTATGTAAATGACCTTGATATGTAATCGAGCTATTCATCTATAATTTGTTTTGTGAACCAGATGGGCATTTGCAAGGAAATATGTGGACAGGCAAAAAAAAAAAAAACATTCATTAGGCTCATAAGTTAGGGCAAATCAATATGTTTAAAAATCATTCAAAATTTCACACTGAAGAGAAAGGAAGGGAAATAAAGATCTAGTTTCCATCATGACCCTGAAACCTTTGCGCAAAGAATTTTTTATGTTTCCATGACAACTGTAAAATGATGGCATAGGAAGATAGTAGCACCATGCATGGCGAGAATGCCTTCCATGATATGGAAAGATAAGTGCGGTGGAGACAGCAGAGAGGGAAATGTATGAAGACCAGAGGCAAAAAACTAGGGCAAATAAAGAGCTAGATATAATAAGTGTACTACAGACGTCTCATGTCACCTCACAATGGCAGCACTCTCCGCCGAACAGGTCTGTCAATTACCTACTAAATTTCCCAAGGGGCTTTGCAACAGAGTTTGGCACTTCTAGGCCCCTGGTGTGTGGAGCGCTGGGGGTTTGTGTGTCGTCTGCTCTACCTGAATTAACCAATGACGAGCACTGTGCAAACTAGGTCACAGGGTACGGTCAGCGACACTGGAGTGCTGATGACTCCCCTGATAGTACGATAGACTGATAAAAATGCAGGTTTTGTGGCAGCTTGATAGCTGTGTTTCTAACCTCTTGTCGCCTCATTGTAAGAGTTTCCTATTTTTCTGTGCACTGTATACTCAAGAGGTGTCAAATGCAGCATAATGCTGACAAGTGAGCTCTGTAAAAACTCAGCAGGCTTGTCAAATGTAACAAAAACTTGAACACAAAAAACACAAAATGACTTTGGTTCAGATTTAAAAGTTTACACATGAAGGTTTTTTTTTTGTACTACTGTTCAAAAGTTTGGTGGGTCAATAAGTATTTATGCGAATGATATATTTAGCAAGGATGCATTAAACTGATCACAACTTTCTATTATGAACTCCTTAAAATAAAATGATTTGAATGATTTGTGATTTCTACAAAAAAATAAAAAATTAAATAAATAAATAAATAAATAAGCAGTGCTAATTTTTTAGCCTTATATAACATTTTATGCTGATAATATGTTTAGCATGAAATCAACATATTAGAATGATTTCTGGAAGATCATGTGACACTAAAGACTGAAGTAACAGCTTCCAAAAATACAGCTTTGCTATTATAATAAAATGTAAAAAATATATTCAAATAGAAAAATAAATAAATAATAATAATAAAAAATAAAAAAAAATTAAAAACTCACTGATTGTAAACTTTTGAACAGGATTAAATCTCATATAATAATTATTAAAACCCTATGAAAATGACTTAAAACAATGAGATAATGTTTTACAATAATCCAACATTTCAGTAGTTCTTTTAAAAAGTATTCCTAAAATTTTAATTCAATGTTTTATTTGCTATTTATTTGTATATAGTCTTTAAAAAAAATTCCAGTAATTATTTGAAATATAAATCACTCTTTAAATATGTAAGCGCCCAAATTCAATATAAAATAATATACAATATAAAATTAACACAATTCACCTACGTTTCAATAAATGTGTTTACATGCACAACAAAACACTGATAACTATCACAAACCTGCGCATTATAATCCAGACAACAGTTTACATAAGATTTTGAAACCATCAACAAGACGTGTACATGACACTTTGTTGGGTACACTATTAAGCATAATCAGAGTATAATCGTGCATGTAAACAACTAGTAGTGCTGGAGCTCAAACAAACAGAGCACCACAGAGCCAGTATGTATATACTTTTCTTGAAAAATGACATATGATGGGCATACCTGAAGTTATACATTAAACTCAAACAAAAAGAGTGTTGCAGGCAGAAAAGAGAATGTGTAAATCTTTGTTTATTGATGGGAAAGTGCATGTTGCATTTGGCAAGATCCTACACTGCTGAGAACACTTCATTTCTTTCCTATAGTGATTCCCATTCTCATGAAATGTACAGGTAACCTGCTTGAATCTTCTTTCAATCTGTAATGGAATACAGTAACCTTTTTAAATTACATTACGTCATTCTAAGTATCCTGTTACTTCTCAACCATGGGTTTATCACATTGTTGCATGTATCAAATAACACCTTCCTGAGAACTGTAAATGCATGACCATAATAGCTAAGATAACGCATTATGCATGACCTAGCAGGTGGGCTGCTTGAAGACCATTGCCCAGGTCATTTCCACATCCTCTGTAGTGAAAAGGACCTGATGAAGGTTATTCAGCACACAGCTGATGATTTTCCTTCGAGAGAGTGGATAGTACCGTTCCTCTTTGTTATCACCTGCTACTAGCATATTAGTTGAGCCTTGACTTGAACTCTACTGACTTGACTCGTGTTTTTTTAATGCGCACTATGTGAATTGTTTAACTCATAGGAACATGAATACTTAATTCAAATTAATTCAGTGACTGTAAGTAACAGGAAATGTTTGTACGTAAATGGAACGGACCGTGAAATCCTGCTTTTACCTTTCTTTCGATAGCTTTAACATTCTCTCTCCATATCTCTATCTCAAGCTCTTCTCATTCTCTTTTACGTGCTTGATCTTCACACAAACTGACAGCTATCTTCTCTCTCTCTCTTCCCTGAAGCACAGTAACGTGTTGCTAAAGGTGACCCAGCCTGAAATCAATAGGTGCTGCCTGAATTAGTCAGAGACATATGAGGTGGAGTGTAAGCCGAGATTCAGCAAAGCTTTTGGCGCAAACAAATCCCGTGTTCGTTCTCTCTTCCTCTCATTTTCTGTGAGTGGGAAAACAATGAATGACACCATCAAAACGTTAAGATTAAAGGGATATTCCATCCAAACTGAAAATTTTGCCATAATTTTCTCACCCTCAAATCCGTTGCAAACCTGTAGTACTTACTTTTGTGGAACAAAAAATAGAGAAGATATTTTGAAGAACGTTGGGAACCATCATTAGAGCTCATTGATATTCATATGGACAAAAAAAAAACAAAAAAAAAACAGACATTTCTCAAAATATATTCTTTAAATGTATTCTGTAAAGATGGAAAGTCATCAGAGATGTATAAAGTACTAGAGAACCATACTTGAGTAAAAGTACAAGTGCTCTATCAAAAAAGTGACTTGAGTAGAAGTAGAAGTGCTCTTTAAGCACCACACTTAAGTAGAAGTACTAAAGTATTCAACATTTTTTGTACTTAAGTATTGCAAGTAGTCTATTTTAAAATTTACTACTCAAGTACTGAAAGTAAAAGTAGAAGTATTGTGTTATGTAGCTATTAAAGAAAGTAGTCAAAAGTTTGAACATATTGTTTTTACTATTTCAAATGATTAACCTAAAGGACAACCACAATTCCTTTGACTGTAACTTATTGTAAACAAAAAACGGTTACTAGGGTTAGTTAGCCCAATTTGCAAAATGATGTCATTAATAACTTACCCTCATGTTGTTTCAAACCCATAAGACCTCAGAGGGTCATTTCGAATTTTTTGAAGCATCGAAAATACATTTTGGTCCAAAAATAGCAAAAACTATGACTTTATTCAGCATTGTCTTCTCTTCCGTGTCTGTTTTAAGACAGTTAAAAACAAAGCAGTTTGTGATATCTGGTTCGCGAACGAATCATTCGATGTAACCGGATCTTTTTGAAACAGTCCACCAAATCGAACTGAATCGTTTTAAACAGTTCGCGTCTCCAATACGCATTAATCCACAGATGAATTAAGCTGTTAACTTGTTTAATGTGTCTGACACTCCCTCGGAGTTAAAACAAACCAATATCCCGGAGTAATTCATTGACTCAAACAGTACACTGACTGAACTGATGAAGAGAGAACTGAAGATGAACACCGAGCCGAGCCAGATAATGACTCGTTCACGAGTCAAGAACCGTTTGTGTCAGACGCGTCCGATTCGTGAACCGAGGAGCTGATGATACTGCGCATGTGTGATTTAGCGTGAAGCAAACCGACACACAGAGTGTCTGTAACCGAACTGTTTTCTTTTGGTGATTGATTCTGAACTGATTCTGTGTTAATGTTATGAGCCCATGTGCAGTCAACGCCAATGACGCCATTGCATCGAGCGCAAAAGAATCGGTGAACTGTTTTCTTCAACTGGTTTATTGAATCGAACTGTCAGAAAGAACTAACGTTACTGTTCATCCGAGAACCGATGCAACCGGTTCTTGACTCGTGAACGAGTCATTATCTGGCTCGGCTCGGTGTTCATCTCTCTCTTCACAGCAGTTCAGTCAGCACGCGCAGTCTTCTTAATCGCTTGATTCGCTCAATGATGTGCTAGCTTCATCAAACCTCCCATCTACAGTTCTGGCAGTGGTTTGTAATGGAATGATTCGTAACATTATTATAATTGTAACAAGTAACGATGCAGCACATAAAAAAATATCGGAGTAAAAGTATTAAACTCAGCGAAAATATGTACCGAAGTAAAAGTGGAAGTAGGAGAAAAAAATAATACTCTAGAAAAGTACAGATACCGCCTTTTAGTACTTAAGTACAGTAGCGAAGTAGTTCTACTTCGTTACTATACATCTCTGAAAGTCATACAGGGTTGGAATTACATGAGGGGAGTAAATGATGACAAAATGTATCAGTACTGAAGTCAGATGGGTTGGGATGGGTTGGGATGGATAGATGGATGGATGAAAAAAACAGAGACAACATGATAGACAGAATGACAGAACAATCAATAGTTGGACAAATTGATGGATAGACAGACGGTTGGATGGATGAAACAACAGACAGACAGACAGCAGAATTAATGGATGACAGAAGGAACAATATACAGACAGACAGCAGGATGAACGGATGGAACAACAGTCAGGCAGACAAGCAGGATGGATGGATGGATGGACAGACAGACGGAACAACACAGACAGACAGCAGGACGGCTGACAAAATGAGAGATAGAACAAAAGACAGACTGCACTATAGAATGATAGAACAATGGAGGAATGGATGGACAAATAGAACAAAACAACTATAGATAGAATGATAGACATCAGAGGGAAGAGGTGTGTGTGCGCTGACAAGCATTAGTGTGTGTGTGTCTGTGTGTGTGTGTAATCTTTGTATCTGTGTTGTGACTTCCATTGAACATGTTCCAAGTTTAATTTAGCATATGATTTATTATGAAAATAGCTTGAATCTGAAGTGCAAAAGCTTATTAACCACAAATGATCAGCTGCAGGTGCATCTGAATGAACACACACACACACACACTGGCTGCAGATAGAAGAGCCAGACTTTGTACATTGTTCTTAAAATCCTGGTTCATTTCGGACTACATGATAGGCCACTACCTTTCTTCTTTTTCTATTCTTTTCTCACATTGATTTTTATGTTCTAAATTGGGAGGAAAGGTTGTAATCCTTCTTACTCTCACACAAAATGTTAAAGATTTAGGAGTCAAATTCACACCAGTCTGCCAGGTGAATAAAGGTCTAATAAGAGCCTCAGTTCTAAATTTAGACCTAGTTTACAGACACAACACAAGACAACACCATGTATTACCTTCAGATATCTACTTTGAGTAGCAACAAACACATCAGTTGATGCTGGTGTATAGGCACAAGAGGTTCTGACCCAGTTTTGTTCCCCCAAACGTGAAGAAAAATGAATGAATAAATAAATGAGAGGAAGGGGGCTGTGTTGCGTTTGGTGAACTCTGCTCATGGCATTGTTAATGATTAATGCCTCTCCTCTTAAGGGCAGCTGCTTCCTGTGTGTTATATCACTCCAGTGTTGGATACAAGTGACGTAAGTGCAACTCAATTACACAGCACAATAAACTCTCAAATGCACACAACATCCATTCGTTATCCTACAAATAAATAAATTGGAGCAGTCAATAACACAAACGCATGTATAAAGATGCTAAAGACATCTAAACAGTGTGCCATCAATAAGGCAAGCAATCACTTGTGACCTTGCAGCAAATTAAAGCTTTGCTGTCTTTACATTTACATTTAGTCATTTTGCAGAAGCTTTTATCCAAAGCAACTTACATTAGGGCAGGGATTCCCAAAGTGTGGTGCGCGCACCCCCAGGGGTAAGCGAGCTGCCACCAGGGGGTGCGCGAGAGGAAAAATGTAATGGCGGTCTGTTTTTTTTTTAATGGGATTTTTCCATACAATAAAAAACATGAACAGTAAACATTTTCTTTGTAATCGCTTTTATTTTAAATAAAAACTATAATTTATTAGTTTTCGATGGAAACTTATAAGACAGATAATGTCTTCAACGCACTGTTCTTATTTTATGTACTGCAGGCTATGCGTGCCAACTCGTTTCATTCATTCCATAATATATATTATAAATATGCTTAACTGGCTGATGGTGGGACGCATTTGAATTCGTGACGGGCCGCGATTGAGATGATGCTGCTGCTAGCTCCATGGCCATTTAATAGGCCTAGCCTATTACGCGGCTGAAAATAACCGTGCTTTCTGTAACTGAGCCTGTGTCTGTCACTCGTCCTCTTAAAAGTGGAAGCTTGTGCGTAGCTTTGTTGCATTATACAGTATTGAAACTTTGTTGATGTTCTTTGTTCATGACTCTTATATGGCGATAAAAGACAGCTTTGTTGCGTTTTTTTTTAAGTGGGGATTGGGGGTCCGCCAACCCAGTTGGGACATAGAAGGGGGTGCGCAGGAAAAAAGTTTGGGAACCACTGCATTAGGGGAACACAAAGCAAATCTTCTTAAAGAGGCAAACAAGACAAAGGAAGTGCTGGTAATACCAAGTTTCAGGCTTGTCAAGTAGCATCGAAAGATATTCGTTTTCTGCTGTCACTTGAAAACTGTCAGGGATTCAGCATTCTAGATAGGGGAGAGAAGATCATTCCAGGGATGGTGAGCCTCTCTGTGAAGGTACCATGAAGCATCGCTCACTAGTGGATCTCAGACTTCTGGAGGGGATGTAGATTTTTATTAGTGAGTGGAAGTAGGAGGGTGCTGAGCTTGTGACTGTTCTATATGCAAGCATCAATGTCCTGAACTTGATGCTAGCCACAACCCGTAGCCAGTGCAAGGAGATAAAGAGAGGTGTGACATGGGCTCTTTTCAGCTTATAAAAGACCAGTTGTGCCACTGTATTCTGAATCATTTGTAGAGGTTTGATTGTGCTTGATGGAAGTCCAGCCAGAAGAGCACTGCAGCAGTCCAGCCTAGAAATGACAAGGGTCTGGACAAGAAGTTGTGCAATGTGTCTATAAGAAAGGGCCTGATTTTCCTGATGTTTTGCAATGTAAATCTGCAAGAACGAGCAGTCTTTGCAATGTGGTCTTTGAAGATCTGCTGTCTTTATTTGACAGAACACAGGCTCAGGCATCACAGGCGCTTCACTTACCCAAAATAGATGAATGCTATAGGTCTGCACACACAGTCACACCTCATTTAACAGCTATCAGACAAAAACATCTCAAATTAGCCTTTCCTACATAAAAACACTGACTTGCTATGTTACAACACGTACATCACGATAAACAATATTTATTGTGTAAATAAGAACACATCTGGCAGCACTGGAAATAGTTTGCCTTTCTGGACGTAATAAATTAAAAGCACTTAAAGCTGCAGTCTGTAACTTTTGATGCTCTAGCTAAAAAACAAAAAAAAGTTACGGACTGCAGCTCTGATTGGTTGTTTCTTACTGCTCCCGGTAAGAAACAACCAATCAGAGATGCGGTCTGTAACTTTTTTTTGTGTTCAAAGTATGCAAAATGTATATAATAAGCGAGTACACCATGAATCCATTTTCCAAACCATGTTTTTAGCCTGTCCTGAATCACTAGGGTACACCTATAATAAGTGTTTATATTCAGACTATTTTCGATTGCTTCAGGGGTACCGCGGCCAAGTAACCCAGTAACTTTGTGATTCTTCATAGACATAAACAGAGAGAAGTATCTCTGGCTACAATGTCCTTCCGCAACACGCAAGCAGTTCTGTTTATTAACCGCTAGAGCGTCAAAAGTTACCGACTACAGCTTTCAATCTTTCAAAAGTTTTTTTTAGCTTGACAAATAGTTTTTTTTTTTTTTTTTTTGAAATTGAAAAATTGCACATTAACAAAAGACAACAACATTAAAGGGGGGAGGGGGTGAAATGCTATTTCATGCATACTGAGTTTTTTACACTGTTAAAGAGTTGGATTCCCATGCTAAACATGGACAAAGTTTCAAAAATTAACTTGTTTGTCACAAGTTTCGGAAAGTTTTTTTCGAGTATGGCTCTGTGTGACGTTAGATGAAGCGGGATTTCCTTATATGGGTCCTAAGGGCACGTCTGCCGGAAGAGCGCGCGCTCCCGTATAGCAGAGCACTGAGAGGCTGAGCACAGACATTCACTGATCAGAGCGAGAGCGTCGCGAAAAGTCACAAAATAAGTGTGTTTTTGGTTGCCAGGGCAAGACAACCCTGCACAGATTACAAAAAAAAAAAAAACAGCATTAAGGGACCAGTGGATGGAGTTTATTTTTACAGAGCATCAATGGAGTTGTGCAAGTGTTTTTGTTTGTTCCCTGCATTTCGAAGATGCTTGTTTTACAAACAAGGCCCAGTTTGACGACGGATTTGCACATCGTTTATTTCTTAAGGATGATGCAATCCCAATGAAAAAGGGTCACGATCGTGTGTTGGAACCGCAGGCGGTGAGTAAAACTGCTTAAAATATCTCTGCCTCCTTGTTAGTGCATCCGCCTCCCATGCCGGAGACCCGGGTTCGAGCCCTGCTCGGAGCGAGTCGTTGCTGCTGCTGCTCTCGTTCAGTGTCAGCCTCGGGATCTGATTTTGGATCATAAATAAACGGCTGAATCTGACTGTTAGCCATGGTTTGTTTTGGATGATGGTTTTTTGTCCTCACGGTAATGTCACAACTTCCAAACGCTCTCAACACCAAAGTCTACTGGCGTTCGTGATTCTTTAGCTTCGCCCACACGTCACGCCTCCAGCCGGTCGTGTTTTTCTGGGAAAAATCGGTACAGACTACCTTTCTCTTATGAATATAATAAAACTAAAGACTTTTTGGAGTTATGAAGGATGCAGTACTACCCTATAGGTACTCAAGATTAACAGGATATTGAGTGAAAACGAGCATTTCACCCCCCCTTTAACATGTCAACATCACCTATTTGTTGTTTGGGGTGAAATGTGCCTCGCTCAGACACAATGCAGTAACAAGGAAACAGAATGGACACTTCCTAAACATCTGCAGAAGAAAATTGCTATTATTCCACGTTTCATTTAATTACTGATATGGGTATCCTTCTGAAGAATTTTCTAAAGAATGTATTAATTTACGTTACAAGTATGGATGCACCGATCATGATTTTTCATGGCTGATGCCGATACCGATTTCCGATTTTTTTTTTTTTTTATCTTTTAAGCAACAAACAAGAAAGAAGGAAAGTGTGCATAAACAGATTATATCAGCATTTACACATTTAGGTTAGGTTAGATGTTTTACATTCAAACATACAAACACCAACAATCACGGACCAGGGAGAACTCAACAGAACGGGTATTTAAACAATCAGGAGGTGATGAGGGAACTGGAAACAGGTGGGAAGAATCAAATAAACAAAACTAGGAGGAAGGTGACCAAAAAAGGAAACAGAAAGTTCATGAACGTGACACACGGTCTACCCGTGTTCAGGGCGCGGACCGGTACAGTATAAGCCTGTGCAGCTTCAGTGCGCAGGAAAGGCTCTTATTTGTGCGTCAGTATACCAACGGCTGATCGCTTCCTGCTATCTGTGCCTCAGACATGAAGCTTTGCATTTCCAGTACTGATCGGCTGCCCGTGTCCTGCACACAGATTTCGAAATACTCTTCCACACGAATGACAAAGCGAACGATTACAATGTAGTCTGTGCACGCGAGCGAACTTCCGGAAAAATCGGCTGGAAAAAAAGACCAAAAACGGCCGATTGCCGAGCGCGTATTTTAAGCAAAAACCGGCCGGTTCCGATTTATGGCCGGTCAAGCGGTGCATCCCTAGTTACAAGCATTTATAAAGATTAACCTTAAGATTAATTTTAAGGTGGGATCATGAGTTTTGGCCACTATTAAGCCACCAATGATCACCCCAAACATCCAGTCCACTCTGACTGGCCTATATGTCCCTCCTATGGCATGATAGAAGTACTATAAATCTAAGCCAACAGTTTTTGCATTAAACCTTGAATAACTTTAAAAGTGGACATTGATGATAAAAATCTCGAAAGCTATTACATGGTGGTCAGGCCACAATGAATCA
Organism: Carassius auratus; assembly: GCF_003368295.1. Lineage (NCBI taxonomy): Eukaryota > Metazoa > Chordata > Actinopteri > Cypriniformes > Cyprinidae > Carassius > Carassius auratus. The sequence goes on along the minus strand of NC_039269.1, from coordinate 301,637 downwards.
TAGATAGTATGCAAATGTATAATAAGGTGTGTTCACATTTACCATGGTGAAAAATTTGAGCAAAATCTATTAATTTCATCACAGGTTGGGGGTTTTGCATGAAATTTTTGTGGCAAAAAACAGAGCTAATTGTATTGAAAGAGACTTTTGTGTAAGTGTTGCTTAATACATTGGTATACTAATCCCAATTAAATTTAGCTGAAATATTGTTCATATGATTGCACCTTCAAAGAGCTCTAATGAACACAAATAACCCCAAAACATAGAAGATAAACAAAAGAACAAATAAGACCTCTTCCCGAGGCAGCTCGCTCTCTTTAAGGTGTATGACACAGTGATTTAAATATAGTTTATTGGAGCCTGTGCCATGTCGTGGCGGATGTGGACAGGTTCTGTCAGGCATGGCCTGTTCTGTGTCTGGCACTTTCTGAGCGTCAGAACCACAATGTATGTCAGCATTGGGCTCCCAAGGGGTGAGGCTGCAGAGTGCTGAATGGTGCTGTTTGTGAGACTGGATGGGTGGGATTGGAGTGTGAAAGTGTGTGTGCTCAAGGCTGTGTGGTGGCGTGGACTCTTGCTGAGCTTGCGTCCCCCACTGTGCCTGACAGCGGTAGCTCAAAACATGCCAGCCTGATGGGGGAAAACAGAGAGCTGAAAAAGCACAGAAAGCTAAAACCAGAGAGGGAACAAGTGAAGTGAATAAAAAATATCTAGCCCTTTTTGCTGGCAAAGTGAAATGTTTCATAAAGAGAGTGTACTGCATTGTTAGGCACTACATAAGCAGCTATGTAAAACACATCTATGACAATGGCATAACATATGATCTGAGAAGTGCGGAACAGGCTGGTGAGCACTTTGTTTTCATCACAAAGACTAGCCATCCTCTCACCCATCCTGTTCTGCTGTTACGCCTCAGACATATTTAGCACCACCGGAAGGAAAGAAGAGCCAGCAGTATCATTTTCCAACCAGTGTGTAATTCAGAGACCCTTTTATGCATTCTGCTTTGCTTTACTCTTCCAGAGAGAGAGAGAGAGAGAGAGAGTCAGAGACAGAGACAGAGACAGAAAGGCAGAGACTTTATACCGAGAGCCCATCTGTCAGTCTCTTTTCTGAATATGTCCATATAATTCTATTTTATTACTCCCAAAAGGAAAATAGGATGAAAGAGGAAAAGAAAAAGGAAAATTAACTGAAAGGAAACCGGCGCAAGTGTGAAACCTCAATGAAATTAAAGAATGAGGTAAAGAGAGGAATGTTCGCTAATAAGTACTTGGGTAACGGACAACCTAAAGAGATGAAAGATAAGACATGGGTTAAAAAGAACACATGTATGTTATCTAGTAGTATTTAACCTCAAAGTCACGGACAAGCTGTTAGCGCACATCATTAACTAACAAAAAAATATTTAAAAAAAATTTAAATAAATCTAGATGAAAACATTTTTAATGCCTGAAATTAAAACAGAAAATTCATGTTTATTTTTTTTTATTTGTAATTTAAAAAAACTATATTATATAGATTATATACAGTATAGTGGCCTAACCTATTACAATATTTTCACCAGCTAAAAAATGGTTTTAAGTCAGTTCTATCTTTTGTTGTAGTGTGTCAGCAGGAAAAATCAGTTTACATTTCAAACTTCTTGGAAATGTTGCCAGAGTTCTTCTGGATTAAAGCCTCGTTCACACCAAGAACGATAACTATAAAGGTAACTATAAAGATAACGATATTAGCGTCCACACCAGCGAACGATATCGTCTGTTTATTCTGAGCTCACGTGCATCTGCCACTTTAAATCCTCGAGCTCGTTATAGCAGGATGGATTCTGAATGGATGTCAATGTTTCTATCGTTCATCAGAAAATGAAAATCGTTCTGAAAGTGATTCCAACGATATTGTTTCTCTTTGCCTTTATCATTATAACTGGTGTGGACTCTGCTATTCTTTAATATTGAGAATGATTTTTAGAACTATATCTTTATCGCTATGTTCATAGTTATTGTGCTTGGTGTGAACGGGCCTTTAGTTTGTCTCAATTTCTGTTTCTTCATGTCATTCCAGACAGACTGGATGATTGTTATGATGAGATCAGATCTCTGTGTGGAGCACTGGCTGTTGTCAGACTCCTTGTGCAAACAAAAATCTCTCTGGATTATTACAATTAACGGCAAAATGAATGTTTGGAAACTCATTTTTCCTACTGACACGCTACAGTAAAATATAGAAATAACTTTAAACAATTTTTAGCTGGTGAAAATACCGTTTTAATTGTTCTAATAATTTTGGCCACCACTGTGTGTGTGCTCCCAACATGATGTGGTCTTGAATGACAAAAGACTTTTAAGAAAATAAAAAATGGCCGCGAGGAATCCCCCTCCATTTAAGTGAAATTCCACCAGCGGCACATTCTCCTGAAGGGAAATACATTTGCATTTTCATAAGGACTCGATAGTCATCCAGCCGACACAATGATGAAGCTTTTATCTGCAAATGGAGAGGGAATGGAGAAGCGAAACAGATAACGTGACGGGAGGAATGAGACTATTTAAACTTACACAGAGGGACTGTCTGCGTGACAAAACTGTGATAAGGGGAATACGTTGAGAAACTGGAGTAGATTTCAGCCATTTCCGTGCAAAATAACAATGGGTCAAATAATACGTGAAATAAGATTTCACAGTTGACGATGGAAACCCATGTTTGACACAAACACAACGCAAAGAGAAAATAATCCATATATAAACGCTTTGTGAGGAAATCAAGTGCGAAAACCACGTATACGCGGATCACAAGATAAAGAAACCATTGGAAAGAGTGATTGCACAGGCCACAGGGTTGCCAGGTTTACAGAACAAAACCCGCCCAATTGCTGCTCAAACCTAGCCCAAAATCAGGTTTTTGGTGGTGGGTATAGGTTGGGAAGCTCCCCATTAAAAATCGCAAATTATTGGTGTCGCTTCATTAGGCCTATTCGGGGACATGAAAAAAAGCCCGCAGAAACATTATTTACCTGACCAGGCCTTGACTTTTGTTCTATTATTAATATAAAATAAGAAATAATTATTATACACAGTTTAACAAAAAATAATAAATAAATAAATAAATAAATATATATATATATATATATATATATATATATATATATATATATATATATATATATATATATATATATTAAACCTGAATTATTTTAAATGAGTAGAAATAAATTCAGTTGAAAATTAGAGAATGTTTATTATTGTTCTCAAGTAGCTTGTGCAGACCAGTCATATGTTTCACTAGGTTGAAGAAATATTTTAAAGTGAAAGTTCTTATAATTTTGGCCACCACTGTGTGTGTGTGTGTGTGTGTGTGTGTGTGTGTGTGTGTGTGTGTGTGTGTGTGGGTGTATAGATAGATAGATAAATAAATGTAAAACTACAAATTACACTGAAAAGACAAATTAGTAATAAATAAAATGAAGTTAAAATATATAATAAATGGTTTTTAATTTACTTTATTAATTCAATTTTTTCAAAATTCAAAACTTTAATAAGACTGGTGCCCTGGTGCTTATGCAGTGATTCCAGTTTCGAGCCTGGTTCATAACATTTCCAATCCTTCACATCATTTCCTGTCCTCTCTGCCCTGAAACATACCAAAAGACCAAGATGAAAATTGTAAAAAATCAAATGAAAGCTCAGAGAAACAGCATCACCAGCTGTCCTAAGATAACCAGACTCCGGTAGTGACTAGTCTGTCTGTTCAGAGAGACAGATAAATGGCCACTGTCACAATGGTGCAGCCTCCCTCCACCCCTTATGACAGCGCATCCGTCAGTCTCACAGAGACCAGCATCAAATTATCCAAATTAAAACGGGCTTAAAGCGGCATCTGGCCCCATCCCTAAGGAACCCAAAACAGCTGAGCTCAAAGCAGACTTTGAAAAAGATGCAATGTCCCCCTCGTATAAAAACAAAGACCACATCACATGGTACGATGCCAGCCGAAATGAATCAGGGTTACAGGTCAAATAGGTTCATATGGCTCATTCAGATCAGTTTGCACTATATTATGGTGGTCTATATCAGGGCTATCAATGTATAACTGGTCCAAGATCACAACATATGCAGGAAATCAGGACTGAAAGCATAAATAGGCATTTTTGTGCTCATTTCCCTTTTAAATAATAGTACACACTTAAGTATAGGCCTACATAAGGTGACAACAGTAACCATAATAACAATGTTTTTTTTTTTTTTACACAGAACATAGTCATTATCTCTTTTCAAAGAAGAATGTGCATTGACAGACAGTTAGGTAGATAGATAATTAGTCTACAAAGTTTCTCAGCACATCAAAAATATTTACATATTTTCAAAACAAGTTCCCCTCATTTTATTTGAAGACAAGCCTTTTCTCATTAATAATGAATAACTTACATTTGAAAGGGCCCCTACTTCACTGAAACAGCTGGCTCCCAACATGATGGGGTCTTGAATGACAAAAGACTTTTAACAAAGTAAAAAATGACCGCGAGGAATCCCCCTCCATCTCAGTGAAATTCCACCAGGGGCACATTCTCCTGAAGGGAAATACATTTGCATTTCCATAAGGACTCGATAGTCATCCAGTCGACACAATGATGAAGCTTATATCTGCAAATGGAGAGGCGAAACAGATAACGTGACGGGAGGAATGAGACTATTTAAACTTACACAGAGGGACTGTCTGCGTGACAAAACTGTGATAAGCGGAATACGTTGAGAAACTGGAGTAGATTTCAGCCATTTCCGTGTAAAATAACAATGGGTCAAATAATACGTGAAATAAGATTTCACAGTTGACGATGGGAACCGATGTTTGACACAAACACAACGCATGGAAGAAAATAATCCACATCTAGACGTTTTGTGAGGAAATCAAGTGCGCGAGCAAAGCGTCGAACGAAAACCACGTACGCGCGCGATCGCATGATAAAGAAACCGTTGGAAAGAACGAGTGCACAGGCCTCAGGGTTGCCAGGTTTACACAACAAAACCCGCCAAATTGCTGCTCAAACCTAGCCCAAAAATAGGCCAATCACGTTTTTGGTGGTGGGGTGTGGTGGCGGGTATAGGTTGAGTAGTTCCCCGTAAAAATCGCGTTCTTGGGGGTAAAATACACGATTTTCGGCGGGGGTCCCGGGTAAAATTAAAATATCGTGCTAAATATCGCATTATTGGTCTCCCTTCTTTAGGCCTATTCCCGGACATGAAAAACAACCCGCGGCAACATTATTAAAGCAGCCTGCTTGCCAACACTGACAGGCCTTCACTTTTGTTCCATTATTAATTATTATTTAATTATTATACAGTTTAACTATATATATATATATATATATATATATATATATATATATATATATATATATATATATATATATATATATATATATATATATATACATACATATATATGTATGTATGTATGTATATATATATATATATATATATATATATATATATATATATATATATATATATATATATATATATATATATATATATGAATCAAGGCCACGTTTTTAGAACAATTCCTAAAATGTGCTTGTTGCGTGACTGTCACCTTTAGTGGACGTTCTGGTATCCCACCATTCAAATGAACTTAAAATAACCTTTCTGTCGAGAAAAGAAAGTGGAAATCAATGTGTGATGTTAAACCAAATGGAGGACTTCCATTGTATAGAGCTACAAAAGGAATAGCTGTCATACTGGATATTCTCATAAGTGGACTGTACAGACACATTCTAGACTTGTTTTCTGCATAATTTACAGTGACTTTGCAGTGTCTTAATGGTGAGCAATCCTTTGGCACATGCTTGTCATGTAAGGTGATTTACAGTACAGTCATTAGAAACATTTTCCCTGGAGCAACATGACGTTGAATTCTTTGTCTGACGTGAACACAAAGAGCCATTAGTAACTCAGGTCATTAGTCACTCCTACCTACCTACCTGGATTAAAGCCATACACACTTTTTTTCTCTCATTCTGTTCTCAGCGCACAGAAAAACACATATACACATAGCATAAAAGCCTTTATGTCAAGGTGTTCTGCAGTCATGTTTGCACAGCTGTTTGCCAGTCTGTTGTGGCAACTAAAGGCTTTTTTTTTTTTTTTTTGCATGATGTTGGAGTGTATTCTCCTGTATACATTGACTGAGTAACCTGAGCAGTTCAACAAGGGCATTTTTAATGGTGATGTGAACTGATTTGTTACAGTCCTGAAATTAAACAAGTAATGTTTTTGGAATTTTGATACATTTGGTTCTTTTTTTTTATGTAAAACAACAAACAAGTAAATTAATAACGCCGATTTTGGTCATGGTCATGTGGCTGTGGGCATACTGTATCAGCATAGTCAACATACTTATTTTTAGGCTTTGCTGCCATCGTCTGGCAGCACAGACGAATAACAACAGCACCAGAGACTATGCGAATAACATTTTTATCTACACAATACCGTTTCGATTAGGTAATAATAATAATAACAACAATAATTATAACAGTAATAATTGTTAATACATTTTTAATAAATGTGTAAGACTTCTATTTTAAATCTAAATTCTATTCAATAAAGAAACCTGAAAAAATATGATATATTCATATTATTATTAAAAATATTATATTATCATATTATTATTAAAATATTCATATTATAATGATTTCTGAAGAATCATGTGACACTGAAGACTGGAATCTGGAAACTGTAGCTATGTAGAAATATTTTCAAATATTAAAGTTATTTTAAATACTTGTAAAATATGTGTATTGGTGTATTCAAATATGTATTGATGTACTATATTCAAAGATTAAAGAAAATATATTACATCAGTGTTTGTTGGTCACAATAGTATCTTCATCTGATGTCAACAAATCCAGTTTAAATTTTTATTTTTGGTCTATTGAAACTCTAGCTTTTAAGAGACATTAGAGACAACATGGGTTTTTCCATTGTTTTTATTGACAGTTTGTACAAAAAGAGGTATGATAAAACACATAACCATCAAAGAATAGGCCACATTTACTGTAAAATCAACTAGACTTAGAAAAAAAAAAAGAAGAAAAAAAGAAAAATGAATCGGGTATTGACATACAGTTTGTTAGTGTTGGTCATGTTAGACTGCGCAATACAGACACCACACATGACAATTGCTGAATATGCCATTAAACATGAAATGAAGATGAAATGATTAATCAAACACCATGTGTTCAATATTTCTGTCAATCGGTTAGGCTCAGTTAATAGAATGTTCAAGTCTGTCCACTCAGTCCAATATTGACACCTAAATATTCCAACATCACTTTCTGAAAATGTTCATTTCTTCGTAATGCCATTAAAGTCTCTGTGAGACAGTGAAGTGCATTTGTTGAATGCAAACTTAGAGCATAATGAATGCATGTTTGCAAGAGATCACGTTCTAACACAAGGGCATTACGACTTTAGATACGACACAACTATTTATGCACTAATTTTACTAATCCATCAATGAAAACTATTCTAATTACACTAAAACACCACGCCTGTTCTGCAAAAACAAATGCTTTTGTTTATCAATTAGAACAATATCTAGCAAACTGCCGACTGAGATTACATTAGTTGTCTCGAGAGTCCAGCATTAATTGCATAATATCGGATGATGTTGTGTGTATTATGAGTTATGAAATCCAATGTGTGGTGATGAGCAGTATTCCAGAGCTTCATTAGCAGCATTACAGATATCGATGACTTTGAAACCAAAATGGACTTGAACTAGACAGAAAAGACATTGAAATGCATTAAGACGCAATTGCTTTAAAACACATTACTTCTGTTTATGAATGATGGATGCTGCCAAAACCATGTATTTTCTGCTGAAAAAAAAATAAAAGATACCTACAGGACAATTAGAGGCTCTGAATGGGATCTACTAACATTAGGCTTAACATGATTAAAATTAAATGATAATTTTAAGCCAACATGTTGGTAATGAACTGTCTGTGGAAATGATGTGGGTAACGTCTAAATCACTAACATGAACAGTTTGAGATCCTTCATATCATGAGGGCGTGAAAGTACAGACAACAGTAATGTAAACAAACAAGCGAGATGAAAACACCTTGAAGAAAAAAAAAAAAAAAAAAAGATTTGTGACTCCTTTTCAAGCAACGAGTCTAGGGCCAGAATGAGGAGTGATTAAAAAAAAATATATAAAATGCATTAAAAAAAAAAAAGATAACATTCAACCTAATGAGTTTCGCAACATCCTTCTGCGATAAATCTATCAAACAAATGCAGACATTCAAATAATACTACTGCATAATCAGAGGACTTAAGTTATGAACACTGGATATTTGATATGCATACATACAGTATATACACATACAACAATATCCTTCACTAAAAGTTTAGTACACTGAACTGTACAAAAACTTCCAAAGGGAACGGTTCAGCAAAACACTGTCTTGCTTACATAGTAATACTATATCTTACAAGATCAAAATTGTTCCAGAAAAAAAAAAAAAAAAAAAAGTTTTGCGCAAGACTAGACAGGACACAAAGTGCATAAACGGTCAGTCAGAAGCCACTGTTAAGAGGAATCTGTAGGGTGGGAACAATTCTGCAGCTTGTATTCCCACTCAAAAGTGGAAAAATGACTATTGCCTTACGACGAATAATAGCGTCATGACGTGGCATGTTGTTTGTAGGCAACATGCTCAGGGATAGCATTAGCCACTACCATTTAGCCATCAGTAAATTCATCTCTGGCTCTCTCCGACACCTGGGATTCAAGTAGAGGCTTTGCAGCAGTGAACGGTGGCGATAAACTCGAGAACGCTCCATCTCAGTTCAAATAGGCCCAGTGACACAAGCAGGACAAAATCTCCCAATTCAAAAACACCACCCCAAAGTATGTACTATACTTGATATTAGGACAACGGTATGATATAAAACACACACAAAATAAGTATGGTTAAACTGAACACGAACCTAACGAGGAAACACTTCAGTTTGAAGCACATGAGGGGCCACCGATCATGTGACCGCCAATTCAACGACAGCAAATGGACATTTGTGCGCAGACAACCATCTGCCAGTTTGGAAAGAGTGGAAGGTGACCTTTAGAGGAGAATGCTTGGAGTAACAAACTCTGGAAAGGCAGAACGTCATCCTTTATGAAATGGTGAAATAAGGAAAACATCCTTTACAGTAGTACAGTACTTTACAGTATAATATGCCACATTTGAAAAACACTTTCTTGTGCTGCTTTTCTTTTCCTTAAAATACCTTGTTATTTCAGATCTTGATGTTTTCTTTTTTGAAAGAGCTTTTTTCCCCCAGCTAATTCAGGCTTTTGTTTTTCTTCAAGCATTCTCCTCTTTGATTGTCCTCTCAAAACGGACTTTTCGTAAAACATTTTGAAAGAAATGGACAGACAGCTTTAGCGTATCTGTTCACCATCGCTCATACTTTTTTTGAAACACTCTCCGGTCTGACAGGCTCAAATCCCTCCTTCTCTCGGAGACTATAGTCCCCTTTGGGGGTCTGGGTTGACAATGCGTTTCTAGGATTTGTTCTACTTCCTTTGGTCTAAGCCTGGGACAAACTTCTCTCTCGGTCTCCATCTAGCTTTAGCTTTCTCACCCTGTTCGTCTCTCTCCCTCTCTTTCCTGTTCTCTCTCCGTCTGTTAACCACTGAGCAGGTAGACCACCAGCTCATAGGTGCACATCATTATAGCAGTATTAGGGATCTGTCGGACCAGATGAGTAGTGAGGCCTCGGTACAGTGCTCTGTAACCCTCCTCCCGGAACACCATATTTAGAGTTTGGAAGAACGAACGATACTTGCTGCCCTCCTCACGTAGTCTGGTACGAATAACCTCTGTCATGGAAGAGAGAAAGAGAAAGAGAGAGAAAGCAAGTTAACAAAAAGTTATTTGTCAGAGAAACACAATTTGGAAGATGACTTACAGTACAGTGGCATCTAAAAGTCTATCACAAAGAAAAAACTAAAATTCTGCATTTTTAATTTAACACATACCCTTTCATCCTATATATATATTTTTTTTTTTTGGAAAATTCAACTGAAAAATACATTGATACTATTATTTGCACAGAATTCTATACAAATGTATACATTAACAAATCGGGACTTCGAGGAAATTAATGGATTGTGATTCCCACAGACTTCCTGTCACATGCTCATTGTGTTTTGAGTTCTTTCTTCATTGCTTTCATCCCTGTGACCTAGTTTCCATGATTTGCCTTGATTAGTTCATTTCTGTTCACCTGTGTCTTGTTTAGCTAGTCATTAGTCCTGCTTTTGCTTTTGTATAAATTCTCCCCATTTCTGTTCAGTCCTTTGTCTGTGATTATTGTTGTTAAATTATTTTTTATATTCTTTTTTTTGCTGTGTTCAAATCTACCCCTTGTTTGTCTGTGGATTTATGTTTCAAGACTGATTGATGGAAGTCTCCTTGATCATGAGCTCATTTCAGCAAAGATACACTTGACACTTACACTCTATTTGTGGCGGACATAAATACAAATTAATTTTCTGCCAGCAGGAGGCGCTTTTAGAGCAGGAGAGGTAGCGGTAAAGCCTGTACACAAAGCAGCGCTTCTCTCACACACTCTGCTTGATCAGGAATTACATGCAAGATGAAAGAAGGACATCAAAAAGTCGTTTTCCTTCAGAAATACAGTTAAATAAAAACACCAGCACCGGGCTTCGTTTTTGAAACCTGCAGTGCAAATGTTTATTAGACGAAGTCAAAGCCTTTTGGAAAATCTGTATGTGGTGGTCAGTTTTGATATAGTGGTGGGCCGCCACAAATAAATGTATGGAAAATACTGGATTGAAGACTGTTTGATTATGTGACTTTGTCAGAGGTTTAATAGACACATACAAATCGCTGTTATTATGAAATAAGATCCTGTGGGTGTTTTAATCGAGATAGCAATCTTTTTACGATTCATCGTGCAGCTTTACTACAAAATAACCAACTTCCAAATAAGCTGACTAAATAAACAAGCCAAATACAAACCAAAAATGACAAAAAAAATTATTATTAAAAAGACAAGAAGAAAAAAAAATTAAATGAGTAGTACTCACCGTGAGGATAAGCAATTGAGGTGGCGCAAGTCTTGGATGTGGCAGCAGCCAGCATCATTCCGACAAAGTCCGAAGCATCTTTTACAGATTCATCTTCATCATCCATGTTAGCGTTGGCCTTGGACTCAATGAGTTTGCGTTTAATGCTTTCATAGATGACAAAGTGGATGACAGTCTCTGAAATGCCAGCATAAGAAGCAGACATGCCCCTGTAGAATCCCCGTAACCCATCTGACTGATAGACCCGCCGCACACACTCAAATGCACTCATACGCCGTTCTCCACGGTTCCTGGGGAAAGACAAACACGTATGGTAAATGCCAGAAGTCTGGTTATAATATTCCCACCTTCAATGTCCCCTAAAATATATAATGCTTTAAATGATCATGTAACACTGAACACTGGAGTAATGGCTTTTAAAATTCTGCACTGCCATCACAAGATATAAGACATTTAATTAGAAAACATTCATTTTAAATTATATTTATATTTCACAATGTTTTTATTTTGTATTTTTTATACTGTATTTTTGACAAGCCTTTATGAGCCTTATAAACTTTTTTTTTATTATTATCATGACAAAAATCTTACCAATTCTAAACTTTTGAATGATAGTGTACAGCGTATATTATTACCTGGCATCGAGCTGCAAACGAGTCTTTATAAGCCAGATCGGGTTGGTTGCTGTAATGGCAGTGAACCCTGTGAAAAAGAGGTGTTCCAGATTAGGCTTGGAAGTGATATTGTCAGAATAACTCAGAGCACAGGATATTCAGCAGGTCTAATGACTCTAAAACAGACGAACTTTCCCTAAAGAAACTCCACACTTCAGAGAAGTGCCGTGGACATCTGTAAAATATGCTTATGGCCTGTAATCTGAATCTTTTTCGGTATATCATACCAATCTCAAACACCAACAGTGTGATATTGACTACATGTTCTCTTCAGGAATGCCCAGCATCATTAACAGCGATTACTATCGAATGTCAGAAATACCATTACAGATCCACTAGGCACTTGGCACTATTTTCAGGTAAGAGCCATAAACACATCTTAGAGTGGCCACAGCAGTAAATAAGGCCTTTTAACTAAAGCATTAAGCATCTTCTCATCTATAACAGGCTCTGAAACCAATGTAGATTTACTTAAATATTTAATCCTATCATCACTGAATTAAACAGTATTTTATGGATTGAGTAGAAGCTACATTTTAATAATAAAATATCTTAAGAAAAGAGTTAAAAGAACCACTATTCAGTTACAAAACAGCAGTCAAATCATTATGTTATTTACGTTAGACAAATGATTGTTTTTCACAGCATGGGCAATGAATTATACCACCACTGTGATTGTTGAAATGCATGCCATGCGAGTACTATACTGGCAAGACGGTGTGACATTACAAATTATTAGTAAACTACATTAGCACAACAATGGATGAATTTATTCTATGTTTGCTGCTAAGGTATGTGTATGCAAATTAAGATTACAAGCGCGTTTTAAGAGATTTAAAGTAATAGCTCAACTAAAAATGAACACAATTTAAATCACCCACAGACCATTAAGATACAGAAGAATTAGATTTTTATGGGAATGGATTTGGAGAAATTTAGCGTTACATCACTCGTTCACAAATGGATTCTCTGTGGTGAATGTGTGCCATCAGAATGAGAGTTCAAACAGCTGATAAAAAGATTAGGGATGGGCGTTTTCCGCAAATATCACAGTCGAATATTTGAGCTCACAAAAACGAATATTCGTTTATTTAAATTAAGTTTAATGAGACAGACGTTATTTTTCAGCAACATTTATTGTTTCCGTCATTTTGAACAAGCTTACACACAATAAGCTTGAACATTACACATCGTGTTTTGTAACTGAAAACCTTTAACAATGCGTGCAAACAAACAAAAGTATAGATTAAAAGCAAAAAAAAGTTAACAAAAAAAAAACAAACATTAAGTAGCCTGCAGCAATTAGGCTATTGTAGAACGCAGCCTACACTTAACTTTGAAACTTTTAAACTGTCAGCAAATCTTTTTTACTTTTTTCTATTGTTTTACATGTTCTTGTTGAGAAACACAGGCATGTAAACATGATCGGGGGAAAGTTGGCTCCTTAGTCTGTTAACAATAAGGCTGGCCGCGGAGAAAACGCACTCTGACGGCACAGGCGTTGTCGGGACTCACAAATAACGGTGTGCTAAGCGAAGAAGTTTTGTGAAGCGCTTCGCGTTTTCGTTTCACCAATGTGATCCTTTTCTGGTGGAATACATGGATCCAGCAAGAACCGCTCACTCGTCTCGGCTGGACTCTCTGTAATCATCACTGAAGAACTGGCTCAGCCTTTTCCGACGAGTGGGCATTACATCCTCTTCATCGTTGGTGATGGCGGCTGCATCCGCACTACTCACATCAAAGAAAATGTTCTTATAATGTTCCAAAAAGTTTTGTTTTTTCTTACTTCTCTCATGTTTTCATCGAGAAACCTGAGATGTTTGTGCCGAGGGTCTAGAGCAGACGCGAGAAGAGGAGTTTTCACTGCATTCTCCAAGTTAGCGGTGTTTATTCGTTGCTTGAGAGATGCCGCAACAATGTTCTTGAATTCAGTCACTTTCTGTGATTCTCCACGGCATATTTGAAGTACTGTAGAATAATGCAGTTCTTATGGGCCGTTCACATATTGCGTCTTTTGCACGCTCAAGTTCGTTATTTCCAATGTAGGCGCGTTGTATGCGCGCTCATAATGGAAGCGAGGCGGTCGCGATGCGCACGCGGTGCGACGCACTCGTTTTTTCCAGACGCGTCCGCACCGCATCGAGTTAAAAACATCTCAACTTTTCAGAATGCCGCAAGCACACCACAGGTCATGTGACAAGAACTAACCATTCAGCTTCATCCTTTCCCGTAACAACGTTGAAAGCTCAGCCAAGATGAAGGATGCTGTATATGGATTGCCATTTTGAAATAAATTTAGTAGCAGAGCTACTACTTATTTTTTGTGCTGCAATTCCATTTATCCTTTGCGTGGAGAATCATAAAAAATGACCAAATTAGGTTTTATTGTGAACCTTTTTTTTTCTGGCGAAATTCGAATATCATTTTTATTTATCGAATAATTAGAGCAGAACAAATATTCGGATGTTCGACTATCCGTGCACACCCCTAAAAAACATCCCAATAATCCACAAGTAATCCAACATGACTTCTGTCCATCAATTAACATCTTGTAAACAGAGACATATTTGTTTACTTTTGATAATGGTGCTTGATTTGTGCATATTTCTCTCCTGATTCAGACTAGATGACTTTTTCACTGGAGAAAGCAATATCATGGATGGAGCACAACAAATAATGGTTTGAAGTAAAAATGTGTTTCTTACAAACATGCAGCTTTTCACTTCACAAGATGTTAAATCATGGACTGAGTTGTGTGGTTTACTTGTGGATTATTGCAATGTTTTTAATCAGCTGTTTGTACTAATTCTGACGGCACCCATTCACTGCAGAGGATTTATTAGTGAACAAGATTGAATGCTATATTTTTACAAATTTGTTCCAATGAAAACCTCCATATTGGATGGCCTGAGGGTGAGCGAAATAAAAATTTTTTTTTAAAAACTTTTTCATATTTGGGTGACCTACATCTATTATGTGTGCTAGCACTGTATTAAAAAGCATTAAAAGCAACAGCTAAATATTCTGCCTGATGTCGTTGGGAACAATTAGTTTATCTATTCAACTGCAGCAAAATGAAGCACAAAGCCTGTACTCTGTGTTGCGGGTGCACAAAATATCCCCAAACAAAAAACAAAAATTAAAGAGAGCATAAGACAATGGCAATTGGAGATGAAAATATTAATGTGCATTTCTAACAGTACACAGTGTACATAGTCAGTGTTTTCTTAGGCTAAACAAACCAAAAGAAGTCTACTGAGCTAGAGTAAAAGCTCTAGAGAGGGTGAGAGACTTAAGGCAACTGACTGGTGAAGGGAGGGGGGGATGACAGATCGGTACAAGAGAGTAAGAGAGAGAGAGAGAGAGAGAGAGTGTGTCTCTGACGAGTACTCACAGGGGAGGGGCAAAGCTCCTCTCCTCACAGCTGCAGGACGAAGCCTGCAGATATGGGGGGCAGAGCAGGCTGGCTCACAGACCCTCACGCAGGGTGAAAGCTACAGTAAAGGCCTAAAATAGACACAGGCTTTTCTGTACCACAGTCACAAGCAGGAGTCCACATGCCCCTCAGAGTCAAGTCAAACCCATGAGGGAGTGGAACACGACAATAAACCCTGCCCACCTCCCATTAAATCCCTCCCACCTCCCCAACCAAGCCCCGCCCACCAATTACATCAAACAATGACCTTTCCATCCCAAACATTTAAGAGAGTGCTTTCATTTTCCCTTCTTTTTGAATGGATAGACTGAGAAAGATGGTAAGAGAGTTAGAGAGAGACAGAGCAAGACAGAGCGAGATGAAAGTGAATTTTTGAGTTTTAAAGGACATCATTAGACCAGTGTTTTCATTTTAAATATAAAGCTGATCTTTCTCAAGTAACATTATTTCTCTTGATCATATCTGAGCTTCAGATCAATGCTGGGTCATATAAACAGCTACAAAATCAAACTAGGATCAAAGTTTATATCAACAATAACTTTAAGGAGGGTCAGAGGCAGTGCATGTAAGAGTCCAATGCTAACCTTGTCATTTCTGTTGGCAAAATCACTGCTGACCACAAATTTGAAGCGGGTTACATTCTGGTAAGATTGCTATTTGAAAATAGTAATTGCACAAAATTAAATGTTAAATATGTTGGTGCATATTGCAGAGGATTTTTTTTTTCAACATAAAATGAATAATGTCTCAAATAACTAGCATTTAATCATAAATATCTATCTATCTATCTATATTAGGATAACACCTTTTTAAAATTCAAAAATACAGTGAAAACAGCAGTATTGTAAAATATTACAATACAATATTAAATAATACTAAACTTTTTTATTTTTTAACTTTGTATTTTAAATAACATTTATATATATATAGAATTTTGTAAATGCTAATTTAAGGTGAATTCTCAGCAACCATTACACAGACTTCAGTGCCACATCCTTCAGAACAGTATTCAATATAATATGCAGATTTTGTGCTTAAGAAATCTATCTTATTATTACAAATATTGAAAACATAAAATGCTGTGATCAACTGGAAATCTGTGAAAATGTAATTTTTGATCAGCTTAATGCATACCTTGTTGAATAAAATAATTTTAGAATGTTACGTTTATTTCTAATATCATTTGGTTTAACACTTTTCAAAAATGTAATGTTCAGGTTTTAAACTAAATTGATATTCAATACAGAGTTCGGACTTCTATGTGTTACTGCACCATTTGATTCTTCAGCGGCCTGAAGTGGTAAATAGAGGCCTTGCTTTGACTTTAATGATTTATATGATTCAGTCATAACCTAACCACAATGATGAACAATGTGTGGGCCATACATGAAAAAGCATTAGGTTGCATGGAACTGAGCTAGTGGCAACTGTAAACGGATGCTGCTACAAAGAGCCATTAAGAAAATGAAAAAAAAAAAAAAATTCACCTGTGCTTTGGAGAGAGTGGAACATGTAATGAATATTTCATAAGCCTGTTCCGTATTCGGATGCCAATTTTCCATTGAAAGCCTTCAGGGACCTATATTTAACCACTTTGTAACGCAAGGGCTATGTGTGCTGCAAGATGGAGTTTATCGGCCGTGTGGTCCTCCTTATCTTACCTTCAGCACAGACAGAACATACTAGGAATGTTTATGTTGCGACAAATGCGCTTCTTGTCTCACAAAATAGCACAACCTACATATACTGCAATTGAATGACAAGGTTAGCATTCAGGATTGATATTAAATGAAAAAAAAAAAAGAAGTGCATGAAGTTTTTCACTGAATTTACCTTTACAGAGGGTTACAGGCTGGCAAGGGGGCCATGTGTCAAAACTGTGTAATCACAAGGAGGTTAAAAAAAAGAACTGCAAGCCAGCTACAGTGGCTACATTAATTTAAAGAAAAATCATCAATATTAATAATCATTATCATTAGGAGAATCATGATCATACCGGTGAGTAGAGACGTGACTACCTGAGCCGTCCCGATCCCGCCCGTGTCAGTCGCGAGGACCGCTGCCCACCGCGCATGGCACTCTACATGTTAGCGTAGCGCCCTGCTAGCGACCGCTACTACACACAGCACAGACAGCGTGTGAAGCCAGACTGTTTAGTAGCACACTGGCATGTAATGACTTATGTCCTCCAGCCCTCAAACGGTAGAAGGAAACAAAAAAGGAAAAAAAGAAACTGGGAAAGGAAAGCACAACCCAAACTTTGAGGACCTTTTTTGCAATACAGATAACAAGCTTTCAAGCAGATATAACATGCTTGAAAGTGAGTCTGTTTGTTTTAGAAATGCTCTAAAATTGATCGATTTATTTTATTAAATTTTAAATGTCTATTTTTCACTTTTCTTTCCGTGTAGTCTACTTTTTATAACTGAACTTTTGAACTGTTTGACAGACAAATATTCACTGTTAATAGGATTAGCTTCAAATACCGAATGTCTGAGAAAATGTTTATCCTGAAAGTCTTCAAATTGTGCTTTCGGTCTAAATGCTGTCATACCTTGAAAAAGGTAACCCAGAACACCATGGCTAAATTCTCCCATTTGTACTAGATGGTCACTAGGACAAAGCATTTTATCGTAAAAAGGCTGTCATAACTAAAAACAAAAGCGACTGACAAACATTGGTTATAAACACCCCAATGATGCAATCTCTGGTTTGTGCACACTAAGAGGTATCATTTTAGTTCAGTGTGTGAAATACAACAACAAAAAAAGCTAATGCAAACTTAAGTCAAAAATGCATTTACATGAAAGATGTAGCGGTGACTCTTACCTGCTAAACCAGCGGACAGCATGTGCACCTGTGTGGAGTCGGGATCAAAAACATTGTTCAGCTTCTCTTTGGCTGTGGAGTAGGCAGCAAAATAAATGGCTCTGTAGACAAAACAGGAATTAACAACATTAATTGGTTTTGATGTTCTGTTACATCTGACTAATGTATCGGAAGTAGAACATAACAAAAAGAAAAAAAAAAAGAAAAAGATGTATTTATTTATAGCGAGAACATATTTTTTATATATGTTTTCACATGAATATATTTTTGGGTAGAGCTAGGCCTGAATGTACATTATTATCCCCCTCACTACACAGTTTATTAACAAAACAAGAAAAACTAACATTGTTTCTATGGTTATGTTATTTACATTAATAGCAAACAAAACAAAACCAGAAACAAACAAACAAACAAACAAAAAAACAAAAAACAAAACAAACGAGACAAAACAAAACAAAAAAAAACAATCATCATATCACAAATTCTGAATTAGCTACCAGATTTATTTTCCTAGACAGGGGGAAAAAAAATTAACCAAGATTATTTCAATAAAAAAATCTGATGTAGGATTTAAGCCTTTCTCACTGAGAGTTTATTTTTTTATTTTTTTCACTTTAATCTAGGTTACATAATTCTTGCACGTACACAACAAGGGCAAATTTTAAAGTCTCAGTGAGCAACCTGAAAACAAGCCAAGCAGCCATTTGTTTCCTGGAGAGATGCTTATAAACACATGCTTCCTCTCGCCTCTTCAAAATGACAACCAATCAGCATCCTTCCACACTTGACTGACAGCCAATCAGAACGCGGCCTAAATATCTGCCAATCCTGTGCGAGCATGATGCTGTATTACAGTGAACGGCATAATTTGGCCATATGAATGAAATAACGTGACCTTCACGGGAGGATGTTACATAATCGCAAATCAGATTCATCTAAAAACTGGAATTAATTATAATTCACAATCTAAAGGGTATAGTTAACATCAGTATGTGAGCATAAGCAAATACCAAGCCTTATTCTTTACGTACGTCTGCATTTAATATTTACATAACGCAAACGGTCACGAGGCAGCCATTCCAGCTGTGATGGTAGAGGACACACAGGACGGGAATGCTGAGAAATACATGCACAGATGGAGACACACACACCTCCTGCAGCATAAAAAGGGTGCAAACACTGAAATACAGACATTTTAAGTGGCTTAGTTGCAACACCATCCCACATACCAATTTAAATGCGATTAAACTGCACAGACATAAATCTCAAGTGAATGAGGACATGAGAGCTGCTAGTCTCTATAGCATATAGAGATGTGATCACAGTCAACAAACACTACTAGGCATATTATCTTTACTTTTGTAAAATGCTGCATTCATAGTTCACTAGGTTTTGGGACATATTAATCGAGTGCTATAGATTAGTAGATTATAGAATCGAGCACTATAGGATCCACACTACAGTTGAGTTACAAGCTCTTAGCTGTCAAGAACTAAATGAACAGTGTGACCGAAGGCCCATAGTCAGTTTAGTCCATAATAAGAGAGCGAAATGATCCAGTGTTGATGAAACACTTCGATTAGAACAATGAGACATGACCAACGGGCCCCTTATGTAACAGTCTGAGGGGGAAAAACTATTTTTTTCTTTTCCATCTTGACTGCAGTGAGGAACTACAGAAAATCCCAACAGGAAACAGCGAGGACCACAAATCCAGAAACAAACGTTTATTGTTTCAAGGCTGAAACAAAAACAGCTGATAAGTCAAACACGTAAGTTTGTGACAGAAAATTAAAGTTCTAGCTAATAATTTCCAACGGATATGCTTGCAAACTCTCATTTCTATAATCTACTGCTATAATTTTTTTGTTTTTTTTTACAGACACACACAGCAATAAAAAGCATGTTGTAGCTAATAGAGATATATAGTTAGGTTCCAGAAGTAAAAATTATTTAATAACTTGAATAAATGAAACCTTAAAGACAGACTTACAAATGAGCTATGAGGTTGTTAACTAATGGCATTTGCTTTTGTTGAAACCATCAGTCCACATTATTTCAACTTGGCTTTTAAATAATCATATTTAACAGTGGAGTTCCAGTTAAAATACTATATTACTACATGTTTACAAATCAGAGAATCAAAACAAGCAAAAAGCTGAACAGAAACCCTTTAGCAACTGACATAATAGTCAGACACTTTCAAATTACTTAATTGTATATGCATATTTTGCAATAAACATAAAATATATTGTCTGTGTTTGTTTGTTTTTTGTCATTTGAAATGCTTCATGGGATTGGGCTCTTTCCATCATTAAATCTGTTAAGTACACAGTCTAGTCTTTTTAAAAATGTTTTTTGGTTCAAATCCAACTTTGTAATGTTGGTTTGTGGATATTTTAAAATCCCTATTGGAAAAATAACTGAGGAAAATACTTTTGGCCACTGAAGTGGATGGGCACTGCTTCACTATATAGCATATGCGTTTTGTATCTGGGTCATACCTGGATGGAGCCACTCCCACCAAGTTGGGCCCCAGCCCCCTAAAGAGTGAGCGAGGACCTTCTTTCTCCAGTATTAACCTGGGAAAGAGAGAGAAAGTTAAAACAGAATATGTAAAAGGAGAAGAATCCACTGCAGTGCCTATGTGAAAGCACAGTGGATGCTAGCACCCTTGCATTATGACAATAGGTGCAAGATTTCACAATGCAATATGTTGCTACCATGACATTCATTTGCATCATCATTTGCTTCACCATCTTCATTAAGTTATCCAGACCAACTGAGGGGTTTAAGACATAGCAGGCAATTGAGAGAAACAATGCCTAGCTGTACCTTAATCAATGCTGTCTGCTGAGTGTAACTGCCCACACACAACCCTCTAAGTTGCGAGTAAATCACTCATATATGTGACTAAATATTTACCTGGGCGACTAAATTATGTCTAATATTAGCCAATGGTTAATAAGTTTTCAGATTTTACTCACCAGTGTGTGAGCTGGAGGCTAAGTTAAAGTTTAGCAGATATATTTTCACTCATCAAACACTCTGGGACCGAGCGCTTCAGAGTTTCACTCTCAGTCAAGTGATCTGGGATATTTTTCAGCTCATATGAATGGATGTGCAACGCGCCTGTATTTGATGTACCATTAACTCTAGTGTAAAGGCACACGACTCGCCGTAGCTTTGTCTAACACACACACAGAAAGAGAGAGACCGTTTTATTTATTTATTTATTTATTATTATATATTTTATATATATATATATATATATATATATATATATATATATATATATATATATATATATATATATATATATATATATATATATATATATATATATATATATATATATATATATGAGCAGTCTGGCGAGTAAACTAAAAAAATTACTAGTCAATGGCAATTCAACTGGCAAGGTGTCCGTAGAGGGTTGACATGACTGTGTAAATTAAACAAACAAAAGTCATTTTTAAAAATAGACCTCTGAAAATGTAATTAAGACAAAGCAACAAAAAGGTTTCAAATCTGGAGGAAGGAGTTGTGCTGACAAGTATTATCCAAACTAGGTGAAAGTTGATGTTTTTCCTTCATAAATGGACATGCTCAGATGATTTTAGAAATTCCTCTTTCATAAGTTTGTTAAAAAATAAAAAGACCCTGCATCTGTAACTGATTTTCTCCTGACCTACTTTTCAAACTTCTTCCCTCGGATTCTGGAGTAATACAATAGGCATGAATAACACTGCTTGCCGGAGGCCAGAAAAGTGATTCCAATTCTGGAGACAGCAAGGCTACACCCAGAAACCATAGCATTGCAACATTCTGTCAGACTAGCAAAATACTACCAACTGTGGCATGCGCAGCACTCTCGCAGTTAGACTAGTCTCAAAGCGCCAAAAATTAGAAACAAACCAAATTCAGAACATAAAATGTTTGACACCTTCATCTATTCAATTCATGACCACAGGTTAATGTGAATGTCTGTCAAAAAGCATTTTACCTGCCCTTCATGGCGGGTCAGCAACCATTTTAGCAGAACATAAGAAGATGCAGGTATTCTGGCCTTCAAAGTTTCTCTCATTATTCTGACACTCTTGTCTCTGTGGTCACTACACGTGGTTGTAATTTACAGTCAGCAAGAGAGACTGAGCAGAGATCAGTTTTGATTGCAAGTTCAATGACTACTGAAAACTGAATACTGTTGATCATAAAGATCATTTAAACGAGATGTTTTAGTGCTTATGGTACCAAGTATAATTTTCTATAGAAAATGTTGCAATGTTTTTACCAGTTTTCTGGTGTTGTTTTTGAAACATGACAACACTGGTTTATATGCCCTGGAGCGTGATGAAGCAGATTTTGCGAGGTTGGGTCTTGAAGTACTCACTTGAGACAGTGCAGAGGCCCAGGTGGGGACATGCGGGCCACACTGGCCCCATTCACAGTGCTGAGCTGGACCTCAGAGATGTAAAGAGTCACCGAAGAAGACTGCAGCCTCGTCTTCACCACCTCCAAAGGACATGTCAGTATTGCACCTACAGTGCCACCACAGCTAGAAACAGAAAGCAAATATTATTATCCTAATAATAAGTACCAGTTCATTTAAAATAAAACCACGGTACATTTTTCTAGATTTGTTGAATAGAAAGTTTAAAAGAACAGCAATTATTTGGAATACAAATCTAACATTGTATTTTTTTTCATGTTTGATCAATTTTATGTGTCCTTGCTGCATAAAGCATTGGTTTTAAAGCACAAAAAAAGACATTCTGGAGAGATGATGCAAATTAGTAATTTAATTGATTCAATAAATATCATAACCATTATACATAACTACATTTACACACCACTATGTTATTGACTTGTGAATGTATATGGGTCAAGTTTATCATGGATTTGCTTGTATGCATGTACACAGCAGTGGGGCGGGGAGCAGAAAAAAGTGGGCCCAGCATGCAACAGGTCAAAGGTTATGTCTGGACAAAACCCACAATCACAAGAGGACAAAGACCTAAAACAACTTGCCTGAAATAGTGAATAAACCACTAACTATTCCTCTAATCTTGATGGGTTTTCACTAATCAACTTTACAAATAAGATACCTACAATTATGCCACAAAATGTCAAAGTTCTGACATCTGTCAATCAAATTAATAAAGCTCCATAAGCAGATTCCCTGCTTTTATAATGTGCGCATAAAGTTGACAAAGACAGAACTGAATGCTGATTTCAGTAAACCTGCTGACCTCAGAATTGAATTCCTGTGTTCTAAACGTTTCTTGTTTTAGGGCCTATTTTTTGTGCCGCCTTTTAAAAGAACGACCCACATGCAGGGAGCAGCTGTGAACTTTGTCCCAGATATGAAGCCCTCTGGTTTGTTGCTGCTAAGGTTTACAGAATCACTCTCTCTTACTCTCTCTCTCTCTCTCTCCCTTTCTATGGTTGGCCAAGGTATGATCATGCAGACTTCACGAGCAAAACCCATTTACCACTCCTACTAAAATGGTCTGTGAGGCCTTTTAGAGAAATTCCACTAGATTTGTACTATTCACAGATACGTACGGAATGCTACTCTTTAAATAAAATAGTACATGCAGAGATTTATTTTTTTTTAAAAAGGGGGAAGTAGTCCAGGAAAAAAAGAAAGAAGCTGCATTTAATTTCTTCTGAAATTCAAGATCAAATGGGTAAATGCAAATGTTTCACTAAAGTGAAGTCCCCTGGTCAATGATTAGTAGTTTTGAAGCCGCCACCAAAAAAAAAAATGAGTTTGAGTTTGGACTTGAGGTTTACACAGCAGTGTTCAAAGTGCTGAAACTCCCATGAGAAAGTAACAACAAATCTTGGCTAAAGTAACTTGTCTCTTTTAAACAGGACCTGAACCAAAGTAGTCCACTCAAAAGTCATCTGAACAAACTGGCCTAGTGGGTCCCACACAAGTAACACTTGTGGTGATTTTCATGAACACAATGTTTACATTATATATTTTTTTGTTGCATTGTGCAATATTTTTATCTGGCAACTTAAAATGCATTTGTGTAAATAAGCAGTCAGCATGAAAAGGAGGTATTGATTATCTTTGTGACGAATCAAAAAAATTACGTGCACAAATCAAATTTAATAAACACTTATTAAATAAACAATATTAAAAAATAATAATATAATAATTGTCTATTTTGATTTCATGTTGACTTTAGGAATCAACTGACTTTCAAATTCTTACAGCCACACAACTTTCACAACTGTCACATGATGGCCAAGAACAGATACTAGATGAACACTACTAGGAGTGGGGCTGCACGATTATGACAAAAATCATAACTGTTGATTATTCCCTTGTAACTGTAACTGCGATTATTAATTACGATTATCACAATTTACTCTAAATTATATATATACAACATTGTTTGATGCAACTGCATACTGTATTTTTACATGAAAATAAGCTGAAAACACTAACTGAAAAATGTTTAGTGCTTTTCTTTAGTATTAAGCCTCAAATGTCAACTATCCATCAGATTGGTTTCTTCTTTAAATAAAAAAAAAAATATATATATAAAAATAGCATATTAAAACTAAAATTAAAATAACGGGGAAAACCCATAAGATAAGAAAAGGAAAGAAAAAAAAACATCTTAAGCACGCAGAATAACATAACTGGACTTTGTACAATTAATTGTCGCTTTGGACTATTACGTAATTGCGGCATCCATAATTGTAATCCAGATAAAAAATGTGATTAATTTTGTAGCCCCAACTATGAGCCTAAACTACTTTTGTCAAAAAAATAAAAAATAAACTAATAAATGTTTTTATGCTAAAGAAAAAATTTAAAATGTACAGTAAAAAAATAAAAAAATAACAATATAAGGTGGGGAAAAAAAAAACCTGTTTCAATTGGTGATGGAGCATTAAATAACTTTTGTCATATTATATCACTATTTTCATTCAGTATTGGATATTAAATCTGCAATTACATAATTAACAGTACATACTAATTACATAAAAAATATGGTATCCAATTACAGCACCTTACATATGTTTACCCTACATGAATAAAAAAATTGAAATAATATTTCTAATTTAACAGCAGTCAATGTTATTTGACTCATATAAATAATGAAATATTGCTTTGCACCAACAAGCAAATCTCATTTCCAATGCTGAGTGATCATCTATCACACAACAATTGATTGGTTTATCTCACAGGTCTTTTCAGTGGCAGATGATCTGTTCTCTGCTCACAGTTAGCCTTATAACTCATCACCAGCTATTCTGATACGCCAACACTGTGTGACAAAACCCTTTTAACACAATGTTTTCATATGACCCTTGACGGGATTTTGCCCACATGTTTTACTGTTATTATAAGCTTCTTGTTAGATCTCCCTCCAGGGTCGGAGTCATCAAATGACCTTCAGAGATATAAGCTTGGTAAAGAGAGATATACTGCCCTCATATCTCTGTTACATTACTGATTGTGAAAATTAGTGAGCCAGAGTAACCTTTGATTCAAAGAAAGAGGAAAAAAACAAGTCTGGATGGACCTCTGTAGAGTGCAAAGCAGTCAGGGACATGTAAGAATGAGAATGGAGTCAAAAATAGCTGTACTACTAAAGAGATTGCTGTCAAACATCCAGCGTCAAGCTGACAATTGAAACCACAGGCCTACAACATAGCTTCTGATTTGCAACAGGAAATGGTATTGCTTCAGGTTCACACTTAGCTTGAAGCCTCGAGTTTTTCCTGTCTTTCATCTGAAATCTGCATGGCAAAGAGCATGAGTGAAAGCATCAAAGCAACAAACATCAAATCAGAAAACGGCCATTACGGAGACTTCCAGTGGATTCTGTGACAACACCAGAGGCGATTCTGAATCTGTTGCATGACCTTGCATTCACAAATCAAGCATCGATCATCTGTAGCATGAAGACGCGATGACAGAAGCTAGCTTAGCTAATTCACGACAATTTTGAATGAGCATCTACAGGACCTTTTATAACGGTCAACCTGTTTTCTGCAGTTGTGTCTGATATTACATTTTTAATTAAATCAAGCCAAATTATAACGGATAAATGTCAAAAAGAGAGGCATCTTATTGACAGCTCTGATAGATCAGTCTGCCTCAGGCTTGCTACTCACCCTCCAGCAAACAGATGAACCAGGGTGTCCCTCTGACTCATCCTTTAGCATTCTCCGCACCCACACCCAGGCCTGCAGTGCGAGCAAGAGCCGGACAGCTCCGCCAAACCCGCTGTGATTCCGATGTACCGTTCAGTTTAAATGATGTGGATGAGGACAATAAAGCGCACAGTTATTCAGCCCGACGTCTCGCGGGCGAGATGCGTCGCGCGATGCGGCTAGCTCAGCCCGCTAACGGCTGCTGATGTGCGCAGACGCCTCTTTTATGCTTATAACCGGTCCGTTTTTATTTTATCACGATCTTTTTTATTGAACGACACAGATGGCTATTTGATACCGAGGTTGTAGTTGCAGGGGACGCGTTTCTCTGGAACTAAATCCGCGTAGAGTCGGTGGTGTCTGTGATTCAGAGGCTGCCGAAGAGCTGACGGAGATGGACAGCAGACTCTGTATTTACAAGCCAATCAGCAACCGCAAAACAGAAGCCGCTATTGGTCAGATCCCGGTGTGACGTCCGTTTGCCCCGCCCCATCATGCTCATTTCACATGATCACCCAATTGATAAAACGTAAATATTGATTTACCTCGTTTGCAGAGGTTAAGACACACATTTGCACGTGCTTACAGTGTGAATTTAATACTGTCTAGTATAGTGCCCAAGAAACGCTAACTGGGGATAGTTTAACAGTAGGCTACAGCGTCATATTTCTAGAATGAATGAGGGCATTCATATAGTGGGCTGTTATTATTTTTGGTGTATTGTGAGACACCATTGTCAGTTTATGCATTGCGGTCTGCACGTGCACTTGGTTCACTCATATGGAAAAATATAGGCTTGGCTGCTGATAAAGTTTAATAAGAAAGACATGTCTTCCCACCTTCAGATAATGAAACATACATTGATTTTTTTTTTTCACTTGTTGAGAAGGAGATTGCACTTTTTAAATCGGTAAAAAAAAAAAAAGGAAAGAAAACAAAATGCTTTTTTTGTCAGTTGTGTTTTATGATTGACATGAACATGGAGAACCTGGAATTAAAAGGAAATTTGCAAAGTCTGATTAAAAATAGAAAAAAACATTTAATCCTTATTTCTTTCCTAATTATACTCAGTTCCACAATATTTATTTAACATTAAATATTTATTTGATATAACTCTTCAGTCAAATAAAAAATTAAATAGGTTTCAAAAAATCAGAAATGTATGAAAATGTTGTAGCACTTCATAGGCAAAAAGGAATGGGAAATACTGTGTATATTAATGAAACCTTAGAGGACCCGTGTCTATCAGCTGACAGGAGTTACAGCACCACAAATCTGGTTTCCTTACTAAATAGCTGAATAAAATGCACACGCCTCTTGGTTTCAAGATTAGAGCTACAATTGAACAAGTTCAGATCATGTGCATGGAAAATCTAATTTCTCTTGGCATGCTAACCTAATGTAATACAATGAGAAAGTTCTTCAGACAGGGTCTTATATATGTTTTTTTTTTTTAGATGTTTGTATGTTTTGTTCTTTTATAGATGATATGGCAGTCACCAGGCTGCAGTGGCAAGAACAATGCAAAATATCAAAGGGGGAAACATGATTTTACCGGAATGAGCAACTGTGTTTTTAGCTATAGGTTATTTAGATTTTATGGGGATGGAGAAGTGATGATAAAACATGAAAAGGATGGAAACAGTAAATGTCTCGTTCAAGCAAACTGGCAAATTGAATGGTCTTAAACCCTAAATTAGTGAAATCACCAAATATGTGATCAGCTTTGTGTCATTTCCGTCTCATGCCATGAGTAGTGTCACAAGAAAACTACAATAAAATTAAAGTTTGATGTGCAGCACCTTGGAACCCATTAGAACTTACATAACTACTCTCATTAGCAATGTGCCTAAACTGGTGCTGGAAAAAATAGATCAGGGATTAACTGTGCAGCACATTATTCCAATATATTGCCAAAGGGAACAAAGTTCACCATCAAAAACAGTATGTGCAGTTTTTTTTTTTTTTCATTCTATTGTTTTGAAATACAGGATTGCATTCAACTATAAATTCAAGTCATTATATTTTAAATGAGCTTAATATTAAACCATGATAGGATAGAAACGTTTGGAGAGCCATGGTCAACAGAATAACTTTGTTTAACATAGATAATAATTATAAAATTAAATTGATCTGTGGGGACATTTACTCCAAACACTATTTTATAGTGTTATATATAATAATAAATATTTAGTCGCTATAAATTTAGCTAACTTCTGATTTTGTATTACAACAATAAATAAAAAATATTTATATATTTTTTTTTTCCATGCATGTTCTTATGTCTTATTTTAATAAGAATATCTTGTTTTCATACTTAATGCACATACCAACAACTGGTAAATATTTATTTATTTATTCATTTGTATAAGAAATCTGACCTGGCCAGTAATAAAAAAAAAAAAATTGTGGGCCAGAAAAAATGAAAATAATTTAGGATGATCAGAAACTGTTGCATAATTAATGGATGGTATCGAAAAATATGGGAATGGGCAGTTCACATGTGCACAGTCCAAGCAGTTCCCGTTCGAGGGAACTTCGAACTGCGTCCTCTAGGGGCCTCTTTGGGGAACACCTCGTCGTGACCCATGTCTGAAGCAAACACTGAAAAAACACCAACTTGTTGGCCGGCGACAGCCTCTGACATCACTACCGGCGCGACTATAAATAAGCACCGGGAGAGCACGTCACTATCTTCTTTGTCTTCACTGATCGTTTTGTTTTTAGCGTGCATCTGAAAGAACCAGTAAGGGCGATCTTTCTCTGTTTATCATGGCGACAACTAGCAAGCATTTAGATGATGTGTGTATCCGTGTCTGCGTTATTTTACACCTGATGACACACGCGATCTTTGCGTCATTTGTTTGGGTGAAGAGCACGCACGCGATGTCTTTGAGGAGGCAATCTGCGTGCATTGTGAGCATTTTTTCAATGGAAAAAGCTCCGCTCTGCTTCCTGCGGTTTAGGACCTGTCCGCATTGAGGCGTGGAAGTGAATGAGCTTGTGAGAATATAGGAGGATCTGTCTGAATGGTTTAAAGATGGACTTTCCCTTTCACGCTCGTAAGGAAAAGCAGGAGATATTTGAGGATGGCTGAGGCTGAGCCTTCTCAATTATCCTGCCCTGCGTATATAGAGCTGTTGAGGTTATTGAGCGAAAATTACCTTTTGACCATAACCCTACAGCTCAGGTGAGCCTTTTATTTCTGCATGATCTCTATACAGAGATTAAAAAGAAATGAAAGATGCTGTTTTCTTCTCGCATCCATCGGTTTCGGCATGAAAGTAATCTGCCGAGATCGAGGTGATGCGCCAAACGGCCGGCTATGAGGGAATGCCCCCTGTAGAAAGAGCAATTTTTTTTTTATAAATAATTTATAAATAATTTTTATCTGTGAAAATTTTTTATTTCTGCAGGGGAAACATCCTCTCTTAATCTCCCTCCTTGCCATTTAAGCCCCTTCAGAAAATCATCTTGCTTAAATGGCAAGGCATATGCAATAGCAGGTCAGGCTGTGGCTTTATTACAGCACAATGCTGGTGCTTCAAGCATATCAGACTGATCTGCTAAGAGACCTGGCAGGGGCCTTTTTCTGATGTGGTAGCTGAGCTGCGCCGCACCACTGATCTCTCTCTGTGCTACCAAGCGGCCCGCCTCCGCCATGGGCAGGACTATGGCGGCCATGGTGGAAGCGGAGAGACATCTGTGGATGAACCTGGCAGACATTGGGAGGAAAGAAAATGCTTTCTTCTCTATGTTCAGGTTTTGCCTTCTGAGCTATTCGTTATTTCTGTTGAGACAGCGATTTTTAGAAGTTCAGGAAGGCGAACTCTGCTGTTTTCAGATCCTTCGTTCCACGAAGGTCCAGGTCTGAGCCCGAACAACATAGGGGTCCTGGCCTGTCTCGATCTGAGGATCAAAGACGGGCACAGAAGGCTAGTGTCGCAACTTACGCTCCTTCCCCACCTGTGGGCAGGGGTTAGAGGAATTGTGGGTCACGAGGAGGTAAGCAGAACCTAAGGGGTATGGTCTAGACGAGGCAGCATTCTCGTCCGAATCGGAGTGATACCGAGGTATCTACTCATTCCCTTTGGGGATTTTTAACCCTCTGGAGTCTAAGGTTATCAGGAGAAAATAGCCTCATAATGCGTTAATCGACTTCAGAGGGTTAACTTCTGCTTTTATCCTCCCCTTCCTAATTCCCCTGTAACCACCAGCTCTCCACCCAATCGAGGTTAGGTGGAAACCTCTCGCATAACAGTCTCCTATGCTGGACCTATAATGTTTTTATGGTTCTATGTTCATAGCAACCACCTGACTGATGGTCCAGACTAAAAGGAGGCGCCCCTTGAGCGGGGCTCCAGCGCAGGAGGGT
The DNA here is from genome assembly GCF_003368295.1 of Carassius auratus. Classification (NCBI taxonomy): domain Eukaryota; kingdom Metazoa; phylum Chordata; class Actinopteri; order Cypriniformes; family Cyprinidae; genus Carassius; species Carassius auratus. The sequence goes on along the minus strand of NC_039269.1, from coordinate 271,015 downwards.
GGGTGAGTAAATGTAACCCTCTCTGTATGTACTTATGTGTATTTAATTGCTGGTGGTTACGTGTCTACTAATAAACTCAGTGAGTTTCCTTTGCAGTGCTCAGTTACAGTTACAGTTACAGTTTACTAAACCCTCGCCAGCACCAGCCATCCGGCTTCATGTTCCGGTATTAGGCGGCTGAGATCACAGGTTTCTGATGGAGCCTCCTTGATCATCAGGCCTGGCACAGCACTGCAGGAAATTTCATGGATGTCCGGCCAGGTCACCCCGAGGGGTCTCCTGGCCGCTTAGGGGTGCTGTTGCATCCAGCAGGAAGTGGAGGTGGCGATTACAGAAGTCTCCTTGTATATGCTGCCTCAGGTGATGCTCCCCTCGCCCGAGGTTTGTAAAATTGAGCTTGCCTCTCCCGTGAGATTCAGCACCTCTGCGATGCTTAGGAACCTTTAAGTACACACGCTAAGCTTTGTGTACTTTCTCAAAACCACATGGTGGTCATTGTGCACGTGAACACTTTGTGCACTTTCTAAAAATCTACAAGTGGTAAGTTTGCAAGACTCTGCAAACTTTCTGAAATCTTGTACAATAAGGGTTACGCGCTCTGCTTCGTTCCCTTTCTTGAGATGATTAGACCTTGGTTCCTTGGGCTCCATTCAGCCAGTGTGTATTTGTTTATACACCTCAAGCATCATTTCCCTCAACATGAGGGGCTATTTGGGTGAATCTCGTGGTAATTTAGCAGCACTCCCCTTTTTCCAAAAAAAAAAAGGGTCGCCTATGAGCGCGCTACTCTGAGCTCGGAGTTCTCCTCTCATATGACACTGAGTTCTCTATTTTTTCCCCAGAGCGCTCCAGTATTTTTTCCATAGATCGAGTGGATGACTCTCAATCATACTGTTTTGAGATGCAACATTCCATCTATGAGCTGCTCTATCAGAGTGCCACGAGAGCACTAGAGAACAGTATTTGAAAATCCATGCTATGGTAAGTCTGCACGTGAAGTCTTTGCACACTTTCTGAAATCCACACTGTGGTAAGTTCGCACGCTAGTATTCTGCGTTCTTTCTAAAATCCTATATGTTGAGAGTTTCACGCGGTTGCTTCGTACCACCACTTCGTTCATCTTGGGTGCCACTCCACCTATGTATCATCGGAAACCTATCTAAACAGGGTTTTGCTACTAGAGAACTGTCGAGACAGCTCTTTCAGCAAGCTTTTGAGTAAGCTAGCGGTAGCCCCTGTGTGACAGGCAAGACTTGGTAGAAATGCTAGGTTCTTAGTCGTATCCCTGTAAAGGAATCTTTCCTGATTCCAAGCCCTCAGCTCTACCCTGGGCCGGGGCCCTAACAATTAAGTTGGGTATGTAGCTTAGGCCTTTTGACCGTAAGGGGTACTGTCACAGACAGCCATCTAAACGTCCCAGGGGCAATTCCCATGGAAATGGTAGAGTTGGTACTTAGTGCTCGCCATGATTCTGGCCTGCACTCCCCTCAACATGGCGGCGTGGTAAACACGACGAGGTGTTCCCCAAAGCGGCCCCAAGAGGACACATTGTCTCGTTACATACGTAACCTGAGACAGTTATATTGCACATTAACCTTTTTTTATCTTTTAACCTCCACAGCTCTTAACCTTACATGATGTCACCTGACAGGTTGCATTTCACCCATCATACTACTATACTTCAACAATGCTACACTGAGTTGTTTCTAAAACTGGGCTTTTGTTACCTGACCAGACCCAAATAAAGATACGAGATGGCTGTAACATTACCATAATACACATCTCGTGTTTCCCACATAGATAATGAGAGTCCTGTCCAGATCTCATGATGCTTAGGTTGGATCTGGTGCGAGTTGTCTTCTAATAGAGTGCACATTTTTCAGCTCATATGACTCTTATGAGTCCTGAGTGAAGCCTTTTGCTGTTCAGTATCTGATCAACTACACTAATCTGTCATTCTGTGGCTCACATGACAGACAGCAACAGACATTAAAGCATGGCCTCAGTTAAGGTCAATCAAAGTCTGTACATATTGTCATGATTGTATGTGCTTATTTTCAGAAATACTTGAAAATTGTAATACTTTAAACATTAGATTTTATGGGCAGAAATGTATATGTTCTATTGAAGTTAAAACTCTGTTTAGTAATCATATTCATTGTATTTTATTTTAATTTATTTTGTTATTGTATTGTTTTTCTGAAAAATATTTTGCAAATGCTTAATTTTAATAGGTGTTGAAATTTTAGACTTTGACATGACGATGGTGATAACCAGAATGCCAGGACAGAACACAAAGTGAAGCACAGGTCGGAGTCGAATCAAGTTCAAATATGTGCGGTCCACCAGCTTGCAGGTTAGTCTTCCAAAGTTTCCAGATCTTTCTCTGGTTAAATTTTAGTCAAAGTGAAATGTTGACATCAGAAATGAGTGGAGCTGAACCCTGGATGATAGTAACTATCATTTGATTAAGGTGTATCTACTCATTTTACCAGAAAATAAGATAAAACACTTAGATTTGAGGAAACAAAACATTTATAGGGCCATAATTATTGTAACAATCAGTAATAATGCCAAGATGGTTATACATACTCACCAACAGATTAAGAATAACCCTGGTCTGAAGTGGATTGAAAACTAATATATATATATATATTTTTAAGTTAGAAGTAATTATTTTATGGGAGAGACTGAGATTCATATTTATTTATTTACATTGTTTTCCTATAAGCGGCCTACCTGTCGTAGTTGATGATGGGATGTGGCGACATCTGCTAGTGAGCAAAAAAAAAAAATGCAAACGGATTGAAGGATTGAAGCACAAGACAGTCATCATACGGGGAATTTAAGCCTAGAATGCTTGTCTTCCCTCTAGTGGCCGTACACAGAAAGTCCCCATTGACTTTTACTGTTGTGAAGAACGAATAATTAATATTTTTATTTTATTTATTTATTTGACTGTATGCGTTTGTTTTATGATATCCTGCCAAGGGACCGTGGATGAAAACCAGCTATTGGCTAAATTCAGTGCAATGCATGAAATGAAAACATTTATGTTAAAATTGTACATAGTCCCTTTAAAAATAAACACATTTTTATTATAAATAATTTTAAAAACAGTTTTTAGACTAGTAATAAAGACCATGTACAACGAGTTATTATTATTATTATTATTATTATTATTATTATTATTATTATTACATGTGATATAATAGTTCAACAATAATTATTTATAACAGTTAAATCCATATATAATAATTATTATTCTTAACAGTTATATACATAATTCATCTGGGAGCATCCCTACATTGTTTGCTAAAGGAGTCAGTTCAAGTCACCTTTATTTATATAACATTTTATACAATATAGATTGTGTCAAAGCAGCTTTACAGTGTTAATAGGTAGACAGTGTGTCAATAATGAAAACAAAATTCACTTCTGCTGTAAAACTCTAAAAAAGAGGACAGTAGTAACCAGTCAATATTTCAGTTAAAGTCAGTTCATCATTGATTCATTAATGTCATCGTCCAGCTCTTTTCAGTTCTCTTCCAAGATCTCTTCCAGTTCGCTGCAATAAAGTTGACAAAATTGCCTAAAATTAACAAGCTAAAGGCAACAGTGACAAGGAACCAAAACATAATAATCATAATATAGGCTATTGTGTCCTCATAAGTTTTTTTTTTTCCTCTAAAATGTAATGATAATATTCTACACTGTTCACCAGTTCCCTTTTCTCTTATTTTTCAGTAACATTTCTTCATATTTCATGTTTGCGGTGGGCCTGAAGCTGTGCATAATATCTTATTTGCTTTCCACTGAGCTCATTACAGCTCTGGATCTCCACAGGATTTTTAAGCAAGCGCTGCACATTCAGAACTTCCCTTTCCTCATTGGGATAGAGATGGTTAAGCTGTTTTAATCTTAAAGAACTCATGAAATTAAATTGGGAGTTTTGCGGCTTATTGTCCATGTTTGTTATCTTTGCAATCATGCTATATTACATTAGTGCCTTAAACTTGCTTTTAGGGGTGCCTTTTTTTTTTTTTTTTTTTTTTGCAGATAAACTATAGATTTAAAACAGACTTATCTTGGACTATGCAGACTTTTGTCCAGTCTAAAGCTCTCAAGAATACAAATTGCAATCTACTAGGAAATAGCAAATCATGATTCATGGCTGTACAGTATCAAAAGCCAACTGGCTATTTACAAAAGGGGACGATCTCTTTAAAAGTGTTTCTTAAACTTTATTGTCATGTGATAATGCCTTTTATCTATCAGATTATTATTGATTTATATAGAGTGTGAGAAAGAGAAGTGTAAAATAGCCTAATTGACTAGTTGTCGGACAAAGTGAGATTGTAGATGAACTATGCTTTTAATATGTGATAAGCTTTTGTAGTAGGCTATTATTAATTGCTGTTTAAAGTCATTTTTAAATGCTTTTGTAGTAGGCTATTATTAATTGCTGTGTAAAGTAATTTTTAAATTATATATATTTTTTTAAAATTATATATATTTATATATATATATATATATATATATATATATATATATATATATATATATATATATATATATATATATATATAATTTATTATTATTATTTCAAATTATAACTTTCGTGCTATGTTCTTGTAATATAATATCCTCTCTGACCACGAGATGTCGCCATTTGATCGCCAATTTTAAGTAATTTGCTCCTTTTGGCCAAATATTTGCTGAGATATTAGGGATCTTTACTTTTGATGAAAAAAATAAAAAGCTGATCAAGGATTGATGTTGAAGGTCAACTGGGATGACAGTAGGTTTACAGTAATCAAGTCTGGACAGTATACATTATTTTACAGACCTTGTGTTTTTGCAGTTGGATCATCCAAAAAAAAAAAAGGGGGTGAATATTGGAGAGCTATACTGCATCTTCTTTCTTTCTCTTTTGCCTGTATCCCTAGTCCCGTTCTCTCTTATCATCCACCCCTCCCTCGTTTTCTCTTTCTGCGTCCTCTGTAAATTGGGTCAGACTGTGTTCTTAGTAGGAAGCACCCAGCACCCATACTCCCACCTCCCGCCTCTGCTGCAGAGAGTGTCATAACCGCAGGAGAGAGGGCTTTCTGAAAGAGGAGGAGAGGAGAGGAGAGTCCACTCCACACTCACTCAAGTTTTCCACTCCCACCTCTCTGCTATTCTCACCATTCTGTAACACATCTTTATCGAGGCCAGCATTCTGGTTGATGTACTGCATGCTAGCCGCCTGTTGTGTCTTTTTAAGTGGAAGATGGCCCCTATGCTAAGTGGTTAATGCATTTTATTTTAATGCTTTTCTGTAGTTGTTTAGATATATGCTCTGATAATATTCAAATAATATAAATTGTAAAATACGTTTTGCATACACATATATAACCCTGAACCAAAAAAAAAAAAAAAAAAAAAAATTCATACATATCTAAAGGCGAATAAATAATCACCTTTAAAGTTGTCCATATTACTAATGAAAAATTAAGTTTTGATATATTTATGGTAGGAAATTTACAAAATATCTTCATGAAAAATGATCTTTACTTAACATCCTAATGATTTTTGGTATAAAAGAAAAATCTATTCTTTTGACCCATAACCAGTGTATTGTTTGCTATTGCTACAAATATACCTGTATGACTTTTGACCGGTTTTGTGGTCCAGGGTCACATATGTGTATAAAACAATTAATATTTTAACATTTAAAGATTCAATAAAATGAAATGACATGAGAGTTTTGTGGCTTTTGCCCATTTGTGTTAGCTTTGAGGCTAATGTTTATAATGATTATATATATTATATAATTGATAGTAAATTATGACTTAATGGCTGTTATGTGACTTTTGGCAATTTAAGAAAAAAGGGATAAACCGATCGATATCCCCTGCCTAAAATTTTCAGTTTCAGTTAGAAATATGCCGATACAGGAATGTATGAATGAATGAATGAATAACACTTGTCAGGAGTCCAAAAATAATCCTCCAAAAATCCAAAACAAGTTTTTCTGAAATGCATTTTACACATTTCCTTCATTCAGGAATCAAAGTCTGTCAGGATCTCTTTATATATGCACTTGATTGTATTTTGTGAGTCCACAGGGTGTGATATTTGCTGTGTAATGTTGACCTGCGTGAGGTAAAGTAGCTAAACTTCCCCTCTTTGTCAAATAGTTCCTGAGCCCAGTGAAAGGCGCACTGCTTTAGTTGGCTTTTTCTAATAGAATGATGCCGTTTCTTCCTCGTTGGCGCCATGCAGAATGTGTGTTTGCATGTGTGCATGAGTGTGCAATGTGCAAGTCTTGTATAAGTGCTGTGTATGGAGACATGTTGGGGAAAAAGGGCTCTTTTGGAAATTATAATCAGAATTTTACATGAGGATGCTCCAGGATCACAGCAGCCCATCTTAAGCCAAAACTCCTTTAATGTTTATATTACAGTTTTTCCCTAACAGTTTCTTAGTGTATAATTCATAACATGCTGATACTCTCTTGATACATACTGCCAAACTTTGATCCGTTGTGGCTGCAACATCTTTGAGGCATGGGGTATATTTCAGTCACATACTTCTGCACACTGAAAGTATGCACTTATCTAGTTGGTGATAAGAAAGAGTGTACTTTTAAATATGTAGTAAGCCAGTACATCACTGCTGGAATATTACTACCACTACTTGTCCTACGTCCAAAAAATTGTGCCTGGTTACAACAAACTGTTTTGTCACATTAGCATTAGTATCCAGCTGATTCCTTGAGAAGCCACATGTTCTGGTATTATTGTGAATGATTTGGCACATTATTCAGAAGTAAAAAGAAATCATCAAAAAATCATAACCTGCTCTGACTCTGAAACGAATCCACTTTTCATCTGGCATATCCTCATTTTTCACTTGTTGTCACCAGATGCCTGTCAAAAAGACTCTTGTCACCAGATGCCTGACAAAAGAGATTTCATGACCCAATCAGTATTGGTTTTACACTTAAAAATCATAATGGAATGAAAACAACATGTCAAATAACTTGTACTATGTCCTAAACTTAGTGCCATGTTTCAACAAAATTGGTCACAGACTGTTTGCATGTTAGCATTAGCAGCTAGCTCATTACTTGAAAGGCCACAAGAAATCAGAACTTACCCTAACGACTTACCGCACATTTTTGGTCTTATTGTGAACATTTTGATTCCATTATTCAGAATAACAAAATTTAATAACTTGCTCCAACTCTGAAATAAGTGTACTTTTTTAGTTGATGTCACCATGTCTTCTTATTTTTCAAATTGACATTTTACTTGATTTTTCTCTCTCTCTCTCTCTCTCTCTCTCTCTCTCTCACACACACACACACACACACACACACACACACACTCAAGAACTGTGGGGACAGTTTTATATCCCCTCACCCTAAACCTACCCCTTAACAGAAAAACTGTTTGCATTGTTAGACTTTCAGATAAACATCATTTACTATTTTTAATTATCGCATTTTAGCTAAATAAATTTGAAAACAAATGTGCTATTTTTGTACAACTGAACAAGAGATTTCACAAACTGCATTTCTTCTGTGTGCTAACGGTGGGAAATTTTACCTCAGTGAGCATGTATGTATACACTAGAAAACAGCATAACATCCGGTGGCTTTGAAGGACTAAAATATATATAATAATTTCAGTGTACTATGATTTGGAACACTCTAATTCTAATTTTGCAGACTATATAGAATTGCTACACATGTCCTCATATTTTTTTTTTTACCATCCACTGCTTCTCTCAATCACACTGTATCTTTTTTTTTTCTTCTCTGCCCAAACACACAAACAGGAACCTTGATCTCAGGCGGTAACACACACACACACACACCCTCTCCATCGACATGAAAGCATCCCCTCAGCTCTTTTGATGCCGTGCATCTTGGCTGATGCATCGTCGAAATAAAATGTCTGCTCTCGAATCAATACGACTCAATTCAGAGGGCTGTCGGGCCTCTCACGTACACACACAGATGCACAAACGGATGGTGACCAAGTGAGGATTAGAGAGAAAAGCAGAGGGGAGGGAAAAAATAAGAATAAACGGGAGAGATACAAACAGACAGAATGCAAGAAAGAAAGAAAGAGAAAGGAATCCATATTTCCGTTTCATATTTTTGACTGTGTCCTTTCTTCACCCACCTGCCTCTGCCGGGCGGGTGGGAAAGACAAGAGTAATGAAAAATAAAATCGATGTTAGCTGGTAATAAGAGAGAAAGATGGAGCAGATTGTAGTCTATTGACTGCTGCTGTTTATTTATCTGGGTGTGAGGGAATGTGCTCCTCGTCAGACTGAGCTGTATTTTTATGCCAAATTCTACCTCTACGCAGCGGTACGAGGGTTGCGAGCTGCCTGCCAGCTATTGTTCTGTCTCCAATGAAAACTTCATCCCCCACTGTTTGACTGGATCTGAATTAGCTGTCAATCAGCGCAGCTGTCCAATGTCTCGGTTACATATCCTTAAGGGGCTTCTTTTCTTTTGGGCCGGTTTGATGATTTTTTTGGTGGGCTGTCTGTAGGAATGCAAAAGAACAGTTACTTCTAAAATAGGGTTAGGGTTATCCGTCACACCTTATCATACTGTATATATATATATATATATATATATATATATATATATATATATATATATATATATATATATATATATATATATATATATATATATATATATATATTTTTTTTTGGTTTAAATTTCCCTGAATTTTTGTCCATTTATTTGTCCAAGTTGATCTCAGTCTTGATAGTCAGTCACGAGATTGAAGTGCCATGGGTCAGTGATGGTGTGAGATGTTAATGCAGTGGTATTTTTATATATGTCACACACACTAAACATTTCTCAGAGTGGGTTTATTTTTCAAAAGATAACTTGCGTTTTTGCACAAGAAGAAAGATACAGTTAATTAATCCCACTTTAGTACAGCGGGTCATGTTGTTGCACTATATTTGTTAGTTCTCACAAAGGAACCTTCCAGTTAACAGCCCATTAGAAAATAAATACCTTTAAACAGTAAAGCAGTATTAAACCTAAAATGATCCATGGACCAGCAAAAGTGTGAAAAAAAGAGTAAAAACAATAAAGCGTTATTATTAGTTCATAAAAATATAAATATTGGGACCCACAAAACACTTTTATTTTTTAGCAGCCATTACTTCAGTATTCAGAGTCACAGGATCCTTCAGAAGTCATTTTACAGCTTTTCTCAGTCGCTTTGGTGCATTTTTTCGAATAATCCATAATATTTGCAAAAAAAAGTATGTGCATTTCTCAAAGCAATTCGTACAAACAGCACCACACAATGGATTCCCTGCAAAAGCCTGTAACTTTCTCAGAATCTTTAGTTAATCTCTCAAAAGCAAGTATTTCTGTCAATGAACAAATCAGTGCAATCAGAATGAATAGTCCTTGTGTCATTGTTCATAAACAAGATTACTAAGTCAGGTTGTCAATATAACATTGCACTTTGTCAGTATTACCTGATGTAAACTATGGCAACATCCTGTGACAGTTTGATGAACAGTTTGAGGAACATTATGCCATATGCTTATGTATGCCATACATCCATTTAAAAAGTAAAGATTTACACATCACTGTATGTGGGATACTGATTGAAAGAGACTGGATAGAATTCACAGTTACACTTTTAAGTAAGACTATTGCACAGAAAATGATATAATATATTTTGAAGCTGCAGGTAAATCACAGTTTGCCTGATTTTTTTTGAGAAATGTAAATGTTAAAATATGTAAATATTAAAGATGATTCGAGAAATGCACCAAAGCGACTGAGAAAAACACGAATATGCTTATTTGGTGCACAAGAATCATATCTTATTATTATTAACATTTGTTGTGGTTCAGACATTCTTTGGCCAGACTAGGATTTATTTTGTTCACCGATTTTACCCAACAGAAAAAATATGATGACATTCACAAAAACATTCATAACCATTGGAGAACCAAACATCTGTGTCAGTGGACTTGGAGATAGACAGATAGACAGACAGACAGACAGACAGATAGACAGATAGATAGATAGATAGATACATACATACATACATACATATCCCATGGTACTTGAAGTATGATATACTTCAAGGAATAACATGGTATAACCATATGATTATGGGCAGTATTTACTTATTTATTTCTTTATGTTAAAATTGCATTGGAACATTTTAGGTTTTACAAATAAATGTGAACTGAATCGAATGGCAATGTCTAAAACCCACTGCATTACAATTTTTCTTTCAGGAGTAGATTTTTTTTTTCAAAACCATAGTACTTTTTTATAAGGACATGTGTACTTTTAGAAACTATGTATTATCATGATGGAATGAAAAGACAAAGAAGCAAGAAGCATCAGTTGGGGGTGTAAGGGTGCAGGGGAAGGAGAGGAAGAGACAGACGAAGGTTTGGGTGCCGGTGTGAGCCGGTGCCCTCTGTGTGTGTGGGAATGCCATTCAGGGTGATAACTCAACCCTGACAGCCCATGATGGAATTCATGATTGATGGGGCTCAATAGCTGCCAGTTCAATTTTCTCCTGTAATGAAAACAAGATTCACCCTTTTCTCCCTCTCTGCCTGCTAAAATCTATGTGAGAAACATGCCCGCCGACTCTTACGAGAGCCTGGTGTGGTCCGCTAATGTATTTTTCTATCTTTTTGTCTTTGTCTCTCTCCCTCTCTCCCTCTCTCCATCCATTGGGCAGGAGGTAATGAATAGCTTGCTTGCGGCAGACGTGAAGACGGATTGTGGGAGTGAGTTGTTACTACTCTTTGATTGTTATCATAACATGGCGCAGAGCCTTAAGGAATGTTCTGCGAATGTTCACGCCATATCTCAGTTTAACTCTCCACTTTCTCGACTCGTGTGATATACAAGCACCAAGCTGCACCTCCTCCTAACTCGTTTGACTGAATAAGCACACATAAACATTTCTCAGACATATTCAGTCCTTCTGCATGGCTTTACATCCTCCTCCAGATGAGGAAAAGTCGAGGAGTAGCTCCTGGAAGAGTACCAGAGAACGTCTGCAAAATTAATAGTCACGGGGCATTTTTTTCTTCTCTATTTTACCGCAGTGAAATGTTAATATTAGCCTTTTAGTGTTTGATGAAATAAATATTCTGTCTTTATATAACATTCAAAAGACACTTTGAACAGCAGTTGGACTGCACTGACTCCATTTGATGAGAACAAAACTTTAACTGAGTTGAGCTGGATGCTGACATTTTGCAATCTGTAGAGCTGCTTTGTAGCTGAATTGAATACGATTCATAACTGATGAATTCACTGTTATTGAAAGGAACTGAATCAACATTGAACTGACTCAAGCTGAATAATAACACTTTTGTCCTCTCAAGAGTTGCTTATAACTGAACTGAACATTACTGATAAACTTTACACAGTTGTTGAACTGAACCAACACTGAATTGAATAATGCTACTATTATCTTTTTAGAGATGCTTTACAGCCGAATTTAAATTTCTTTCATATTTGATAAAGCTTACATCATTGATTCTGATATCTCCCTGTTAATTGCAGTGAAACTGCTTTAATGCAATCTGTAATCTGCTTAAAAAAATGAAAAAAAAAAAAAAAATCTAAAGTGCTATATAAATGAAGGTGACTTATATAGCAAAAAATCTGTTTTCCAATTTACAGACATAAGACGTATTCATGACTGCAAAGGAAAACAGTGAATCATGTAATTTCAGGGCCCTCTGTGTTAAAAACGCTGCATACCACCCTACAGGGTGGACCTCGTTCATGCACGAATGCGGTCTGGACTAGCTCAGTTGTTAAGTTGCCATGCCGAGACTTCACTGCCGTATTTTCTGAGAGATCTTTCATTTTGACTAATATTCCCCGACTCTCTACACCTCGTTAAAGCATTGTTAAAGAGGAAAAACATAAGCAGAACTAGGAAAGCTTTAAGAGCATTTCTCCTCAATAACGTTTAAACGGAGCCCAATTGTTTTTTATTTTTTCTTCCTTGTGTGGATTGATACTGTGATCGCCAGAGGTGTATGTGCTGAGATATATTGGCGCCTGGGAGTAGTGAAATGGCAGACATTTTACATAAAACCCTGGTTATGAGGGAGGCTGATTTATTGAAAACGACCAGAGGAATATTGCATTTTATTCCAGAGGGAGAATAAAATTGCACCACAACAGCAAATGCTCTCTTTTTGGTGCATTTTTTAAATGTCCATAACACAAAAAAAACACAATCAGATTACGCAATAATTTGTAATGCATACTTGAATGTACTGTATAAAAAAAAAATCCTGAGAAAATTCCCTCAGAGTCTCATATTGATCCAAACATAACTTTGGCAGTACAGTACATGATGGCGGTACAAAAAAAGAGAAATGATGGATGACTACGACAGAGGTAATTTTAAACTTATATAATTAAAAAAATAATAATACGTTGCAGTAAGTCAGTGAATGAGAGACAGTTTAAGCGTTTCACAAAAGACGTCTTGTGCACGGAGTCAAATAAGAAATGCTTGTATGTCTGCCTGTGACCTTGACCTCAGAGTCTCTCAGGAAGACCCCGTAGCTCCATTTTCGCGCAGCTAAATGTGTAAACACCAACCAGATGTGGCTGGATGACAGGTTTCTGAAAAATGCCCAGTGATCTTTGTGCAATGGCAGAGATCAGATCATTTTTGGCTCGCTGTGATAGAATACGATGGACTGTGGCAAACTGGAAAGGGCTGGTATTGATCTGCGAGAGAGAGCAGGATGAAAAAAGAGAGATTTCATGGAGCAGTAGATGAAGGGGAAAGATAGAGTTTGAGTGAAGGTAAATCTGCTCTTGTCTCCTTGTGCTGTATCTCTGTATCACAGCCCATGCTCACCTCCATTGCTGCTTGTCACTTCCATTTGTCATGGCATTGCATTGCGCATTTTTCTCTGCCAGTGTGAATTACGCTCTTCAAACTGTGCTGTAAGCACATTAACCGGTGGGCACAGTCATTTTAGAAAGCTGGTATGCATTAGTAGAAATATTTCAAGCTCTTCAACACTCATTTACACAGATTTAATAATTTCTTAATCAGTCTTTTGTTGAACAGTCCTATTAAATGGCTCTTTATAGCACTCATATATATGTAAAACACTCACCTATATGTGTGTTTGTTCTACACAATTACCCTTCACTCTCCTATAACAACCAAAATGAAGGCTTGCTGAAGCTCATTGTGGATTTTTGTAGAATCTACTTGACCTGAACCCCAGTGACCCCCTCCTTCACCCGCCAACCTTGTGTCTGTTGGATTTAACTTTTCTCATTATCATCTAGAATTATCATTCCTACGGTCTCCTGAGTATCCCCTACCCTTATTTTTTCCTTGTGAAGACTAACTGTCAGTCCTTTACTGTGGTGCCCATACTCTAAAATATAATAATTTGTACAGTTATTGCTGCATTTATTTATTTATTTAGTAATATCTAAGTAGCTTTGCTATGATGGTTAGGGTTAGGGTTAGGGTTAGGCTTAATTAGTTGCTTAATTTCACTTTTAGGATTTAAAATGACAGTTTTTTTGTTGTTGTTGTTGTCTTGTTTTTAATAGGCTATATCTAAAATAAAAAATAATAATAACATTTTAACATTGTATTTACTGGTTATAAGCCATAGTATTAAAATAATTTTTAGCATATAATTTCATCTAGGACTTGAATATACACTCTATTAAAAGATCTGTAAAACATAGGGCACAATGTACCATATTAATAGTATAATTTTCCATATTTCTTTTTCTTTTTTTTTTTTTACAGAAGTTTGGATGTATTTTACACTGCATTGTGTTGTGTTTCAGAGTATGGAAATATCCGTAAAATTAGTAGATAATGTCCCAGCAATGCGTTGAGACTTTTTCTGTTATTTTACGGTTTATTTCTTACAGTGTGTTACAAAATTACATTTACATTTAGTCATTAGGCACTTTCACACATACATCCTTTTTTTGTAAACTTGCACTGAGCGCTTCCATTTTATGTCAACAGGACCCACTGTCAACATACCAACAAATCTGCTGACTTAAGACAAGTTGTAACATTGCCAAAATGTTTTGTGTGAACAGAACCTGTGATTAACAGTTTAAATACATATGAGGTTCATTTAGTTGTAAGCAGGTCTTTTAATTGTGAGCCTGTTATGCTTATTGTTATGATATTTTGGAAAGAGATATTATCAGTTAGACTGCTGAAATGTAAGAGCTTCTTTCCATCTGAGCAGATGAAGAAATTAGTCAACAAATTACTGGAACAGTAAAAGATCCTTTCCCTATCTTACAATAGCGCAGCTGTTTAAAGGTCATTTCTGGCAATTGACATCACAGAGTTTTAATGGCGTTTCGGTGCTGATGTGTGAATGGTAGCAATATGGATAAAAGACAAAAAAGCAACTGCATGTGTGAATAGCAGATGTGGTGCATTTAGCGGAGAAGTTATCCATCAGTTTTACTGCAATTTAACAGGTTTCATGTGTGGAAGTGGCATTTGGAAAAACAGCTAGGCACATCGCAAAGGTCAAAGATGTCCATGTAGCATGTTTGCTTGGGTCAGTCATTAAAAACAAGAATGTCTCCTGTGTGAAAAAAAAAAAAAAAAAAAAAAACATATGAAAGAGAAATACAATGTGTTAATCTGTCCAAAAAATGTGTCATTATGGACTTACATAGTGAAACTGAGGCAAAACAACTGCACTTAAGAGTGAAACTCAAACCTCTCTGGCTAACTTAGCCCTCATGCCTCTCTGTGCCAGTGGCTTTCCATGAAATCTCAGGCCCCCCTTTTCTTCCCCAAACAAAGCCAGCACTTGTTCATCTGCTTGATCATTGGGGTAAAGTAGTGGGCCAGCTACACGTTTCAACACTAGGACCTGCAGGCATCCTGGAGATTGGGTTTCATTGCCATTGTTCCTTTTTGCCATCGCAGGCTCCGTGCACACTGGAATGAAAAGCAGAGGAATGCTCAATTAATTTGTTTCTGAGCAAAAAAATTGCTCTCATTCCTCAACGCTCTGCTGGTAAATGACCTGAGAACTTCTACCAAGCTGTTCTGAAGGGATATTTTTCGTCTTAATTACCTCTCTCATTAGTTCAGACTTTTTAGCGGTAAAAAATGCTTTTTATTAAGTTACTGGTGCTTAAAGGAATAGTTCACCCCAAAATTAAAATTCCTTTTCATTGTGTCCTCAGTTCTTTTTTTTTTTTTCTTCTTCTAAACTTAGTTATGTGGAATACAAGAGACTCATTTGAAAAGAATATTCTGCTATTACATTATACTTGTGATTGTCAAGCTTCAAAAAACTACCATCTAAATATCACAACATTCTTTCATTTTTGACTGAAGCTGTTAACATCCTTGATGCACTGATAAGATTAACAGCAATTTTCAGAAAAAAATAACACTTCATTTTTGTTAGAATATAAAATAATTTGAATTTCTTTATTGTTTGTGACAAATTGCAGCCTGTTCGCCATAAATAAATTAACATATTGCATAATGACTCAGTGTCATATGGACTATACTATTGTCAGGATTCCACCACCATCATCATCACTCCCTCCACCCACTCGCTCGTCATCCCCTGAATATTAATTGTCATCACCTGCATCTCTTCATCCTCATCACCGTCACCTGCTATCCTTCATCACTGCTCACCCTTATATACCCACTCTCAACCTTCAGTCTCCGTCTGATCTCGTCATTACATGGCTTACAGACTCTATCTCAACACTCACCTGAGAATCCGCGAATCTTCTGAGAACCCTCAAAGATCGGCCAATCTTCTTCTGCCTTCAGTCCTCCCTCGGTGATTCCACTTCCACTTACTGTGATCAGAGATCGTTCCGTTGTATTGATATTGGTCCATACTCGCTCTCACTCTGATATTCCCGTCTGGTTCGGAGCATTCTGCTAATAAAACTCACATACGGTCCATCCTGTCTGCCTCCTGTCTCGTTTGTGACAGAAGATCAGACCAAAGATGCAGAATCCTACGGAGCCTGGGGAAAATCCATCTCAAGACCCGTTTGCCGAACTAGTGCGAGCAGTGCGCCAGTCAATCTTCTCTTCTTTACCGGACAACCCTTCCGCCATCCCTGAAGCAATCCTTCACTCTGCACGCCAACATCAACTTCCGCAAACACCCGCTACTTCGCCGGCTGCCTCTGCGAGTCCCATGGCCCGACCAGCGCCGTTCAGTGGTGAGGAGGAGGATTGCAGCGGTTTTTTGCTTCAGGTTTCACTATATTTCCAAATGCAAGCGCATCAGTTTACCGATGATTCCGCCCGGGTGGCCTTTATTATTTCTCTACTCTCTGGCAGAGCTCTCCAGTGGGCACAATCTCTTTGGAATTCAGACTCCCCAGTGTTAAAGTCCCTGTCAGGTTTCATGTCTCATTTTAAGGAAGTCTTTGGCCAGGCTGTTTCAGATCTCTCAGTTCACGATCAGCTTTACAATCTCCGTCAAGGAAACTCCTCGGTCAGTACGTATGCCCTCCAGTTTCGCACCCTGGCGGCATCCTGTGGCTGGAACGAGTCGGCCCTGATTACCGCTTTCCGCCACGGCCTGAATCCGAACATCCGTCAGCTATTGGTTGTATATGATGACTCCATGGGAATTGAGAACCTCATTCAGAAGACCATTCGAGTTTCACAACGATTATCTGCCTGTGACAATCCGTCTACCGCTGTCAGTCCTCCGTCCTCGATTCCCATTGCTTCTCCTCCAGCACCTGAGCCCATGCAAGTGGACTCCACCCATCTCACTCCTTCTGAGCGCCAGCGTCGTATCCAGCTTCACCTCTGTCTGTACTGCGGGAGCGACAATCACCTCATCTGCTCCTGTCCTGTTCGACCTCAACGTTCTGCGGTAAGCTCCATTCAGATCCCTCCTAAAGTGGAATCTTTAAATCGTACCATGGTTCATCTACTAACCCCGCATGTCTGTGTCTCCGCGCAAGCCCTTCTCGACTCCGGTTCAGCGGGGAACTTCATTTCAACCCAGCTCCTCCAAAAACTGAACGTCCGCAAGCACCGCAGCCTTCAAGAGCTCAGAGTTCAAACCATCCAAGGAAAGCCGCTGGGTCGAGGTCGAATCAGTCATGTCTCTCCCACATTAACGCTCCGCATTGGCTGTTTACACACAGAAGAGATCTCATTCCTGGTGCTGGAGGAGTCTACTGCTGAGCTCATCCTGGGACGCCCCTGGTTGATCCAACATCAGCCCACCATTGACTGGAAATCCGGGGAGGTTCTTCGTTGGGGAGAAAACTGTACACATACCTGTCTAGCTCCAGTCAAGAAGAAAGCCCTATCTTCTCCCTCTTCTTCGTCCTCCGTGCTCAAACCCAAACTCCCAGTCTGTTCGACTTCAGTTGAGAGTCCAGAAGTCCAGCATCAAGTGGAGATTCCTGCTGAGTACAGGGGGTTCCAGGATGTGTTCAGCAAGCAGTTGGCGACCAAGTTACCACCCCATCGGCCATGGGACTGCGCCATCGACCTGCTACCTGGAGCCACTCTACCTAAAGGCCGTATCTACCCTCTCTCCATCCCGGAACAGAAGGCCATGGAGGAGTATGTGAAAGAAGCCCTTCAGCAGCAGTTCATCCGACCATCGGTTTCACCTGCCGCTTCCAGCTTCTTTTTCGTGGCTAAGAAGGATGGAGGCTTGCGACCGTGTATTGATTACCGCCATCTCAACTCCCAAACGGTCAAATTTCGCTACCCCCTTCCTCTGGTCCCAGCAGCCCTGGAACAACTACGTGGGGCCCGTATATTCTCCAAGTTGGATCTGCGCAGTGCATACAACTTGATCCGTATCCGTCGGGGTGACGAGTGGAAGACTGCTTTCGTCACCCCTTCCGGCCACTATGAGTACAGGGTAATGCCGTTCGGCCTATCCAACGCCCCTGCAGTCTTTCAGAATTATATGAATGAAGTGTTCAGAGAGTACCTCAATAGATTTGTTGTAGTCTACTTGGATGATATCCTCATCTATTCATCATCACTTCCTGAACACAGACGCCATGTCACTCTGGTCCTGCAGAAATTGAGAGCCCATCACTTATTCCTGAAATTGGAGAAATGTGAATTTCACACCACGTCGGTACAGTTTTTGGGCTATATCATAAATCAGCATGGTGTGCAAATGGACCAGAGGAAGGTGGATACCATCCGGAACTGGCCGCAGCCCACTACAGTGAAAGAGCTTCAAAGATTCCTCGGATTTGCCAACTTTTACAGGAGATTCATCCATAACTACAGCATTATCAGTGCTCCTCTGACCTCCTCTTTGAAGGGCCAGACCAAGTCTCTATCCTTCTCCCCCGAAGCCATCCAAGCCTTCCAACAATTAAAAGACGCCTTTTCAACCGCTCCCGTCCTCGCCCATCCTGATCCAGATCTGCCATTTGTCGTCGAGGTTGATGCGTCTTCTACTGGAGTAGGAGCAGTCCTCTCCCAGCGGCAGGGTGAACCTTCCAGACTCCATCCATGTGCCTTCTTCTCCAAGAAGCTGTCCCCGGCGGAGCGAAACTATGACATCGGAAATCGGGAACTGCTTGCAATCAAGCTTGCCTTGGAAGAGTGGAGGCATTGGCTGGAGGGAGCCAATCACCAATTTCAAGTAATCACCGATCATCGTAATCTGGAATACCTCAAAGAAGCCAAGCGGCTCAATCCTCGTCAGGCCCGCTGGGCTCTCTTCTTCACCCGTTTTGATTTCGTTGTTACCTACCGACCCGGCTGTAAGAATGGAAAAGCTGACGCTCTCTCTCGCCTCCATCATTCCTCGTCTGAGGAGTACCGCCCTGAACCCATTCTCCCTCCAGCCGTGTTCGCCTGTCCAATCCTCTGGGACATAGACGATCAGATATCCCAGGAAAACCGTCTCCATCCCGCTCCGCCGGGAGGTCCAGAGGGGCTCACCTTTGTACCTCAACAATTCCGCACCGCCCTTCTGGACTCTGCTCATACAGCTCCGGGCTCTGGTCATCCAGGTAGCAGGCGTACCCTCTCGCTCCTCAGTCAACGGTACTGGTGGCCATCTATCTCCCAAGATGTCTCCCGGTTTGTCCAAGGGTGCTCAGTCTGCGCCATCTCTAATACTCCCAGAAAACTCCCGGAGGGTAAACTCGTACCTCTTCCTATACCCCGTCGTCCATGGTCTCATCTAGGTGTAGACTTCATGACTGACCTTCCTAAATCTAACAACTTCACCTGTATTCTAGTAGCAGTGGATCGGTTCTCGAAGGCTTGCAAGCTGATCCCCTTACCTGGACTCCCTACCGCCTTTGAGACCGCGGAGGCTTTGTTCCACCATGTTTTCAGAAATTTTGGAATTCCCGAAGATATAGTATCGGATAGAGGTCCGCAGTTCATATCTCGGGTATGGCAAGCCTTCTTCCGACTACTTGGGGTAACTGTTAGTCTATCCTCAGGATACCACCCTCAGACGAACGGCCAGACTGAGCGGAAGATCCAGGAGATAGGACGGTACCTCAGGTCATATTGCCACCAGTACCAGGACAGCTGGAGCCGCTACCTCCCCTGGGCTGAATACGCCCAGAATTCTCTCAGGCAATCCACCACCGGGCTCACTCCCTTTCAATGTATCCTGGGTTTTCAACCTCCTCTATTCCCTTGGTCTGGGGAGCCCTCGGAGGTCCCAGCCGTTGACTATTGGTTCCATCAGAGCGAGAGGGTATGGGACTCAGCTCACGTTCACCTCCAACAGGCAGTGCGAAGGCACAAGACCCAAGCCGATCGTCGACGGACAGACCCTCCCCAGTACCAACCGGGTCAGAAGGTGTGGCTTTCAACCCGAGACATCCGCCTTCGCCTGCCCTGCCGTAAGCTGAGTCCCCGATACATCGGACCATTTACCGTGCAGAGGCAGCTGAATGAAGTCACTTACAGGCTCAACCTCCCACCTCATTACAAGTTTTCACCCTCATTTCACGTCTCCTTGTTAAAACCCTTCATTGATCCTGTCACTTCTCCTCCCTCAGATCCAGGACCTAGGGACTTACCTCCTCCTCCCGTTCCAGTAGAAGAGGAGCCTATCTACCGTGTCCGCAACATCATGGATTCGCGGCGACGAGGCCCCCGGCTGGAATATCTAGTCGACTGGGAGGATTATGGCCCCGAGGAACGCTCATGGGTACCCCGCGAAGACATTCTGGACCCAACCCTCCTCACCCAGTTTCATGCAGACCATCCTGATCGTCCTGCCCCCAGAGGTCGTGGTAGGCCTCGCCGTCGCCAATGCCCCTCTTCTCAAGCGTCAAGAGCCGCCTCGGGAGGAGGGGGTACTGTCAGGATTCCACCACCATCATCATCACTCCCTCCACCCACTCGCTCGTCATCCCCTGAATATTAATTGTCATCACCTGCATCTCTTCATCCTCATCACCGTCACCTGCTATCCTTCATCACTGCTCACCCTTATATACCCACTCTCAACCTTCAGTCTCCGTCTGATCTCGTCATTACATGGCTTACAGACTCTATCTCAACACTCACCTGAGAATCCGCGAATCTTCTGAGAACCC
Organism: Carassius auratus; assembly: GCF_003368295.1. Lineage (NCBI taxonomy): Eukaryota > Metazoa > Chordata > Actinopteri > Cypriniformes > Cyprinidae > Carassius > Carassius auratus. Next base: position 250,401 of record NC_039269.1, on the reverse strand, counting down.
TCAAAGATCGGCCAATCTTCTTCTGCCTTCAGTCCTCCCTCGGTGATTCCACTTCCACTTACTGTGATCAGAGATCGTTCCGTTGTATTGATATTGGTCCATACTCGCTCTCACTCTGATATTCCCGTCTGGTTCGGAGCATTCTGCTAATAAAACTCACATACGGTCCATCCTGTCTGCCTCCTGTCTCGTTTGTGACAACTATTATGACGTTTTAATGGCGATTCTGAATCTTGAAAGCCTCACTTTCATGAAGGCACATTTCTCAATTTTCCATACAAATCTAGAACAACATGAGGGTCAGTAAATTATAATGTAATTGTCAGCATTGTATGAACTATGCCTATAAGTGTGAGATGCAAACTTTTGTTTTTTCACTAAATGCTTTCAGACACGGTTTAGAGTTCACTATTCACTGTACAGCATCAGACCACAATATTTGTGTTCTGCGGCATGAAATCTTGGTGCTAAGTGCTTTATGGCTGACACCTAGAAACCGAGCATTGGTTTAGCGCAAGCGAGGGAGATTTCTACTTCAACATGTGCAGAAGGAACATGGCTGGACTTGGAGGCTCAGAGCAGGTGCAGGGGCTCTGTGAAGATCACGGCTGTGGGCACATGCTCGTAACAAGACCTCCTCTCGGGGAGCAATAGAAGCCCACCAGGGAGTCTGTGACGGAAGACGTATATTTTTTCAAGTTGAGCTACAGAGAGGCAGTAAACAAAGCCAGGGATTTGGGGAGATCCGACAGAGGTTTTCCTCTCCTGCTCCAATTGGATCCCATTCCACATGAACACTTATTCTCTTTCCATATTGTTTTCTTTCTCGATCTCTCTCCGTTCGTATCCAGTCCCCAATGGAATACACTCCAGTATTTATTTACCTCTGTGATGAATGGAGGGAAGGTGGAGCCAGGCTCACATATTCAAGGTTTATTTAGCTTCATTTTGGCCTGAAAGAGTCACTTGTGTGTTTGGTGGGATGCTTTTATGGGACCGTAGTTGAGCAAAACACATGTGCATTTCCATCGGTTTGTCCCCAAGCTACCACAGCTGTGTCATTTCAAGCAAAAGTGTTTACTCCTAATTATACACACACCACACAGGAACTGAGAAATATTCACTCAGGCAGTTGGTAGTAGAAGGGTTTGACGGTGGGCCACAGCTGACACTGTCATCCATCTCGTGGTGGGATCAGTGGTGAAGAGGCAGTGTGAAACAGAGAGAAACTCCTCCTCACACCTGCCAGTGAGCTGTAAACACAGACTGAATGTGTGAATGTTCCTTCAGCTACAGCTGATATACTGTTGCCTCACTGTTGTTCTCCTTCCTTCTCTTTAGATGGGTCTCCTCTATCCTCACGTCTTGTCTTGTCTCTTCTTAAATGTAGTTATGTAAATGTAATTTATTCCTTTGATGGCAAAGCTGATTTTCTAGCAGCCCTTCCTCCAGTCTTCAGTGTCACATGATCCTTCAGAAATCATTCTAATATGCTGATTTGGAGCTCAAGAAACATTTCCCATTATTATCAATGCTGAAAGCCGTTGTGCTCATTCTCATTTTTGTCTCATTTAATTTCTCTTCTCTGATTCGTCTCTTCTCGTTTCTCCACATCTTGTGCCTTCTGTTCACATTCTTTCAATTCTCTTAGTTTTTCCTTGTTTTCTTTTCTTTTCATCTCGTTTGTCATGTGTTTGTCTCTTTTCTCCTAGCCACATTCCATTTCATTCATCTCTGCTCATTTAATTTCCTGTCTCTTCTCTGACTCCTCTCTTTCCCCCCCTGTCGTCTCATTTCTCCACGTCTCTCCTCTCATTTTTTTTTCTCTTTTTCGTCTGATCTCATGTCGTCTTAACTCTCCACGTCTCTTTTCTCTTCATTCTCCATGTAAAACACTCCAGCTCGTCTCCATTTTCCTTCTGTTTGCATGTTCAGAATATTCTCATTACATCAGCTATCCATTACCATGTCGGAGAACCTGTTCTGGTTTATGAGGACATTCATCTAAATGTAATTCTGAAATGCACTTTTTATAGAGAAGAGAAGTACGCCATCTCAAGGACACCACCTGTCATTCTCAGACTGATGTGCCATTTGAATTCAGCTTTACAAGAGAAAGCTAAGAAAATGAAAGGAAAAGTTGCCTGGCAGCTTGGTGATCCTTCTCTCTCAGTGTCTCTGCTTTTAGACAGGTCACAGACCTTTATAGCACATATCTAATTTGGAGATTTGGGAGTCTCTGGAGTGGTGGACTGAAGGAATGTTTCAGGGGTATGAGAACTCTATTAGAATTCTGCAAATGAACAGTCTGCAGGGATGTTTTCAAGGACTCTGCAAGCATCAAAGCATTTAGAGAGAGAGAGAGAGAGAGAGAGAGAGAGAGAGAGAGAGAGAGAGAGAATGCATTAAGGTAGGGATAGGTTAGTTGAGAATTCAGGAGTCACCGATAAAGATATTTCTCATCTGCACTTCAGCACTGGAGCAAGACATGTCTGAAGATCAAACTCGGCTGTCAGACTTATTTACACTTATAGGCACAAGTCCGATTTCACCTGCACTGTGTTTCAAATTGTTCCAAGTTGTATCAAATATGAAAAAAAAAAAAAAGAAATAACTAAAAAAACTAAATTCTTGTTGTCTTCAAAAAGCAAAAAATTAGTTATGGTGAAGCACTTTTGATACGGAAATACATTTTTTGTTTTGTAAAGTTGTTTAAACCCTAATTGTCACGGAAATGTCATGGACATTATGTTAAACAGAAAAAGTTATTACTATTATTATTATTATTACTATTATATATTAAAATCTTGTTTACACATATTTTTTCACATACTGTGGCACTGAAACAGTATTTTAACCTTTACTTCTATTGTAAGAACCTCACTGTGACCTACAATTCCTAGAAATGAGTGGAATTTGAAGTTAAACTTTGTAGATAAATTGTACTGAGTCCAGAATATTCCTTAAGTGAGTGTAAGCTTTGTTAAACTTGTATTGCAGAGATAAATATTCCATTCGATGGATTATATTCATATTCCACGTTGAAAATAGTAATATTCCATGTAGAAAAGAGCTGGCCTAGATGAATGCCACAACTTTTCAATTAAATGAATTTACTTAATCTGTAATCTAAATTAGTTTTTCTATGGAATATCTAGATTAAATAACTACAATGTAATATGTCTTCCTCAATTTTAAGTTATTTTACTGGTGCCTTATTATTATTATTATTATTATTATTATTTTGCTCATTGTTGCTCACAGCTGTCCAATCAGAATGCAGTGTTCCAGAGTGCATCATAACCGGCACACATAAAAATGTCCTATAGAGGGCACTGTTTCCAGGTTTCTTTCCTTGAAGGTGTTCTTTCTTCTTCTGGTTGTTTCATTCTTTTGTTTTTGTTTTTTTGTTTTTTCTATATCCATTTTTCTGGCATGAAGCTCTGTGCTCATAGAAATGAGTGCGCTTATCCAGTGGAAAGTTGGGTGGGAAACAATCAGACAGTTGTGTTCCTCAGATTACGGTGCGGAAGAGAAAGATCTATGAGCTCTGTGTATGGTTTACGTACATTAGAGAAAAGCACAAGTGACAATGATTTTTTTTTAAAGCCAGCAAATTATACGTCATACTATTCTATGTCTGCTGTAAGAAACCTTAGAGATTTGTTTCCATTGCAAGACTTGGAAAAAGAAACCCAAGTTGAAAAAGAGGGAGACGGAGGGGTGGTTGGTGAAAAATAATACACCAATATTTTTTTTGTATTTTCTTTTTTTGCCAGAGCAATCGGAAGGATATAGGAATTCTGTGCCAATGGTTAAGGTCAGGCCTGCTTATTCTCAGGATAAAGCACCACTGCAGGCTCTTGGCTGTCAGACAGACAACGGCCTTTTCTCTTTCTCGAAGATTCATGTGTGTGGAGGAAACCGATCCGCAAGGCTGTCAGCTGACTTTAGCTGCATGGTGCAGGATAATCTGTTTTTAAGAACGTATATTTCACGGACAACAATAAAACACACCGAACATTCCTCTTTTCTCATTTTAGCGCTACACAAACACTAAAACAAAAACCGCAACACTATATCAAACATTAAACACAATTCAGATTACATAAAGAGAAAACAGGGATTTTTGTAATGCTAAAAATATGACCATATGAGATATCCAAAATTACACAATTTCAATAATGACGAATTATCGCTATTAAATCCCATTCGTCATAGTATGTGGATGTGCATCGACTAACATTTATAGTTAATAGATAAAATTTCACTCTTCACGTTATAAAGCTTTTTTATCGCCTGCTGTAATTATCACATACCTCCATTATAATTAACATGTCAGTGTTTCATCAGGATTGTGTACTTCCATCAAACTTTTAATTGTACCCAACCCCCATCATTTACAACGCTAATGACTGCTACAATGTCAAAGATGTCTGCGACCAAATTTCAAAGCATTAGACTAAACATTTTCTGTTTTTCTTTACAATTATCTCGGATCTCTACTAAAGTGAGTAACAAGGATGACAAGACGGGTGCGTGGCTAGTGAATAGCAGGCAGTAGCAGTCTAATAATCAGATCTGTGAAGGACAGGCAGACAGCAGAACGTGTGTGTGTTTACATAGCCTGAGTCACACGACAGGTCCCTGCATATGTGACTAGTAGATTATGCTGCTGGGTGTCTGGGTAAAGATGGCTTCCTGTAGCCCGTGCTCCCCTCACATGTCTGGCGACAGTTCAGTGTGCCTGTCTGTCGTCAAACGCTCACCATGTTTATTTTCCCTCCTATGGAATGACATGTTTTCCTCTCTGCCGAACAGCAGCTGGGTCGGGTATCGCGCTCGCACAAGGCCCATATGCGTTCCTTCATCTTTATCAATGCTTGGCTGACTGGAGGACTCTCAAAACCGGATCGCTAATGAACCAGACCCTCCAGACCGTGGCATGTTCAGCCCCACATGCTTTCCACCCACTCCCACCCTCTTTTTCGAATCTTCCCAGCTGAAGTGATGAGACCGTAGGGCGTTGTTGGCCCACACTAGCCCAGCTATGAGTCCTGGTCTTTAGTGGCTGGGAGGTGGGCTTCGGTTGTAAAAATAGGAAAAGAAAAACAGACAGAGAACAATGAGAGCTGTAAAACGCAGTTTCGCCATGATGTGTTATAGCCAGAGGCGCCTCCGCCCTGCGGTGACCCGACCCGAACCATACTTCTGGTTCTGTTCCTCGCTGACAACTCCATATATAGGTCTTTAGTGAATTCAGACAGGCTCTGCCAACTCCTTTTCATAACTTGTACATCGGCAGATGCAATTAAAGTACAGTGCATTAATTTTTTGCTGCCATCAGGACATTGATTTAGCTGTCGGGGGGAATATAATCAGTCTTTCCCACTCCATCTTTTATAAAAACATTAATATAATAGAGGACTGAATTGTATGAGGGTTTCAGTTCAAAGGATGTCATTTGTTTGTGCTGCAGAGTTAGGAATAGTTAGCTTGTCTTGAATGAAAGGAAAATGTTGAATGTAAAACACATTACATAATAAAAAAGAAAGAAAAAAATCATTCACCACCACTCACTTACTATCTTGTAGCAGCTGTGCTAAAAATTATTGTGCTAAACAACAACAGCAGACAATAAACTTTAAAATAAACTCTCTCTCTCTCTCTCTCTCTCTCAAAACACATTTATTTATTAATTTTGTTTGTTTGGAAATGTATTCATTATGTATTTATTATTTGCTTGCTCAGCAAGCAAATAATAAATATCTTTATATATATTTGTAAGTATATATAAAAAATAAAGTATAAAAATATTTAAGTAAATACTTTTTTCAAATATATGAAATATTTAGTTTTTGTTTACATTTTTCAATTAACTTTAATTCAATTAATGTATGTATTTACAGTCTATTTAGATTTATTACAGTTTATTTTCAATATCTTGAAAAAATATTTACTTTATAATTTAAATGAAATATTTTAAGTACAAAAAGATTATATATATATATATATATATATATATATATATATATATATATATATATATATATATATATATATTATGTTGGATGTGGAGATATATATTATGTTGGATGTGTAAGATAAAATTATTATTATTTTACTTTCACTTTATTTGATAATTTATTTTATTAATTCATTTTTTGGAATGCAGCATACATATGGCTGATGTGCAATATAGCAAATTAATTTAATTTATTTTATGGTCCTACAGTGAACTGTTAGTTCTTTTATAACAAGAGCTTCAGCAGAAAAAAAGTTCCACAGAAAAAATTACAGCACAACTATTTCAAGCAGCCAGGATCATAAAAAAATATATAACATTTGAAAAAAGAACACACTTCACCTTACGGAACTAAAGTCTATTTGCAATCTTGATTGATTCTCACGACTGTTAAGAGAAGGTTCTGTGAACACATTTGCTTTTTATCGCGGGCGTCTATCTGTGAGGTCTCTAAGGCTCTTAAGGTAACCAAAGAAGGTGGCGCTGTAATCTAACTCAAGCGTTCCAGAGTGGAAACAGCCTGTTTTTGAGCATCAGCAAAAACTTTTGCTCTTTAACATTTGTGTTCACAGGCCGTGAAACAATCTAATGTTCTCGCACCCTTTTAAACGAGTCAGAGGCTGTCTTTAATGTCTTCGCAAACATTCACGCACGTCTCTACGGTGCTGTTACACTCCGGATCCCTGCGTAGAGTTGTTCCGTTTCCTCAGTAACAGAGTGTTTGTGTCCATAAATAAAGAAGCTATTTACTGTCCAGGTTTATGGTTGGTACCCCTCAATGCCTATGTACTTTTCCCTTCTGGCAGGTTTAACGCTCACCTGAGAGCTCCTGGATCTATTTCACACTCCACTAGGTTTTCGGGAGGGGGTTGAGTGAGGCGAAGAAGGTCTGCAGCATCTCCACTAGCATCAGATGCTCATATGGAAGAGGATCTGACTGCAAATACTTTGTGAGGAAGCCTCACCTGTGCATACACACACACAGACAGACACACACACACACACAGACACACATGCTGACAAGATAAGAGTGAAACTGTTACATTTGTCCTGCTGAATCCCTCCATGTGTCAGTGTGGAAGCCTGTGATCCTTTGATGATGATCAAAGCAGAGGCAAAGTGTGTCCCTAATTCCCCTGCTTTGGTCAATCTCCTTCTGTCTCTCTACCCCTTCTCACTTTCTCTTTCTTTCATCCCATCTCCATGCCTTTACTTTCTCCTCTTTCTTCTTTTTTTTGATTCTTTTTTATATGTTTGAAGTTTAGAGGGTGTTTATAGAAAAATGATGCATTATAGAGAACTGAAAGTCATTTTTAAATTCAATGTATTTAATATACTTGTAAATTGTATCAGTTTTAAAAGAGATGTATAAAATATAATAAATAAAATAAAAGGAATTAAAATTTAAATGCATATAAATAATTTTCACACCGAAATTTCTAGTAAATTTTTACAAATAATTACAAAGAAATGACAAGTAACACATTGCATTAAACATGGAATTTTTAAGTATGAAGATTGAAATTATATATAATGTATATATAATGCAAAAGCCTTGTTTTTTGGCAAGGAATAGGCTATTTTGATTGTCATTAAAGTGAAATAACTGAACATAAACCATAAACAAAGGACCCTGAGAAAAATGCTAACTTTAGAACAAAAATTCTAACAGCATTTAGATATATATATATATATATATATATATATATATCTGTGTGTGTGTGTGTGTGTGTGTTTGTGTGTGTGTGTGTTAAACAATACTCCAATCTTTAATTTATAAATCACTATTGCTCAGCATTAGATCGATTTGGTTAACTATTTTTACATTTCAATTACCTTTGTCATTATCGAACACTTTACATCTTTAAAATAATTTAATAAAAAATAAATAAAGAATCATTATAAATAAAGAATCACTTTACATTATTATGTTCTGATACCTAAATTCAACTGGATAAAATAATAAATTGTATTTTTTATTGTTTTATTTTTGAAAAAAGGTAGCTAAAATGGTTTTTAATGTCAAACATTTACTGGTTGTTTGCTACAAACACATACATACGTTGATCGAATGAAGTATCATTGCTAAAAGATTAATTGTGCATGGTTAGTTCACATGTTTTTACATTTTGACTACCTCTGTCGTCATCTAAAACTTATTTCATGTTCATCTTTGAAAATATTGAATGACACTTGTAATCTTAAAAAAAAAAAACTTTTATTTTGAAATTATTTAGACAAACATTATAGAATTGTATTATCTGACATGTATTGGTTATCTTTTGTAACATGAAAATAATAATCGGCTTCAATATTGACAAGGAATCAGTTGCTATAGTTTTCATTTGACATCATAGTTCCTCAGTGCAGAAAACCCCCAAAAAGTATTCCGAATGCATCTGGGCTGGTCTTTGGGTAAAATAAGTTATAGCTGTTCAGACTTTCCTCTTTATTCTTACCTGTCTGTGTTTATCTTTTATCTCCTTTCCTCTGCCACCTCACTCTCCCTCACCTCTCTCATTCCCTCAATGTCTTTCCCTTCCCCCTTCTCTCTCTCTCTCTCTCTCTCTCTGTCTGCTTCCCTTTGTATTCTTATCTGTCACTGCTCTTTCCTGTCTCATGTTTCCACACATATGCACACTGTCAACACTCAACAACATCTTTCAGTAGAGTAAACCTTCTATAGAAGCGTACCTCTCTCTCTCCCAAAAACTTGTTCCCGCTCTCATTTTTTTGTTGGCAGATTTATGAGAATCTTGTGAAAAATGAGCAAAAGTATTCCTCTGTGCGTTTGCCAGTCTGCTTTGCGTCACGCCACACGTAGATGGCTGCATTTTTGTGATGGATCCCTCTCCACGGATGGCATCACTCTCATGCCGACAATTTCCAGTGTCTATCTCACTGTTTCGTGGGTGATGGCTGACCTCTGACCCTTGGATGAGGCCATCCTGTGCAGACAGGTGATGACAGTCGTCAGAGAGAGGCAGACACCATTTGTGCCTGTCAGGCTTTGAAATGCATCACATTAAAGACCCAACACAGAACGGCTCTCCTGAGTGGTGGGCTGATGCATCTGACTGCTTTTGTTCCGACATGTTGGGGCTTTGTGGGGCTGTTTGGAAAGTCTTCACGCTTCAGTTCTGCCCTGTTGTTCACTTGAAAAACTGAGAAATTCAAAGTCATGCATTCAACAGTAAAATTATCAATTCAGCATCAAGATTTTGATTTATTCTTCACGCCTTCCTTTCAGATTTGTACTTCTTTTAAATGTCATATTTGATCAAAATTACTCCAAAAAGGCAAAAAAAAAAATATCTCACCTGCATGTTTTGTAAACCACAGTTTTCATTCGTCAAATTTAATTTGACAGAAAATTACATAGACTACTATCAGGCTCCACAAAATAATTCTGCTATAAATATTAATTTGAACTTCTGTCAACATTGATAATAATATCAAATAATTTTTGATGGTATTTATCATATTACAGTGATTTCTGGAGGATCATTTGACACTTGACGCTAAAGTGATATTTTAGAATTATAAGTATATATATATATATATATATATATATATATATATATATATATATATTTATATATATATATATATATATATTTATATATATATATATATATATATATATATATATATATATATATATATATATATATATATATATATACATAATATATATACACAAAATCAGCTGAAAGCTGGCTGCTAAAAAAACAGCTTTGCCCTTCAAAGATATAAATTACATTTTTAAAGAATAGTAATATTTAAAATATTTAAAGAATAGTATAAAATATAAAGTATGAAAATATACTTTTTTTTTACTATATTTTTGATCAAATAAATGCACTCTTGATGAGCATAATACACTTTTCAAGATGACTGCATAAGAGACTGCTTTATAAAACATGACAAAAATCTTCCAGACTCCAAACTTTTGAAAAAGGAAACAAAATGCCAACATCCCGATTAGATTTGCCGGTCTCCTAGCAACTAAATTGCAGAGGATAAATGATTCAGTGCTTGCATTTCGTCTGTATGTGTATGATTATCAAGAGAGATACGTATTCACCTCCTTTCAGACACCTGTGTCTGCAAACATTGGCTAAACCGGCATTTTAGGGATGTTTGTGTGAATAAGTTTCAGATGAGCAACAGGGGCTGCTGGGAAATGTTGTTTTCCCATTTGCCTTGGGCCTCCATATGTAAAGGAGTCATGTGAGGTCAGGAGTTCGGGGTATGCAGTGATGGTGGTTAATTGGGCGGCACTACCATTAAGAGCAGAGAACCTGGTGGCCCCGGCCCAGTCTAGAGCCGAGAGAGACTCATTAGTATAGCTCCACTCAGGCCTGCCCTCACAGCTCACCTGTCAGTGAGGCAGATGGACAGTAATGGCTTGTGTTTGTAGCTGTGGAAGCAAGTGTGGGTGTAAATGTATGTGTGTATATGTGTGTCTATAGGTGTATGTCTGTGTGGCGGTTCTTCCTCTCTGTTTCCCCTGCAGCTGTCTCTCTTAGAGAGGTGGGAAAGGAGCAGTGGAGCGCTATGTCTCCTCTCAGCTGCAGATAAATGGACAGAACTGTCTGCTGTGAGGGAACAGTGAGTCCACATATATAGTAAACATCTATCTATCTATCTATCTATCTATCTATCTATCTATCTATCTATCTATCTATCTATCTATCTATCTATCTATCTATCTATCTATCATCTAGGTTGAATTATTATTAAATGTTAAGTTATCAAATAATAATAATAGATATAGATAAATAGATAGATAGATAGATAGATAGATAGATAGATAGATAGATAGATAGATAGATAGATAGATAGATAGATAGATAACTAATATGATTCACTTTGCAAAAAAATAACATGTTAGCATTCTTCTCATCCACCCAGTGAAGTCTAGAAGTCTTTAAGCTATAAATGTAAGAAAATGTGACAAAACAATAGTTAGAGGTCAGACTGTGGGAGTGTGTCCTCCTCCCCCTAATTCTGACACTAATCTGAACCCCATTCCCCCCTCAGCACTTCTTTATCCAGCTGGACTTCTCCTACACACCAGCAATCTCTCCACTTCCTTTTCCAATCACTCCCAAAACAGGCTGCTATTAAAGAGTATTAGTTTTCCTGAAAAAAAAAAAAAAAAAACTATGTGTGTGTGACTGTCATGTCCAGTAGCTCAGCAGTGGGTGGCCTTTTGTGGGAGGACTGGAGACCAGCCATGAGAGATTAAACACCCTTAGAGACGCGTCTGACGAAGCTCTGTTTTCCAGAACGTATTTTATTTTTCACATTTTTTCTCACTGTGCTTTTACTGTAGCCAGTTTGGAGGATAATACTGCACAGCCTTGCCCAAATGAGGAACAATATAAAGAGACAACTGAAAAATGTAAATGTGGTTAGGTGTTTTTATTGTAGCGTCAGCTGTCCATTGATCGCCGAGGTGGCAACTGGCATAGAGGATGCCAGGATGGTGCAGCATGCTTTCTTTCAGTCTAATTTATGCAATGCTGAGGTGATCCGATCCACTGTCCCTTCTGCCAGTTTTCAGACCAGTGTGGGCAGCCTGGACCGTTCTCCACACTTGCATTCAGTCAAGAGCGCTAATGAGGGATGTTGATCAAAGAGCCTTGGTCCTCTCGGTCCACCTCTTCTGACTCACTCTCGCTCTCTTTCTTTTCTCCTTTTTCTAACTCTTTCTGTATGATCAAGCAGACTTCTGAGAGAGCAAGCTTGCTTAAAGCACCAAGCAAGTACAAAAGCCATTAATAAACCACTATGGATGCTCTACTTAATCATTTCTCTCTCTTTCCTTTCCAGCTCTATCTCCTCCAGGCTAGCTGCTGTGCCAGTCAGACTGCCTCTTGAGCTATAGGGAGCATTAAATGCATGTTAATGTGGGGTTAGAGGGTGGGCCACCATTAGGCTGGGACCTGTCAAGTGGACATCTGCGTTAGAAACAGAGCTGTTGTGTTCACCACCAAATTACGCTATTTGTTTAACTGGGACATGGAGCATTTCCAGACGACTGCAAAGTCACAGTTATGGGAGAAGTCTGGTGGCCAAATGTGCTCACACCTGTTCTGGTGTGGTATTTGCTTAAGAGCGCATTTCTGTTCCAGTACAACTCCATCTTTAATATTGCATTACTGGATTTAATTCAAGAGTTTTTTTTTTTTTTTTTTTTTTTTTGTGTGTGTGGAAATTTTAGAGACAGTATGTTGACTGAAAGAAATGCCTGAAATTAAAGCGTGACACGACATCCAAAGAACATTTTGCGAAGGCTGTTCTTTTACAGTTCATTTTCTAGGTGAAAAAAGAAAAAAAAACTGTTTAATTAGCATTTTGTCTACTAAAATACTCTTAAATATCTTTAAATGTGCAGAATTGTGTAAAATACTGCGATTTCAGAAGTTTTATCTTAAGTTGTTTATGATGAAACAAACAAATGATGCATGCCAATATTTAGTACATTGCAAGTTGTGAATAAAAGAGATATTAGACTACATTTAAAAAAATATATTATTTGTGTATCTACTTGAAAATGTCATGTTTAATTCAATTCGTTACTTGCAGTTTATTTCTGATTAATATAAAACTTGCTAGTAATTCCTGGGTGAAAATTGTAAACATTTTGAAAGTGAATTTTTTTTTTTTTTTTTTTTTTTTTGTTTTTTTTTTTGTAGTCAATAGACAAAAAAAATAAAAAAATAAAGTAAATGTTGACAGAATAGCTTAGATCATTTATCTTGTGAAAATTTGATGGGAAATACATGAGTTCACACTGAAAGCTTTGACTTGACTGCAGACTTTCATATTGGGTGAAATCTGAGTACCGTTTCAGACATCTGTTGAGATCTCTTCTAAAATTTCATAGTAGACACACGCGAGATTACTAAGATCATTATAAACAGGAACAAACTCGGAATAATAAATGCCTTTGCTCTCCATGCAATTTCAATTCTGTCTAGAAAAATGATTGAGATATGAATGTATACTAATGTATAACCTTCTATGTAAATTTATGAAAAATATCACTGTCCTTTAAACAGCCCAAATCTCTCAGTGGATTTTTTTTTTAAAGTGCATTATATAAAAGCTGTTGTCTCTGGGGTCAGGGAATGTTCAGTCACACAGAGCTTTTCATCACTAACACCATCCTCTCTCCTGTCTGTTCTTCAGCTGCATTCACAGGCGAGCGAGACAGCTTTCCCGCACTGCATTTAGTGAGCTGAGGGCTGTGGAGAGCAGGGCCTTTATTCAGAGCTGTCTGCCTGAAATGGTGGGGCATTAGCTCACATGAAGAGCCTTTGTGTTTTTGAAGGACATTGTCATTATACACCTCCAGCATTGCGACCTCTCACTCATTCACTCGAGAGAGAGGGTGAGAGGAAGAGAGTAAAAAAGGACAGAAGGTTGGAAAGAGACAGTGAGAAAAGAGAAAGAAGCTTTTTGGCAGACGGAGACAAGTGGTGCTCATCTCTTTCATGTGTTTGGAGGCACAGCTGAGAGGAGGGACAAACCTAAATCCTTTTTCTTTTCCCTCCTCAGACAGTAGAAGGTAGGGGTTCGTTCCTTTGCAGTTCTCATGAGCACTGGTGGATTTATGCTGAAGTGGACACATCAGTAGTACAATAGTCTTTACACACACACACGCATACATACACATGCATGCATGCACGCACACACACACATACACACACACACACACACAAATATAACGATGGTCATGCACAAAAACATCGAAGGGCCCAAACGGCAAATTCATTTGCCCTCTGACTACAAACAGCCTAATTTCAGGATATAGTGAACGCATGGCTAATAAAATATTAGATATGCAAATCAACATATTGAAATTATTTCTGAAGGACTAGACGACTAGAAAACTCAGATTTGCCATAACAGGCATAGCTATTCCAATATATAAATCTTAAAATAGAAAAGTTATATAATATAATAATATTTTACAGTATTACTCTTTCGCCTGTATTTTTGATCAAATAAATGTATAGAAACATAAGAGACCTCATTCAAAAAACTGGCAGCACACTTTTGAACAGTAGTATTTCATACGGGGAAAAAGTTACATTTGATTACTTGTACAGATTTTTAGCTGATATCTTGATCTGCTACTTTAATTGCACATATTAAAGGGATACTCCACCTCAAAATTAAGATTTTGACATACATTTTTGACTGTGAATTCAATTTGAAGACGAACAAAGATTTTGCGTATTTGAAAAGACATTTTCTAAAAAAAAGAAATTAACAAAATTTAAATTTCTGTGGTGGAGTATCCCATTTCTGAAATGCTATTTAGCTTAGCATGCTAATTGCTAAGGATGCTTGGCTACACAAGGGTATTCACACTGGAATCCTGCAATGTAGAGTAGAATCCAATTTCTGGTACTTTTAAGACCTAGAAAAATAGCTTGAAAGATTTTCCAGTAGTTTATCTGGTCTAGCATAGTCCTAGCAATGCTAAGGTCATGAGTTTGAGTTCCAGGAAACCATACTTGTGTAATGTACACCATGGCTATATTGTAAATTGCTTTGGCTAAAAGTGTCTGCCAAATGCGTAAATCTGCATCCCACATTGGCCTAATCAGACTAGTGTTGATAAAATGTATTAATACAATAATACTGTACAATGTGGTCACAATATATAATGTTACATCTCTAATTGCCACATAGCATACAGTTCTAGCTCTCTGTGTCCCTCATGAACTTCAACATGACCGCCACAGTCACAATCGCACACCAGCCTGATTAACTGGATTTATCTGCAGAGGACTCAGCAATGGAGGTGCTGATCTTTGTTGTGGCAGAATCCTCCGGGGAGCATCAGGATCAATCTTAGCAGGACAGGAGATGAAGGTACGTCCCCCGCTTGCCTAAACGCTATCCCATTCCTGATCTTATCACACGCCGTTGTGGCTTCCTCCAGCTCTGCTCCCAGACTTTGGAGCTAATCCCATTCCTTGTTTTTCCTCCCGGAAAATAAATCTCACTTTTCAGGTGACGCTGTTCTGGCCTACACTGAGCTGATGGGAGAAAAGCTTCCCCTCAGGGCCTTCCTGGTTTACAGTGGCCATTCGGCGGAGCAGAGCCAACACATCGATCTCTCGCCTACGGATTATTTACAAAGGCACCAATCAGTGCGGAATGTGGAATGTTGAACGGGAAAGTATGCTCCTTTTCCACTCTCTTTCACAATCTCTGTTAGCTCTCCACTCCATGTGGCTTCATTAAGCTGGTCACAGCGCATTTCCACTCATTTTTTGGAGCACTACTCCTCGTGTGAGTGGAATTGACTATAACAATGGCACATAAAACATTAGCTGCACCTGTGAGGGTGCAGGGCATTGTGTGATAAAGCACCATAATCTCCACAAGGACAGCACTGATATTTGGGGCACATAAGCATGATAATGGGATGCATAAATGTCATAAGGTGACCTCTCCAAACTGAGGGCTGATTATCCTTCTGGATGTGTCATATTGTTCTGCTGCGCTTAGATATGTTGCTCTCCTGTGGGCTGTTCGGCTTTTCTGGCCTTTTCACATGATAAAGGAATGTGCTTAAAACAAACGCTCATTCAGACTACACCGGTGAGCTCTGAATCAATTTAAAAAGGCAGAGAAAGAGCAGGAAAGAGAGAGATATGGATATGGATTTATATATATATATATATATATATATATTTATTTGACCAAATCGACTTTATAGTTGTCCAAAAGAAGTTCTTAGAAATGCATATTACTAATCAAAAATTAACATTTTCATATAATTACAGTAGGAAATTTACAAAATATCTTCATGGAACATGACATTTACTTAATATCCTAATAATTGTTACCATAAAAGAAAATCAATAATTGTGATACAATGTATTGTTGGCTATTGCTGCAAATATACCCATGCTACTTACAGTATGCCTGGTTTTGCGGTCCAGGGTCACATACAAATTTGAATTAAAACACACCATTCATTATTTTCATACAACACTATGTAACAAAATGTTTAATTTACATTTACATTTATATTTAACTATACAATGTCATACGAACAACCGGGAATCAGCAAGGCAAGAAGTCTACTGCTAAAGCTTTTGATATTTCAGGCACCATCAGAGTATATTAGTACAGTGTTTAGTCCACATTGATATAATAATGCATGTGCAAGAACCTATTAATGGAACCATAGGTCATTTGATTGTGGTATTTAAAATAAAAAATAAAAAAAAAATCTTCGAAACCAACCCTAAGCATTCTAAAATTGTCCGTGGTGCGAAGATTTGTCTAACCTTGTTTCATAAGATTGGGGAAAATATCGACTTGAACGTTCAAAGGTAAGTATCTTTTCAAGTCTATTAAAATGCCGTTGGGGTCTCCGAGACCCTAAACAGAGCAAGCAGGGAAAAATGGAAATAGAAAGCTGCAATCTGGCTATTGGGATCAGATGAGAGAACGAGAATTCATCCTCTCTATTCTAGGGAGTTTTTGGGCAGGGCCCCAAGCATGGAAAAGCCCCCCTGCCATTAATCTAAATTACATGAGCTCATTGGTCTTTACTAGGGAGGGAGATAACATCACTGCCAACCTGCTCCACTCACACTCAAATATCAGCAGATCAGTTCTCCTCCAGCTCTCCACCGCAGCAAAGCACAGAGGCGCTCAAGGTCAGCCTGAGAGAGAAACAGAGACAGAACATTGTTTTATGCCACGAAAATCATCATGTTATCCTTGGCTGAGTCTGCTAACTGATAACAGAATGATTCACTTTGAAGTCTACAAAGGATTACAGCACAAATGAGACTTATGGGACGGCAAATAAAAGTCTGATAGCATCTGGTACAATTAACAATAGGCTTCCGTGTGTTAACAATGGAGTAGCTAACATGAAATAATAGAGAACAATACTTTTACAGCATTTTTGTTTATTTTTACATGTATTAATGCAATTTTACATAAAAATTAAGTTGTTTAACATTAATGCATCATTAAAGTATTTAAAAAATAATGAACAAAAGCATGTTTGGTATCACTTTACATTAAGGTTCCATTTGTTAACTATATTTAATGCATTAACTAACATTAGGTTACAATGAGCAACACATTCATACACATTAACTTTAGTTAATAACTCTTCATTGTTTGTTCAAGTTAGCTCAGGTCCACACAATATATTAGTAAATGTTGGAATCAACATTAATTAAGATGAATGAATGCTTTATAAGCATTTTTCATTGTTACTTTGCATAGTTAACTGTTGACAAAAAAAACTTATTGTAAAGTGTTACTGCATTTTTTCACACTGCACAAATCCTACTGTGGTTTAAAAATGTAATCTAAATAAATTGAATTTAGAATTGCTCTTAAATGTTTTGTAAAGGCCTATTCACACCTAGAATGATAATTATAAAGATAACTATAATGATAACCATATTAGCGTCCACACCAATGCACCATCAAATTATTTATTATAAGCATGTGCTGCAGTTTCGGTATGAAAAATATTTTTTGACAACAGTGTCATTATTGCTATTCCTATTTTCCTTGTAGTTGTGGTGTTGAATTCTGCTATTCTTTTAAATTTAGAACGACTTTATAGTTATTATCATTGGTGTGAATGGGAACTAATATTACCAAAATACATTTTTTTTATTGTAAAGTGTTACCAGAAATCTCACATTTGAGCCAGACATCAAGCGAAGCGAATTTCCCCCGGTTCCTCCCATCTTCGTTTCATAAAACCATCTGCAAAGTTTTTAAGCAATTAGAGGCCCGAAAACTCATTCTCTCTTGTTTCCAAAACATTTTGAAACTTGTCAGATACTGATGGCATCAAAATGCAAACTTCAGCACGGGGTTATTGCCAAAGCCCTCTCTGACTCTGCAAAATATGTAGTTATTAATTCACGGACCGTATCGGTTTCAGGCTTGAAAAATTGATATGCGGCTGGCCTCCTTGATTTGGATTAGATAATGATCTAGCCCAGGGCCCCTGGGGGACATCACAATAGAAAAGGATTATGCTTCATATTCCAGGATCCTGCTTTGTTAGATTGAGTTCCCTCACGGTATGTTGTACTCATGGAAATGTGGATGACTCCATCTTCTGAAGAGCTGATTGGCCAATTTGTTTTTTCTTTAAAACTACTCTTTGAAAAGGATACGGGCTGTGAATTAAAGTGTCTGAGACCGAGTGTGCGTGTAAGTGAGCATGCTCATGCGTATCGATGTATAGCTTTCTGTGTTTAGCTGTATGTTGAGATTCGCTCAGTCACTGTGTCACTACACTAACACTAACAAACACACAGTGGCAGCGACCCAGGTGCGTGTGCGCCAACTCCTGTGGTTCACTTTTAATAGGATTATTTGTGCGGTAATGACCCTTTGACTGCTGATTTATTTTGGTGGCCCTCTCATGACCCACTTCAGGGCCCCCGTCATCTCCGAGCGCTCAACCCCGGCTCTTGCTATCCTCAACAGCTGTGTGGCCAATGGCTTCCAGATTTTCATAATTTTCGCAGACCTGCCTGATGACAGATGAACTTTTAATGTCTGTGAGTCTTGACGGTGCAATCACTCACCGGTATTGTTTTTGTCGGTAACCCCTATGTCGAGCACTTCAATGGCTTTTTTCTCTCGCTCTCTTTTTTTCTAGCAGTAAGCATCCAGATGTGTGGAGAAATGGTCAGTTTCCATGAATAGGGTGCAAAATGGGAAATTTAACTGTGAATCTGAAACGGTTTGTTTTGTATGTGGTTTGCAGTTTCTGCTATCAAAATTTAAGCCTACATAAGTGGTAATTACATTTTTTATTAATATTTTGGTTTATTTTTTTTTTTTTTTTCATTTTATTTTGTATGAAAGTTTCTTTCTTTCTTTCTTTCTTTCTTTCTTTCTTTCTTTCTTTCTTTCTTTCTTTCTTTCTTTCTTTCTTTCTTTCTTTCTTTCGATTTAGTCAACTATAATTAATTCTATTGTAATATTGGAGATAACAATCAATTAAATATTTTTTCTTGTGTTTTAAACTTTTATTTATATTTATCATAAATTGAATTAAAGTATTTGTAAAAAAAAAAAAACATTACATTTCATTTAAATATAAAGTTATGAAAATTATGAAAATCTATACATAGAATATGTGTTATGTATATATAAATACAAACACATGCATGTATATATTTAAGAAAAATATGTCACATTTGTATATTACATTTATTTATATAAAATATAAGAATATCAATATATAAATGTAAACGTAAATATTTTCTAAATATATACTGTATGTGTTTGTATTTTATATACATAATAAATATACACAGTACACTTACATATAAAATGTAAACAAATACTTTTATTTTGGATGTGATTGATCGTTTAACAGCTGTTTTATTGCATTTCTTTTCTCCAGACCTTTGTTGTATTATTAGTGAGTGGTTTTGCTATTTGTAGCAGGCATAGTAACGATTACAACTTCCAAACATTTTAAAATGCTTGTGTTCACCCCACCCGCCCAGCTTTCGGGTAGAATGAATATCCATGCTTTAATGTGTCTCTACCCATTTTCAAATCACTCCGATACCCCTGAGTCTTTGCGACTTTACACGTGGTTGTTGTTAAGCGTTTTAACATAATTTGGCATTTGGCAACAAGTCATTTGGTTCTGGAATCAACTAACATCATGATGTTCCCTGACAGAGACTGTTGCTGCTCAGCATCCTCTTTCATAACAATCCAGTAAATCTCCTTAGACAGATGAGCTAATTCGCATCGGTTTTGTTTATGGAATCACATACTGTACATGAAAGGCATATCATACTCATTATTTCTGGATTTTCCAGAATATCCTTCCGCACGCAATTTATTCATCCTTCAGAGAAAAGATGACATGAATGTAAGACTCCTGCAAACTAAACCACACCATCACACTCTAGGATCACAAGTGTCTTGCCTTTGAAAATCAACGCAATTGCAGAACCGTCATCGAGAAAACCACACTGTCAGCGGCCACAGTAGCCACGGAGCCAGAGGATCACAGCGATGGGCTGATAGCAGAGATGGTGCGATGACGACACAGTCTGCAGGGTTACTGGCGCATGGAAAGCCTAAAGAGAAAGCAAAGATCTGGCACTGTGAACTGAGTAAACATGATCCACACACTTCAGCGGCAATCCAATGTACCACGCAGCCTTCCCTCAAACATACAGACCGACAAGCCGTCTGCAAACTCTGTGGAAGATAAATGAAAACGATCTGAAGGGAGGACAGATGAAAACATCATCTTTTCTTCCAAAGAAGCCTATGTCATTTTCCCTTCTCCACCCAAAAGCAAAGGATATATGCTTAGAATACAGAGCCAAACACACACCTAAATATACACAAACGCACTCACACATGATGGAATATGCATCAGATGCGTGTTTGGATGATTGCCTCTGGCGATTGGGTTTAAAGCTAATTGCTCATTTAAGTAATGTTTACTATCTGACTTTTAAGTTTCCCCCTCATTTCGCGCTCTCTCCATCATCAGCAAACACAGTGGGAGGTAGTTTTGCCTATTTCAAAATATAAAGGCGCAAACCAGTTGCCACTGGCAGAGTTCCACATCAGTGCAAAATGAGGTGGTTTTAGATGATCATTAGCATGACGATTTATATACTATATATATATATATATATATATATATATATATATATATATGATGGATTGCTATGTAGAGCATTAAATGTCCTTTAATTAAACAGATAGTTCACCCAAAAATAAACAAATCTGTCATTATTTACTCACCCTCATTCCAAATCTGTATGACTTACTACTTTCTTCCATGGAACACCAATGGAGAAATTTGTGAGGTTTTAGCTGTTGTCTTCCATCAATTTTTTGGACAATTTTCTATTGTGGCACACAGGTACCACATGGCAACATTTCTCTAGAAAAAAAAAAAAAAATTATAAATACCTTTTCAAATGTTATTTATTTATTTTTGTATTATTTTTATTATAAGGCAACATTTATCTAGTAATAAATAAATAAATAAATTTTTTACTTTTTTTTTTTTTTTTTTACTTTTTGGGAAACAAAAAGGTTCAACAAAATCATATAAGGTTAAGGCAAAACTTTATTTACTTAAAGTACCATTTACTCAGTTATGAAAATTGTCATAATTGTTCATCAAATAAAAAAACACAAAAGTGTTGTGTGGTACAGATAATAAGAGATAAAAAAAAAAAAAAGATCTAGCCTTTTTGTTCTTCTGTACAAAGAAGTCCAGTGTTATTTTGGAATGCATTTTTGAGTGAACTGCCCTTGCACTGAAAATCTTGGCAGTCAGTTTTGATCATGTTAGACTTAATTTGTAAAGAAAATAGCAGTTTAAATATACTGTTAAATTTAAAAGAAGGCCAAAAGAGTGAGTAAATCATGCTAAGATTTTAAGTTTTAAGCTTTTAAATAGCATTTTGAATAAAGTATGATCTAAACACATCACATGGACTTGATTTTCCCTGTTATTCCTGCACACACACACAAATTCAGGCATTCCAAAATAAGTGTGAAACTCGCCCTTGTCAGACAGACTGGGGGTGCTAATGATGCATAGGACTCGTAATTACTCACTTCCTCTCACACAGACCCCGACTCGTCAAAAACAGCCCCCCCTAATATTAGTCTCCACCATCTTTTCCTGGCAGGTCTGTGCCGGCTTCAGCAGATGCTTAGTTGCACAGGAAGCTTTCTAACCACTGATGATTGCACGTCCTCCAGGGATCTGAAACCCAGGCAGCACACAGGAGCCAGCGAGCCGTCAGGAACTGCTCTACAATGTCCCCGCAGCAGGCACATCCACCATGCGTTTGGCACACACACCAACTAAACTGGCATACACTAAGCTGGTCCCATGGCTGGGCGAGACTGGTGCGGTTTAGCTGCACCTGTTGGGGAATAAAAGAGAGCTCTGCAGCGCGATTAAACGCCACGGTCTGGAACGCTACCACACCGGGGATGGCTTGCGAGTGTTTGTTGTGGGCCATGTGGTTGGTTGAGCTGTGGGAATTGGAGGCTGTGCGTTCCTTCACGGGGGTTTTATGTGTTTAAAGACTAGTGCTGTGTTAAATAGCACCGTGTATTTCCCCAGTGGTAGGATTAGAGTGTTTTGCATCTCACAAGCTGTTGCTCTCCCACCAAGCAGAAATTATACACTGGTTCTCACAAGTTCTTACTTTTGATGAGTGTAGAATGAAGGAATCCCCTATGTCAGCTCACTAACAATTTTATAAACATTTCCATACAACACACTTTTTCACACTCTTACACACACACACACACACACACACACCCATATATTAGAATATTAATATATATTTGTATTGTTCTATTAATTGTCTGTATCATCCATTGAAACCTTCAATTGCACAGAAGGTTCTTTATTAAACATATTAAAATGTTTTTTTTTTTTTTGTAAGAATTGTTGAATGGTTATTGTTTGAGAATAGCAGATGCTGAGCTAGCCACAGTAGCATAGGACCTTGCAATTTGAAACCTGCCATCTCTCTCTCTCTCTCTCTCTCTCTCTCTCTCTCTCGGTCGCTCATTTCTGTGCACATCTGTTTTTGAGCCAATCACCTGGGCTGAAAATGCCACGTGACTTATCACTCTGGAGCCGCAGGTAAATAGCATAACAATGCTAACTGGTTGATGGCTACAAAACCTCTTGAAAAGGGAAATACCAAAATCTCAGGAACATTTAATTAACATATTTAAATCATCAACATAAATACATTGTTTTATAGGCTCAGGATAACCAACCTTAAGCATAATAATACAAACATACAAATACATTAATATGACTGGAGTGTCTTGTGTAAATGTGTATGAATTTAAAGATTTGTCTAAAGTACTATTGCATCTTTTCTTGGAACACTTTAAATGCATATTAAATGCTCAGCACAGGCAGGCCTCCGCACATGAATTCAGAGACAAGAGTTTCACAGAGATTAATATATCATGTGTCTTATCTTTAGCATTAGTCTAAGACCTTGAATAAGTCCCTTGCATTCTGTTTGTATGTCTGGGTTTTAAAAGCTGATCTGTAGAAAGCTGTTTAATAATCTTCATGAGCAAACATGAGTCATAAGTGACAGTATTATTTGGTTTTGGTGCATATGTACCATGTTTGTGAGTGTCTCTATACCTCCATCTGTGTTACTGTATAGCTTGTATATGTGCGTGTGTGTCCTGGTGTGGTATACTGGGTCATATCTGTGGTCTGTGTGCTATCCTCTAACAGAGATTACCTCTCTCATCTCTGTCATTTGCTATTCCTGAATGCTGTAATTTACCTTGCCACACTCTGTTTCTCATCTCATTTTTTTTTTTTTTTTTACACACATCATATGCTCCCAGCCATATTCCCCCTTGAATTCACTGGGAAAGAGAAACATGGAAAAGCTGGAGACATGTGCCTGACACTTTAACTAAGGGAGTAAGTGTCAAAAACAGAAACGCTACCCATGAGGTTCTTCAAAGTCTGATCTGTCCACATGTGGAATCTATGAAACAGTGTTGTGCCATATTGAACTTAACAAAAGGAATGGTTCTAGCACAGTAGCACTTATAAAAAAAAAAAAAAAAAAAAAAAAATCTGTAGTTTTGACTGGTATTTAAGTCTCTTACACTCAAAAAGGCTGCAATCTTTTATTAAAAAAAAATACAGTAAAAAAATATATATTGTGAAATATACAACTTATAATTCTTATTACATTCTAAAATATAATTTATTCCTGTTATGACAAAGCTGAATTTTCAGCAGCCATTACTCTGTCACATGATCCTTAAGAAATCATTATATAATGCTGATTTGGTGCTCAATAAACATTTCTTATTATTGTCAGTGCTGTAAAAGTAATTATTTTTGGAGACAAAATTTGTGTGTAAACCGTGATATATTGCTTTTCTCAGTGACTCGAAAGTTAAAAAAAGATCAGCATTTATTTTGAAATGTTTTTTTTAACAATATAAATGTCTAACATTTAAAATGTTATGTATTTTTAAATTTAATTTAATAAAAAATTAAAAGAAAAATAAAAGTATTAAAAGAAAATTACATATAAATTAAAATGTATTTTTTATTATTACAACTATATTGTTCTTGCTTTATAATAGACGCTAAATATCTTTCATAAAAATACATAAATAAATAAATAAAAGAAGGCAGCCGAGTTGGGCACTTTAGTGTTATCCAATTTGATGATTATCTAAATTCATGTGTATTGCACTTCCTTGCTAGACTGAGCTTTGACACCACAGATTCACTGCAGACAGGGATTGGCCATTTTATCCATTTCAACTCCCTTGTATATAATTTACACTCATGAATATAGAGACGGTAAGGTGATAAAGTTGCTCGTTCTCTATAAACACCATATTGGCAAAATTCCTAGAAGAAAAACTTTCAAATTCACACATGGCGGCACTCAAAAATGAATTCCATACACACACACACACACACACACACACACACACACACACACACACAGTCAAGCAACTTCATACAGAGGTCAAAGGGATTGTCAACTTCAGGTCAGCAGAGTTCAAATGGCCTCTGCTAAATCAAACAAACTTTGTCCTTGTCCTTGGGCGGCAAAAGTAAGAGATGAGGGAGGGAGAGAAAAAGGGAGAAATGGTGTGGCTCTGACTAATAGCCTCACTCTGTTTTCAATTTGTCCTGTCAGTGTTTTTGTGGAGCTCTGTGTGATGGAGGTATGGGAGAGAGTGAAGGAAGGGTTCTAACTGTTCTCACTAATCATATAAGAACTTACTCAGCCTCTGGCAGCTTTCAGTAGGACGTCCCATTGGAAAATATTGATTCTCTACGGAGAGGTATGATCCAAAATATTGTTCTAGTCCCAACTTGTGAGGAAACGTTATACCCGTTTCTTCAACTGAAAGAGAAAATAAACTGCAGAGGTAGATATGACACAAACCCCAACAACAAACCCCTACCATGATACAAAATATCTGTCTTTTATCTTTGGTGAACAGGGACTTTTTGTTCAAATAGCTTGACCTAGATAAAGGAGCTAAACTACTACACCAGTCAAATCTTGGGCCACATTGGTGATTAATAATAAAGTCATCAAAGCTATCAGATAACACTAATGAGAGTGCGGGAACTGTGTACTGACCAAAAAATGTTAAATAAAAAACTACTTAATATTTCTGCTCTTTCGATCCATGTTTTAGATACAGCTCCGTACATGCTTAACCAACTCCATGACTTGCACGCTGAGAGGCTATTAAACAGCATTGAAGGCAACACGTCTGCTATGCATTTAATGGCTCCTGTTCTATCATTATTTAACTATTAAAAATGATCTATTTAGTTAACTTCAAACATTTTGAAGGCATTCATGTTTGTGAGGAAAAAGTCAGTCAACTATGTCTAAACTGTTGACTGTTAGGGTCATTTTAACAGTCGTGCTGCTTTAAAGATGAAGTGTATAATTTGTGCACCCCCGCTGGCACAAAATAAAATAAAATAAAATAAAATAAAATAAACTGTTTCCAAACAGGTTTTTACACATTTCACTTTTAATCTTTTAACTAAAGGGTTTCATTTAAGTAAATTATTAAAAACTTAAATGCAACAAATAAAGAAATAATAATAATAATAATGATGATGATGATGATGATGATGATGATGATAATAATACATTTTCAAAAACCCAACTAACTTAAAACTTGAAATCATTTCCATTCATTATTTAGAGTCAGTATTTCTAGCGCCCATGTTTGTGATGTTGTCTTGATTTCATTGGCCACAAGGTGCATTCCAGAGGAAACAGTAGACATGTTCATTTGACCTCAGGTCTCACCTGGTTGCCAGGCAACAGTGATGCCTGTCTGTCCCCCTGCAGTGTGGTGTGTCTGAGTCATAATCACAGTCACACCAGGGTCAGATTGTCATCACACACACACACACACACACACGTACGCACGCACGCACACACACACACACACACACACACAGTATGAGTGATTTCGGTGAATCCACATGACAATGAATGATGTGTATTTTCTTATTTCTATAAGTGAATTTCATACATTCATTCATTCATTCATTCATTTAACTTTATTTTATTTTTGGATCAGAAAACATAATTTAGGGTATGTATATTAAGAAGTTCATTTTTTTATATTCATTTTTCATTTTCAACTTCAGTATCAGTATTTTGTACTTATACTTCATGATATACTTAAAATGGCATAAGAATTTAAGACTTGTTTTGAAGGAATTTAATTGGGATTCGTTTAAATTTTCCTTTTTTTTAGCCCTTGCCATTGTTAATAAATTTTGAAAAACAAGAAATATCTTCTGAAAATTTATTTCTGACACAATTTTGCCTCCTAGATAAATTCATCTTGTTTAAATTATAGAATAACACACACACACACACAAAATGCAGTTCAAAAGGCCTTGACATCATGAAGGCAGTATTTTCACAGGTTACTGTTATAAGTCAACTTGAAAAAATAACGTTGAGGTCAGAATTATTTAATTTTCAAATGGAAAGAGCATCAAAGAACATTCAACTACAGTTCTGGAAGGCTGAACGACAATGACATTCCCACCCATGGAAAATCGAAATAAAATAAACCTAAAAATGAATTTCCCGAGTTGTACTGCAGATTAAATAAATAAATCCCAGACTTTGAAAAGTCCTTTTTTACTGTGACCAGCTTTTTCCTTCGCAGGCATCAAAACCCAATGCACCAAACCGTATCATGTCTAATAGCTTGTTTGCTCTGCCGCCACACTTGGTTGTAGTCCAAGAACAGATGGCAGGAAAGTCACCGCACTTTGCGTTTTCAGGTTGAGTGTGTGCCCGGCACGGACGTGTTTATCAGAACGATGGGTCACTCTCTGCACGTCTGGGTCGCTAAGGCCACCGTGGCATCTTTCCCCACTGCTTTTTACAGCTCGCCTTAAATTCAGCCATTTAGGAGTGACAGATGTGAGAGGCAAGGGAAAGGGAAGGTTAAAGAGCAAAGAGCTTAATTTGCTTGGCTTGCTGAGGTCTGTCCTGCAGAAACTCGATAGTGGACGCCGGAGAGGGCCAGGGCAGGAAAGAACGCCGCTGAGCTTTGATGTACCTCCAACAAGTGTTGCTTTCCCATTTAGATTTAATCTATTTATAGCCAAAACAGATTTAAATATCGATAGGTGGTAATTGTGACAGGATCCCTCTGCAGGACAATCGCGAGTAGACAATGCTAATTCCAGATAACCTTCAATAAACCAATCCAAATAAAATATAGCAGTCACCCACCTGTTCCAAATCCCTATTTTAATAACCTCGTGCACACTATGAGATGATTTAGAGTCTGATAATAAGATTGGGGATCCAACGGGTGGTTTGTGGGTTAGAGGTCAGAAGTCACGTTCTCTGTGTGGCTGGAGTTTGTGTTGGCAGAATGAGTGCGGCGGAAAGTGCTAGATGGTGCCTGCCATTTGTGGTTTTAATGAGGACGCCGTCTAGTTGATCAAAGGTAATGTTGTTTTGCAGGTGGTGTTGACTGGATAAAAATGTGTGTCTACGCTTCAGTGGGTGTAGCATGTGATGGTTGTTTACACACATGGGACACGGGTGGCAGGTCTGCAAACATTCTGTTTGAGTAAATATAAACAAGTTTTATTTATTTTTTATCTGTGTGTGTCCTTTGAGTTGGAGAACAAAAGTGAGGAGTTTAAAAAAACAAAACAAGAAAAGTGCAAAGAAAGGATGATCAAAGCCAGAAAGATGCTTTTGAACTGCTGTGGGAGGGGAAAATACGCCTGTCTGCCTCATGTAGGTGGACACTGCAGTAAACCTTCCCAGCATGCAGCGCACTACCCATTGAACGCTGTTTCACAAGCTCATCTGTTTTATTTACTACGATTTGGTTAGTGTTCTAGTTTGAATAGAAACCTGCATCTTGATGTCATGGGATGTCAGAATTACTCATACTGACAGGGCCTTACAAATATCTAGTTTAGCAGGTGTATATTTCAAGTCTACTTGCTATGGTTACTTCGCCAAATGGGGGAACTGTAGCTGCTTGTAAACTGCTTGCATGTTTTTAGGTTTTAGTTTAGTTTTAGGTTATACATCGATAAAGCATAGTTTTTTTTTTTTTTTTAATAAAGGATATCTGAGTAAATTGTGATAATGGCACCAAATGACAATTTGCAATTGAATTGTGAGTTGAAAATTATCTTTATGTTTAGCACAGAGGTTTTGTTTTAAGACTGGTCAGAAATCATGAGGAAAACGATGCTATGTAAATATTTTTTCAGATAATATTTTAACAGTTTGCCTTAGTAGCAATAATAATAATAATAATAATAATAATAATAATAATAATAATAATAATAATAATAATAATACATTTAAAAAATTATAAAACATTTTGCCTTAATATTTTTCCTCAAACTGTATAATAATGTGTTTTTTTTTAATAAATAAAAAAATAGAGCTGCCTTTTTATTTTAAAAAAAAGAGGTTCCTCTCAAGGGGATCATTATTTTTGGCGATCTGTGGCATCAAAAAGTTTGAAACACTTACTCTAATAAACCCAAATTTGATTTATGTATGATATCAGAGACGTAAATCACAGTGAATGATAATGTGCGGAAATATACTTGAGCACTCGCACAGGCACTGTTTCCCATCATAAAATGGGTGTTTTCTTTCCAAGGGAGTCATTAAAGAAATCATAAAAATACTAAACAAGCCGTAATTAAAGGCAGAGCATTTTCAAATTTTTATTTCTAATATGATTTTAGTGATTAGCAGATCTTTAGGTCAATTGCGGTTTTGGCGGGAGATGGAGCCGAGACGATTTCTTTTATACGTTACACAAGTCCAGCAATGACTCGCATTCCTGGCATCCTGCCTGCAATAACAAGTCAGCTTTTTCAGCAAACCCTAAAACCGCATCTCATTTGGCTTTATAACCCAATAAAAGGAAACTTGGTCATCACCCAACATTTAATTCCTGGTTTCCGTCAGACTGATAAGAAAGGTGATGGGATGGAAAATACCTGCATTCAGTGTGACCATCATATGACAAGCTGAACATTGTTAGTTCGGTAGAAGACGGATCTCAGGACATAATCATTCTGCCATTGCAGGTGACAGTAAATTAATTTACATTGTCCAAATGTAATTGGACACTGTATATGTGGAAAACAAAATAAGATATTTTGAAAAATGTCCATACAATGTAGTTACAACAACATTGTTCTTCAGAATTTTTCACTTTCTATTCCACAAGAAAATGAAAGAACTGGAATGGTGTAAGGGTCAATAAATGACAACCGTGTCTTCATTTTTGGTGCACTATCCCTTTAAGTTACTTTTTATTGCATTAGATGCAAAATATGAAACCAAACAAAGTATGCTAGAAATAACAAAGTATCACAAAACTAACTCTCACATTTATTAGCCATATGTAGTTCATCAAAATAACTATGGACATGTTTCACTAATGTTTGACAACCAGAGCGTATCCAAATGCTTTCCATCTTAACTTTAATACAATGTATTCATTGTTTTATAATTGGAAGCCTAACAAACGTCATTTTGTGAAATGTTTTGCTTGAAAAGTGTAATTGTATTCCTTAATTTTTAATTGTTTTTTAAGTGTCCAAATTCTTTTTGGGGTCTCTGTATATGATAAAAATCACTTTATTTGAACAAAGCTTGCATAAAGTACAAAAGTGTGGCTATCAGTGTTTCTTCTTTTGGGCGGTTTGCATCCGTTTGTAATCAATTGCCAATGGAGTGCTGAAATGAGAAATGAGATACAATCACCATCATAGAAATCCTCCAGATAATTATGTTTATAAGCAGTTCCAAGCTCCTCTATAGTCTTCAATCAAGGTGCCTGTCGAAATGCAGAAAACAGTAATCTTTGTAATCTGTCCTGCTCATGAGGACTGCCTGGAGGGATGGCAGTGTTAAAGAGGAAAGTTAAGGGTGCTTTGAAAGTGATTTTTTTTTTCTTTTTTTTTAATGGTGAAGAGAAAATGTTGTGACAAGCTGACAGTGTTTATCCAACGTTCCAATGCTCCGCACTGTCATGTTTTCCATCCAGTTGACCCTTGGCCTTTTAATTATTGCTTTTTAAGAGGGAGGCATGTATGGGCCATACAGCAAGACAGGTGCTGACAGATTTGGTGGAGGTGTAAGGTTCCATTGATCAGCAGCAAGATGGAGGACGGGGGTGAGAGAGGGTCCAGGGGTGTTGTTCACCAAATTTTTTAAGGGTATGATAAATATATTTGAACTGCAGCTACTTGTGTTCCGGGGATCCATGTTTTAATTGTTATGTGGTAGAGGGCGCTATTACACATTTTCTGTACAGAGACAAGCCAAGAAGAAACCGAAACAACAAATGCTTCCACATGTAATGTAACTCAATCAAACAGACATAAAACAGCATCAAAACTGTGAAATGTCATGAAATAAAATGTTGACCCATGAAGAGGTAATGACTGTTAAGCTTTGAGGTGTTGATCGACATCTACATTTTGATCACTCTGTATTTAATTCATAGAATTTTTCAACTGCAACTTTCCCACTGCTCCGGTGTTGGTTCACTGTGTGTGTGTGTGTGTGTGTGTGTGTGTGTGTGTGTGTGTGTGTGTGTGTGTGTGTGTGTGTGCGTGCATGGATGGGTTAAATGCAGAGCAAATGCGGACCCTGAGTATGGGTCACCATACTTGGCTGTATGTCACGTCATTTTCTTTCTTTTATGAAACTTAACCACATTCAAGTGTTTCAAAAAAAAAAAAAAAAAAAAAGAAAGAAAAAAAATACATTAAGCTAGAATAAAATGTTTTTGTTTAGAATCAGATACCCTGTTTGGTTTGTATGTTCAGATATTCATATACCAAAACATATATAAATGAATACCTTAATAGGGAAATAGTAGTATACTTAAAGTATGATGTAAAGTTCACTCAAACCTTACAAGTGTACTTGCAGTATAAAACTACTAGTAGTTTACTGAGATAAGTTTAAACTTGCTAACAGTTTATATATTATGCCATTTTAAGTATATTTCTGAGAAGTACATAAAAAGTAGACTGAAAGTATACCTTCCTATTTTTAGCTTAAATTAATTATAGTAATAGCACAGTTGAACAAATGTCTTTTTTGTAAGGGTTTGTGGAGTCTGCTATGCACACACACACACACACACACACACACACACACACACACACAAAGACTAACTTTGAAAGTCAGTGTTTTATAACTCAAACATAACTGAGGGGGGCGGGAAAGGTGGGGAGGGGGGATGTCTGACTTCAAATTCCACCCAAACTTCTCCAGACTTTCTTCATTGATGTCTTTCTTGTTGTCTGTAAACTTCATTTCTCATTTTCAGCCGTGTCCTTTGAGTTTTCAGTTTTTTCATTAAGATCTGCCAGTGGCGGAACAAAAAACTGAAAAGATTTCAGATTCAAATCTACCCATGATGCTCCACCCAATAGCAAGGTTTCATCGATCCTTGCTTTACCCCAATCACGTCAAAGAAGGACCACTGAAGGATTCGATTCTCTTTCACAATCTCAACTCTTCATTGCTTCTTGTTTTCTCACACTGCTCGCTTGCAAACAGACACAGGCAACTGCCGCGCCATAAATTTATTTCACCACGAGATACATCCTCATTACGGAGCGCCGGCAGGGAAACGGCTGACAGCTCTCTCTCTGCACCTGTTAGTCCTATGCCTGTTTGCACTCATTGACTCATCTGTAAACGGCTTCAATCCTGACGTCTCTATCCGTGCCAACTAACCCGATGCTTCAAACGTTCGCTGACTCTTTGCTGGCCCAGAGACTCTATCTATAAAAGTTTCACATTTCCTGCAGGCAGTCAATTATTGCGCCGGCGTATTCGGTTGCAATAAAAACATCAGTAATCGCTCTGTCTGAGTTCTCCCCGCAGGTTCGGAGCTCTCTTCTGAAGAACTGGGATATTCAATGACAATTTTTTCTGCTTTCTGTCTTCAGCTCCCTCATTTTTTTTGATGTACTTGATCTTCTGCAAATATTGTTGAAGCTCATATGGCAGTGGTTCGGTGTGTAATTGTCAGCTTGGCCATTAAAATGATATAATTGATTTCTTTGTTTCTGTTTAAACAGCTTTGACCTTTTAGCCAGTTTTTATTGCAGTTACGCGAATAAAAATGTGGAAATATTCTTATTGTTTTTAACCGTGCCAATTTTCTTAGCTTTTTTTCAGGCTGCTTCCATCCTTTTTACCTCAGCGTCTCCCATTTTCTCCTGTCAGGTTTTGCAACAATTTATGTACTCCAGCATAAGCAGGCATTGTGGAGGTGGCGCTCCGGCTTCACAAGGGCTTTACAATGATATACAACAAGTTTTCAGGACTTTCCTTGGCAGAAAGTCCTTTGGCTTCTGACTGTTTCCCCTCCCATCTTAGGGGACAGTTAAATATATCTCAAATCCTTCTTAATACAGTGGGAATAAAAGAACAGTAATGACACACTGTTAAGTAATACATTTCAAGCTCAGGGTTACTCCCTATGGCCTGTGGATGTGTGTGTGTGTGTGTGTGTGTGTATGTGTGAATGACTGCACCAGCTGGTTAAAGCATAAGGAAGCATTAACAGGTTTCTGGGAGTTGTGCTAATGTCTGTGAATGGTGGAGTTTGACTTTGACTTAACGCAGCAACACCACGAATGTCTGACTTCCTCTTGCCGAGCCACACCAGCGTTCTCGCACACGGAAGTCAGAGTACCACTAGTGTCACTTTGTGTAATGATAACACTTCCCAGAGTTCTGCTGGTTTGTGTCATCACGTACACTGAGCTCTATTGATGCACAGCACCTAAAAAGTACTGTGGTGCAGAAACAGTGTCAGATTACTATCAGATTACAGATACTATGGTACTTCGACTGGGGTCAGAGATCACTAATGAAAATGCTTCCATGTTGTATTTTATTTTATCTTATTTTATTTTAATGTATTTATTTATTACATTTTTTTTTTTGGGCCATATTTGCTCAGCATTGTTACAAATTTATTTGATGTAAATGCTTTATATTATTTATTTAGACTAGTGACCTAGAAGTAGTTCAGAATAATATATTGATTTTGGATAAAAAATTAAGTTAAATAAAATAAATTTGTGACAATGTACACTGGGCAAACATGATATTACTATTTACATTTATTCGTTTAGCTGACGCTTTTATCCAAAGCGACTTACAATTTCTATATATGTCAGAGGTCGCACGCCTCTGGAGCAACTAGGGGTTGAGTGTCTTGCTCAGGGACACATTGGTGCCTCACAGCAGATTCGAACCCGGGTCTCCCACACCACAGACGTGTGTCTTATCCACTGCGCTAACACCACCCCATTTAAATGATGATCATTTAAATGATCATCTCTCAAAAAAAAAAAAAAAAAAAAAAAAAAAAAAAAAAAAGGTTCAGCATTTTTGACAGTCCAAAAACTTTAATTGTAGTTTATTATTATTATTATTATTATTATTATTATTATTATTATTATTATTATTATTATTATTATTACTAATAATTCTGTTCAATTATGGATTCTACTTTTTAATAATTTATTATTAAATACTGGAATTTTGTAATATTAGAATATTCTAAAAATATATTAGTAAAGCAACATACACATATATCTTAATTTCTATAAATATTTATGATAAAATAAATGCAATATCAGGGATTTTTTTTTTAAAGCAACTGTGGATGAATTCCAATGTGCTGCATTGACTTTGTGATTAGGTTCACAGTGAGACTCATCTCTTTTTGAGATGTAAATTCTGATATGCTCTGCATGCAATATTTTTAACATGGTCTAATTATACTTGACCGTATCACTGTAGCACACATGAAAGTCCTCCATATGGCTGTGTGTCACTCTTGTGAATTCATGATCTCAGACATTTCCCTCATACTTGTCATTCCTCACTCATAGTCGTCAAAAGCTCTGGCAGGGGGCTGAAGAAAACCGCCTGGATCAGGTGTCCCATAATACCCCTAAACCACTGTAACCTGCACATCAAACAGAGCGGCGGTGGGGTAGATCATAAACCACAGGACCAATAACCAACCACGCTTTTACAGAACAACTGCTGTTATGGCTGGCAGACTGGAGTGCCAGCAGGAGTCTTGAGAAGCTTATTTATTCAGCTTTCAAATGATGCATAAATCTATAAAAAAAAAAAAAAAACCTTATGACTGGTTTTGAGGTCCATGTTCAGATATTAGTTGTCATGTTTACTGTATGTAAATGACCTAACATGCAACATATGCAGTCAATTCTGCATGCTTCGTGAACACTGTTTATTTTATTGTATATTTTATCACTTATTACCTCTTTCTTTCATTTTTTTAGCTTTTTCTCAAATATATTTGCCGTGTACAGGTTATTATAGAAAACAGATGTCATGTAAATAGATCAAGTAGTTATTTGTGGACAGACGATTGTTTCAAATCATATAGAAATTGTATAGAACAAGTGCAGCTAAAGTCATGTGATCCATGACTTCTCCACGCTTATCAAAAGTGAAGACTCCTAGCAGAACATACGTCCAGCCGTATTTGTTCACATGCCCTTATATGAACAAGTGGAACCGGGGGACCATCTGACAGCGAAGGTCTGTCCCGAACTGCCCGATGAAATATGTGAGCCGTCATCGTCCGCTTTGAAGAAAAACAATCAAACGCAGGGGGAGGAATTCCAGTCCTGACAGAGTGCCGTCGTCACAGAGGTGCTCCTCTCTTCACCTTCATTCTCTCTCCTGTTTTCGACCTCCTTTTCTTTCCCTCCGCTCAGCATTTTCCTTCCCACTGTATCGGAGGGTGATTCTCAGCCTGCTGAGAGCTGGGTCGAGGCAGCATGTGGCCGCAGGAGTGAACACAACAGAGGAAACCTGAGCACAGTGGAGTCTCTAGGTGGATTCTAGCCTTTGAGCCCCCTCAGAGAGCTGGTTTTCCCTTTGACACAGCTGCATAAACTAACCAATGAGAAGGCCCACAGTGAGCGCTACTGCTCAGCATTATGGGTAGAACGTGCACTTCAGAATAGTAAAGAACTGTGGGAACTTGAAAGAAAAGTTGCAATAAAAATATGTGTAACTATCACTTACAGTAGTCCCATGGTTCAATGACGGTATCGGATAATAATACCATATTTTGAAATATACTGTACATATTTATATTGAAGCAATATTACTTGTACAAGAGTGCTGATTTAGACCAACAGCACGACTCCAAGTGCGATACTGCTTTTTATGTAACGTAGACACAATATTTCCAGTAAACCTTGTCTGTTTTTAATCTGCCAATGAAAATAGTTCCAAACGAAGCCACAACAAAACTCTCATCCTCTGTGAGCAACACACAGTAGTGGTATTTTGTTCCTGAGTGAATCAGCGTTTTTGAGTGAACTCAAAATTTGTTAGCACACATTCATATTCATGTATTATTGTATGCCCGGATTGTATTCACAACACATGCATTCATAGAAATACATTTATTTAATGGTTACAGTGTAATTACTTAGTCGAAAGAAGAACCTAATCAGAAAGTGTGTGATTTCACACGCAAACAGTCACAGAGTTTTAACCGAATTGCTTGATTAAATTAATTAATCATTTACATGTTGCCACCTACACATATGCAGTGATGCCACAGAAAAAAGTTCTAATAAAACAAACAAATAAACACCGTCTTAGTGTGAAGAGCAATCTGAAGAAACGTTTTCCCATATAAAGAATCTTTTGTACAATGGAAAGGTTCCAAGAATGTTGAAGGATCTTCATGGAAACATCAATACAAATAAAGAACCTTTGATTTTAAGAGTATACTGGAGTAGTCAATGTATTAACGAGGAAAGATTTATATATTTATAATCTGTACCATGGTCTGAATAGTATGAATTGAATGCTTTTTTCTTTCCTTTTTGTCTCTTCCTAATAAGCGTTTATGCAGCATGCCATGCTTTTTTTTTTCAGTCTTTCTTCTGTCAGAATTGTTGATATTACCCTCAGTTTTGCACAAAAAGCCCACTGTTTGTGAATGAAGTGAAACTTGATGTTCCGTGGCACTAAATGTTTTTATCAGGTCATCTTTATCAGAAGTGTCACGGACCATTTCATAACAAAGAGAGGAAGTATTTGTAACAGCTTGTATATCAATTTTCTGACCGAATACTTCTCCTTGAAAGCTGCGTGTTTCATCCTTTGCCGATAAATCACTCGCATCGTCGTTTTTCTTTTGTTCTCCCTCCCTGTCACCCCCCCCCCCACACTCTCTCTCATTCATCTGACATATGTTTATATTGCAAGTATTCAAAGTGTGTTTTCCTTTGTAAAGTGCTGGTATATATCACTTCTGCTGGCCTCTGAGCGGAGAGGGAGGGAGACTATCAGCACGATTGATTTGTGTTGTTTTCATCCTCCGGTGGGCTTCTCTTCATGAGGAAAGTCAAAAAAAGCCAGAACACACAAACTGAGCAGTGAGATGCGGAGGGTAAGAGAAACAGAAGGGAGTGCTTTTCTGCTTTATTTCTATGTTAGACCGCTGTGGTCTGCAATCAAAATGTGGCCTAGCTAATGTTTAAACCCTGATGCTAAACACTGACATCTAGGCCTGTTTGTCTGCTCTGTTATTCTTATCACGGGTTATTCGGCTGGTATGGGGTATGTCATATTTCTAAAAATGCAGAGGAAACAGAAACCCTAGATATGGAAGCACAAGATCATACAGAGAGAGTTTCGGCGTCTAATTCAAATGATCGTCAGATAAGAGCACCGTATGGTTGGATTTAGCTGCTCTAGAGGTGCTGACTAATCTTTGTGACCGGTTTTCTGTGATAACAAAACAACTGTTGTAAATTCAAACATTATTTTCAGTTTCTTGCCAGAAGTACTTATCCTGTAGTATAAAGCTAGATTTACGCAAGTGACGTGGATATAAAATGTAGATATTTATTTTGTCCCTCAAGCTATAGTTTTTAAAAAGAGTCTTTGGTGCACTTTAGGTTCAGCTGAATTTATCAGAACCTTTTGTTTTTTATTTTTTCCTGAGCGGTATATTTGCAACAGCAGCCTTACTATTGCAACAAATATGATACCATTAGATGCATTCTGTGTGATTTGATGTCAGTAGTGTCTGGTCACAAAACAATGAGAGGCAATTAAATGGTTTTAAAATGAAATTGAAAACTTTATTATTAATATGAATGTTTTTTATTTTTTTTATTTTTTATTTTGCTGCAGCTAAACAGAAACATTACCAATTCACTTTCTTTAGACCAACCAGTTTGTTTTCTAAAAATACACTTTTGTTTTTAATGGTATTCAAATGAGTTTGTAAGTATAAGAAAGTGAGTAAGTCAACACTAAATTTTAATTTCTGGATAATATTTTCCTTTATCAGAGGAAAGCTGAAGCCATCTGGGGCTCTTTGAAGCACCAGCACAGATGTTTTTGTGCCAAGAACCATGAAAATTATAAATGTTTTCCTATGGCATAATATGAACTAAATATGGTTCTCCTATGATCTCTCGTGACACTAGGCTTTTGGATCAATGAAACCTTTTTTTTTTTTTCTTTTTTTTTTTTTTTTTACTTAGAAAAAAAAAAATCTTAAATGGTTGTGGTCATCAATACCTTCTCTGTTTTTTGTTTTTTTTTCAGGGTCATCTACATTGGCTAACTCTGGAACCCATTTGCCATTTTAACTTCAGCCACAGGTAGAAATATCTGAAACCATATGTATACTTAGATCTCATGGGAATGTTGAAGCAGACTCTACATTCCTCTGCTTACCATCAAAGCAGACAAGAATAGTTAGCAAAAATAATTCAGTTGCCCTGGTCTCTTTGTGTGTCTTTTGCGAGAGATTTTACAGTGAACAGGCTTGCAGAACTTCAACACTGAAGGTCACAAATGGCCTCCTCCTTAAAATCAAATGTATTCTGTTTAAACTGCACTCTAACATGCTGATCTACACTCAGTATCTCTGAATCAAGAATTAAGCGAAAGTCACATAAACAAGCCAGAAACGGTTTCCAGACCTGTTCCACCTGATACATTTCAGGTTTTTCTCCTCAACAGAGCTGTTTGCTGCTGTTGGAATGATGGAAAGCTCTGCTCTTCGTCTCCTGCTGTGGTTTCGGTCGAACAACATCTGGTTCTGGTGTGTGTGAAGCCAGGCAGATCACTGATTCCACAGACCGATAGCACACAGCATGGATCTCAACTTCAACGCTGGCTGTATACACACTTAGCATATCTGCGGTATATAAACACGATAATATCATAGAATCGCTTTGAATAAGATTTCCTGTTTAACATTAAGGGGCTTCAGTAAGGAGGGAGTTCACTAAGAATAAATTGGGACATTTATTTGCACTGTCTGTGTTATTTCAGAGATCAGTTCACTAAAGGAATTATGCAAATCAAAAACACACCCCAAAGTGCCACTCATGCTAACTGCACGTCCAGGGAAGTATTTATATTTGACAACTTCATCCATTTTTTTTTTTTTTTTTTTACTGATAGCCATCTAATCAAATTATACTGTCCACCAACAGCATAATGTCGGAAGTGAAGTCGGAAGTGTCATATTTGCATATAACTTTAGGAGAGTGGATCAGATTAATTCTGATTTGCTGAGATGCATTAATGTGTCCTGTAGTGTAAATGGAATGCGTTTTTCTAAATCGGACAGCTATTTGACTGATCAAAATGCATTACTTGGTCAGGTGTAGACATTCTTTTTTTTTTTTTTTTTTAATGATCCTAAATTTAATTTACATTAAGGAGTTGTGTTTACAAGCACAATCTTACAGATGTAAGATCATGTAACCTTTTATATTTTTTACCGTCAGTTTTTTATAATAAGCTAGTTTTTGATAGTTATTGGTGTATTGTTGTGCATGTTTTGTATAGTACCTTTGTGAAATTTAGCATACTTTTACAGTTTAGCATACTTTTAAAAAGAGTGGTTGTTACAAGATTGATGTACTTCAAGGGAATACTTAAATTGAATATTTCCAGACATTTACATGGCAATTACATATTATTTGCAATTAATAGGAAATATATTATAATTTATACTTAAAGGTATTTTTTTTTTTTTTTTACGAACTTAAGTGCATCTTTATATGCAAATTCATAATTATGGTTAGTATACCATTGAATCAAGTTTTCAAGTAAATGACAAGTATTTATGGTGACTAAAATTTAATGTGATTTCTAATGAAACTTACATTAAACTTACAGCCCCTCACGGATGACTGACGTGCACAAATAAAAACCAAACACAAACTTAAACCCAGGCCTGATCCTCTCTCATCCTTTACTGTCATTGCTCCTGTTTTATATCCTTCCATCTCCTCCGTGGGACTCGAGACCGGTGGGTCGAGCAGGTGTCGCTCATTTCCAATGACTCCACCGGCCTCGCTCCTGTTCCCACGTCTCTCGGCCCCGCCCCACTCGTCACAGTAATATTGGATAACATATGCAGTCAATATGCAAAAAGTGTACATTTATTAAAGCTCGATAATTTTTTTTTTAAATTTTTTTAAGTGAACTATGTAGTTAAACTGGGTTGGTTAGTGAATAAACAAAGGCATTTATGCTAACATACTATATGACACAATGCGATGATGTACACGCAAACACACACTGCAGTAGTCCATGCCATGCCAGCACTTCCCACAGAAAAGGGTGAGAAGGCGGGCAGAATGCGTCAATCAGACGTACCCCAGGGATGATCTGATTAGGGCAGGAACAGCAAGACAAATGCACGCGCTTGTACGTTGTCCCATGGAGCTGTCATATGCATGGCTGTGTTCACAGAGTGCTCATGCTGGCTGTTACCCCTGACGCCTGAATCCAACAACCCACCAGAGGCTAAGCCACGCTGGCAGTGAGGAAGCAGAAAGCGTTGGCACGATGTGTGCGTAGGAGAGCAGGACAGTACGATAGAGGTGTGTGTGTGTTTGTGGAAGGGGGCCAATAGTGAGGGTCCACTGAGCTGACATAGCAACGTTTTCTGCTGAATTGGAATACCTGCGTAGAGGAAGTGCATTTCTGTGTTGCTTCTGTTCATACTGGCTGTCCTTCAGATGTCCTTTCATTCTCTTATTGCCACTCAGTCTGCAAGCATGTTACTTTTAGTCATTTAATTAGACAGGTGCAAAACATGGAAATAGTGGGTCATTTGTATCTTGTTGTATGTTAAATGTATTTGCTTGGCCAGTGGCTTTGTGAGTTTTGGTTCTTGAACTGTTGTAGGCTGTAAATAAAAAATATATTAATAATTAAATACATTTCAATAATAACTTTGGATGTAATATGGACATATAACGTGGTCAAGACCTCTCTAAATTCTAAACTTTAGCTGTTTGTTTCCTGAAATTATCCTCAATATTCATCATCAACCAAATTAAATATTCTCAGCCCTGTATAATCTAGTTTAAACAGAATATGCTTTGTAAATGTATTGATCTTACTGTAAACGATTCATCCATGAATGAGTTTCTTTTTTTTATCATATAGGCCATTTTAAATTAAAATATCATGAATAGATCTTCTGGTGAAAAGTCAGATTTAATTTTGAGACTTACGCATCTCCAACAATTTATTGTTTTAAATAAATTGCTTAAACCCAGCCACTTTCTTACAGTCAAATGCAAGCTTGCATTCAGATCTACCTCAATCAAACAACTGATGGGTTGAACCAAGTTCTCGCTCGACATAGATTTTTTATTTAAAAAAAGAAATCCATTACACACTGATGTAGGCTACATTACAATACAAAAAACAAAACAAAAAAACAAATCTGCCACTATTTCCATTCCACTTTAAAGTTGCTGTTTGCTAGCCATTTTACCTCTGTATTTCAGAGTGAAGTAAGATATTTTCAAATACAAATAGAATAGAAATTTCAGACAACTTCAGAATAAAAACATTCAGACATGATCTTAAAGGGATAGTTCACCCCAAAATGTCTGACATTACGCAATATTTATAAAATATCTTTTCAGAGATTAAAGTCATACAGGTTTGACACGAGGGTGAACTTTACATGTGAACTATCCCTATTAAGAAAATACTGCTGCTTCACAGCCTCTGTTATTTTGACTGTTCTGTGGTTGTTTGGTTGTTTATAAAACTGTGTTGTGTCTAGTTACAACACTTCTATCTCAGTAGCTATCTGTCTGGCTGTAGTTCACTAATGACTGCAGTTGTGAAAGGCCAAGTGCTTATGAGTAACAGAATGAGTTCATCTTCTTGATGTCCCAAAGAGACCAAACAAATATTTCACCGAAGGCTCACAAAATAATAAAGTGTGTTTGAAGTTGAAACAATTGCTGGTTGATAAAAATCGATTGCAGGAAGAAATGTATATCAGTTGTGATATACATTTCCCTGATCAATACATAATAACAGGACATGCTTATCGAATAACGTGAAAGCAGCATTTATACCTGTTTAGCTGCATTTTTTAATTAAAACCAATTTTCCACTTGGAAATTAAATAGAGTTGATAGTACTGAGTGTTGTCAACTTGGACTTAATTTTCTACTATATTACCTGTCAGACTTCATTAAAGATCTCAATCTGTTACTTAATTAATTTGCTGGATCCAGTCAAGCTGGATCCAGTTTATGTGTTGTGTGTTCACATGATTCAAAAACCAGAGCCAGATCTCATTATAACTTCAAATGTTAAACAAATGCTAACAGGAAATTTCACGTTAATGCTCATTTAGATAATCTCTACATCCCATTGTACACCAAACAAACAAAAAATAATGGCCGTTATCAATCACTAGTGTATAACGAGGTCCAGACGTTAATCAGAGAGTTTCACAGT
Organism: Carassius auratus; assembly: GCF_003368295.1. Taxonomy (NCBI): domain Eukaryota; kingdom Metazoa; phylum Chordata; class Actinopteri; order Cypriniformes; family Cyprinidae; genus Carassius; species Carassius auratus. The sequence goes on along the minus strand of NC_039269.1, from coordinate 208,404 downwards.
TTGTGCACAATGCAACACAAATTCAAAAACACATGTAAAAATTCACTCGAACACTCACACGCAAACCTCATTTCTTTAATGACGCATGATGCCGATGTGTAGTTAATGCACTGTGACCAGGTCCTGTGGCCTGTGCTCCATCGTGCTTTAAATTGCTGTTCAAATGGAACATTTCTCTCCTGACCGACTGCCTCTAAATGGAAACAGATTTGGACAGCAGGAGGTTAGTTTGAAAGATAAAAAGGAAAGGAAGAAAAAGCACTCCTCCTCCACTTGTGATGGCTCTGTTCATGGAATTCCATCCAGATACTAGCAAATAATCAATCTATCTATTTATCTATTCTTCATCCGGTTTTCTACATCAGTTCAAATTTAGGAATTTAATTGAAATTTAATGCATTCTCAATTAATTTCCGAGTAGCACAAAAGCCTGATTGTGGCTTTTGTCTTCTACAGAAGAACTAGACGTGGTGCCCCATAGCAGATGGGGCTTTGGCATGTAGATATAAGATGCCAGGTTTTCATTAGATAAACCACCAGCAGGGCTTCTCAGAACCCCTGGCCAGCACCACTTGTGGGTGGTCATCCATCATCTCGGCGTGATGGCTGCCAGAAGGACAACAAATGCCAATAGTGGCCCAAGGGACAGTTTTGCACTCACTCAAGTACATACACAGCTTCTGAGTAGTAACATACCTTTCACTCCGCACAATTTACACTCACACATTTTTATGAACTCGGACAATAGAAGTTTTAAGAGGAAGAAAAGGCATTTGGCAGCCATCAGTAGCCATTATTACTTCACTCTATGAGAGATCAGTATTTTGACACTGCTTTGCACACGAATGAACACATTCCGGCATCAGCTAGTCCTTGCTTCTTCCCTTTAAAGGGCTCTTGCTTCAGGGAGTAACTGATGACTAAAACAGCTCTGGCAGTGCAGGGAGAAACACACATGGATTTAATACTCAACCCATAATCAGGACAATCAGTGTATGAGAACATTTGTAGAGTAAATCTCCAATCACTTTCGGTTCTGAGTCACCAGGATGCTAACAGCTCTGTCAAGTCATTGATTGCTAAAAGATCAGTAGGGAGACAAAAGAAGCACTTGATGGGTGCTCGGGGAGGCTGCGGTTGAGTAACGTGAAGAACTTTGACATGCAAACATGAGGCTCATTACGTGATGAAGCTCTTTCAATGGTCTGTGCAGCACGTCTGTCTCCCGGCATACTGGGCTGCTGTGAGGGTCGCCTTGCTTGTTAGCAGGGCAATTCTAATTAAAATGTGCTTAACCTTCTGTTTTCGCTCTGTTTTACTTGCATACTCTCACTCATTTCCTAACATACTGCCCAAAGTCGCCTGCAGCAGTTGCAGGAAAAACAAGGGAACATGGAGGGGAGAAAGTGGAGGAATGTGTTCCATTTCCTGACAAAAGAGACTGAGGGTCAGGGTTGTGTGACGGTGGTCTGGCAGATAAAGGAGGAGTGTGCTCTGGTGTCCACAGTGCAGGAATAGAGCATTCACAGATGTGTTGTATATATAGTGAAATAGATTTCTTTTGTAATGTCCTAACTGAAATTAAAATGTCAAGTTGCTGTAACTTCACAATTTTGCATAATTTTAAGAAATACCTATTTAGATGAAAGATGAAATGTGTAATTTCTGCAACAAATTGCTTTTGAGTATCAGATAATTTTTAGTATATTTCTTTCCATATATTTTTTTTGTCATAAATGTATATATTTTTTATGTTGTTTAGTTAAAAGCACACTTGTATTTATATTTTATGTGTCATGCAATCAATAATCAAAGGCGTTGCTATGAAGGGGTTTGGTGCTCAGTGGTCGATGTCTTGGTCGATGTCTTGGCTAAGGGTTCACTGGTGGAGTGTGTGTGTCCGTGCTCTCCCGTGGGCTTTGGGGCTGGCAGTCACACACTGCTCTCTGCGGGCAAAGGGAAAGACAAGATTAGCCAATTCTTGCGGAGACATCTCTCACCTCTGTGCCCGCTTGCGGGGTTTATATGAGCAGTGGCTGATGGGGCCTGGTACATTTCCAGGGTGACGCTGCTTCCCAGCTTCGTCCCAGCTTCGTCCTGTTCCTCTGGAGAAGTGGAAAGATCGGGAGCCTGACATCGAGAGTGGAGCATGACAGACCTGCGAAAGCTCACCACAGGCGGGAGAGTCCGTCTGTGTTGGCCGTCCCCGCTCGGTGTTGCATGGTGAAGTTGAAGTCCTGGAGTGCGAGGAACCACCGTGTCACCCTGGCATTGGTCTCTTTCACCTGGGCCATCCACTGCAGGGGGCTCGGGGGACCGGTTCTGTTGTGAGGGCCGCTTTGATTTTGAGGAAAGCTGCTTCTGCCTCTGAGGTCCATGGGACCTTCTCCGGCTGCCGGACAGTGGCCGGGGCCCCGTGTAGGTTGAAGGGAAGGACACGGTACTGCCAGTGGCCGCTTGGGGTAGAGAAGGCCATTTTCGGTTTTGCCTGATCCGTCAAGAGGACCTGCCAGTAGCCCTTGGTAAGGTCGAGAGTGGATATGAACCGGGCCCTTCCCAAACGGTCCAATAGCTCGTCGACGCGGGGCATGAGGTAACAGTCAAACTTGGAGACCTCGTTCAGGTGGCGGAAGTCGTTACAGAAGCGGAGGGTGCCGTCGGGCTTTGGAACCAAGACGATGGGGCTGGACCATGGGCTGCGCGATGGTTCAATTACCCCTAACCTCAACATTTCCTGTACCTCATCCTCGATGGCGTGTAGGGAGGTAGGGCAGCTGCCGGACGATGGTCCCCGGTGGTGTGCGGACGTCGTGTTCCAAGATGTGGGTCCACCCAGGCTGGGGGGAGAACACATCCGGAAACTGACTGACCAGGTGCTGCAGCTCCAACTTTTGGGCGACAGAGAGTTGGGGATCCATATCCACAACCACGGGAATCAAGCTGGTGTATGCGGACAGCTGGAGCCCGGTCCCGACCCAGCGCTTCAGAAGATTGATGTGGTAAAGCTGATCCTCCCTCCTTCTACCGGGCTGCCGTACACAGTATTTAACGGGGCCGACCTTTTCTGACACTGTATAGGGACCTTGACAGGTGGCCAAAAACTTGCAGGCAACTGTGGGCACTAGAACCAGGACGTGGTCTCCTCGCTGGAAATGGTATTAAACATGTTAGAAATTCATGGAAGAGTTGAATGGGACTGTTTTTCAGTTAAGGCCTGCCTGAAACTCACTCACACACACACACACACACACACACACACACACACACACACACACACACACACACACACACACACACACACACACACTTATATGTTTACTTTAGACAACCCTTACTTTCTCCCTTTCAGCACACATACTTTGCATAGTCTATTTCTCTCCCACATCACTTGTCCTTTTTTCTAAACTTTCTTTTTCTCTTTTCACTTATCCTCTGAACTTGATTCTTCTCTTTTCAGAAGGTCATCTGCCTTCTCTTTCATGCTCTCTTTCTACCGCACAAACTGACTGCATCACTTCTGAACATCTCTTATCTTTCTTCCGCTTTTATCTCATCAGACATTCTTCTGTCAGCTTATTCTCACTGTGTTTGGACTGCGCGGAGCTTGTCTGCGCTTTACTCTCTAAACACTGTGGTGTCTAAGAGGAAAAGCCAGGTCACTGCCTCACAACCCTCCTGTCTTGAACTCATTCTGAACTTTATTGCCTCTTAATCTGTTACAATCTGTGGTCAGCTCTTCCATCCCCTTTGAGAATTTGCCCCATGGAAGTCTTCGACGAGAGAGGAAGCCAATAAAACCTAAGTATTTAATTACAACAATCTTAAGCAAACAATTGAGTAAAATGTTTGACTTTTTGGATAGCTGAGTAGGGAGACTGCCGATAAAATACAAAGCAGCTGTCCGCGCTTCAAAGCCTGGCCCAATGAAGACATCACTATTTTTTCATCTTCACTTGTCAGTACAGCATTCAGAGGGCACGGAAATGTTCAAGCCAGAGCTTGAACTGGTATTAGAGCTGGCCTGCAGATGCTGTACTGAAAACAATTTGCTTCAAATTTGTCTTCCTTCTTTTCACAGAACTCTCGTCATGTGGCGAGCCTCACAGACATCACTTTGCAATCGTATAAGGAATCTGTTCATACAAATCCTTTTCCCAGGCTGACGCCGTCCTGGAAACAGATGCACTGGATTTCAAGAATTTTCCAGCATTCATGACAAAGACTTTAGCTTTTTTTTAATGCATTTTTTACTGACTTACAGTAAGCTTGCATAGACCATTCAAAAGTAATCTCGAATGACAAATATGCTCCCCGTATGTCATGATGGCTAAAACAGATTGCATATGGCCATAGTTAAAAACACCCCCCCGCAGTTGATGCAAGAGGGGCACTTTGAAAGTAAATATTTTACTGTGACCTTTCAATGGATTTTACAAGCTAGTTAAGGTGTTTTAGAGGGGCTTGGCTGTTTCACACACTTAGTTTCTTCCACAATTACACAAACAATCTCTTAGGGAGTACAGAAGGCAAAGCAGATCGACTCAGTGAAGGCAGCGTGCAATAAAGGGTGTAATAAAAAGTAAGACTCCTCTCCATAAAGAGAGAGTGCGACGCAGAGCATGCTATGGCTGAGGTGGAAGGAAATGATCCAATGACACACAAATGTCAGCTCTAATGACCCTCCAGGGCACCTTTCAGCAGAGGCAGCTTGTTTCCCATGCAAACGAGGCCCTAATATGTCACTCTCTCTCTTTTGCATCATGTTTCTTTTTGTATGTCTTCCTTGTCAACTTTTTGGCCGATTTTGGGACTGGCTTGAGTTGTGCAAGCACTGGGAAGGTCACATAAATCCAGAAAGAGGTGATATTGCAGGCTAAATCTGTGCCTCTGGGTGCACAACCTGACCACCAACCACAACACAACAAATCAAAGAGGATCTCTGTTCTCTTATGAGCTCGGCCAAAACCATTCACATGTTGATCCAGAAGAGGATTTTGCTTTTCCATTCAAAAGCATTCCAAAGCATTTTTAAAGTATGCCACAAATGGCTTTTCAGTCTTTCCGGAGAAATCTATGGTTATAAATGTAGTAAAATATATAGTTTTAAATTTATTTTAAGTCATACATATTTAGTATTCTTCATATTTTTAGACATGCTCAATATTAATAAATTTGGGATAATTTTTTTTTTTTAATTTTAAGTCATAGTAAATAGTCATCCATCTAAAATTTTTATATGTTTGCTTCTTTTGTAAATGTAGTAATTTATGTTTATAGTCAGCCAATATTACACAAACATGTATATGTAAATAATTGTAACCTATATATTTATTTATTTTGTCAGAATCATTATTTATAAAATTGGTATTTTATTTATTGATTAAAACATTTCAGCTTCAATCAATATTTGTAAATGTGGTAATTAAAATATTTCAAATATCAAATATTTATTAAATATCAATAGTAATATATTTAGTATTTATACCAAAAGTGATATTGATAAATATTGCAGTCTTTGTATTTCCAGTCATTATCATAAATTAATTCTTTATTATATTATTAGTCATAATCAATATACGTAGATTTAGAATTTTTTATTTAAACATATTAGTCAGTAGTCAAATATTTAGCATTTTCTATTTTAAATAATTTATTATTATTATTATTATTGTTATTACACAATCACTATTGTAAATGTAGTAATATTTTTTTTGTCAATAGTTATATATTTAGTAGTTTTATATCTACAGCTAGCTGATATTGATAAACATGCGTTCTTAGTATTTTAAGTCAAAGTAAATAGTCATAAATTAATTATTTCTTATATTATTAATCAAAATTAGATTTAGTATTTTTTATTTTTTTGTCAGTAGTCAAAAATGTAGAATTTTAACATTTATAGTAATTTATTATTATTATAATTATAGTTATTAATAGTTTTAATTATTTTTATTACATTATTTAATTTTTATCCAACTTATATTTTGTTACTTAATATTTGACCAAATGTATTTTTATGTCACCTCAAAAGTAAAAAAGCTAGGCTTACGAGAATGTGAATATTACCGTTAACAGACTGAATTACCATTACTTTTGGATCAGGAACATAAATGATGAGCACAATGAACATTCTAGAATTGCATTTCAAATCTTGTGTCTCTAAATCCCCTTTAAGTCTTACAGATTTTGCCATAAAACAAAAGGGCTTTTGAAAGAAACCAGAGCATGTATCCATTACAAGCCCCTTTTCCCCACTATCATCACTGACAGAATGCAAGTAGAGACAACTTCTCAGGCCTGCTTCTTCTTTACTGCCAACAGAGATTGGTGATTATGACTGGCTTACTCATGCATTCTCGCTCTTGTCAAAACATTGATAAATGGGTCAAAAGTGTAAAATGGAATCGCCATGGTAATGCTTTAGACATCAAAGGCAGAGAGTTGGCGGGACATTCTCCGTGTCATGTTCTGATCGGTTTCAGGATATGACTCTATCCAGAGCTACTCTGCTCTTTGAGGAAGTGTGCTTCAATGTGACAGTGCTGTTTATGGTCGAAGTCTCTGGGCTTTCATTGTTGGAAAAGCAATTTTAATACTGTACACACCATTTATAGTAGTTAAACTGCAGTACAGCTACCCTTCTACAAGCATAGTTAGATATAATATAATATGCAATCCACATAAAATACCACCAGTAAAATGCATTTTTATATTTAATAAATGCTATTTTTTAAATGGATGTTTTATATATTATTGTATTAAAATGTTAAGAAAAAATAACTATTAGTTATTGTAACAACAGCACCAGCACCACCAACAAAACATACAATGTTTTATTCCTTCTTAATTAACTGTCTGAGTTTAGTAGTTAGTCACTACTTTAATTTACTCCTCAACACTGCTAGCTGCTGAGGAGAACTGATAACTGATAAACTTCCCTTTTTATGTTCTAATATTTTATATATTTGAATACATTAAATAATATATTGATTATACATATATTATATAATATATTGAAAAATATACAAATGATTGCCGCTTTCAATATATTGCAATATATTGGAAAAAAATAAATATATATATAAGAATATATGCCTAATATATTACATGATATTTTCCAATATACTGCAATATATTTTTGTTTCATAAGGGTTGATGTGGGTGAGTGCTGGTGTAGATTTAAGTTATAGTTATTCTTCAGCCCAAGGGATTTTTAGGCTTAGTTTCAACCCTTGCCTTAGGCACAACACAAATATATATAAGTTCAAACACACACACACATGCTCATATAAAATGCAGTTAGATTTTCACGAGCACAACATATATCCTTTGGTAGGTATATACAATGTTACGCCGACCCTAAATCTCTAGGGCTTTAACCTTGACACATACATATATAACAAAAGCACATACTGTATGGTTTATGTACAGGTACACAGATTTTCCAACACATTCACATCCCCAGGAATAAATGCCTTCCACACACGTATAAATTCAAACTAATGCATACGCTCCTCTGATGATATCGGTTTTGCTGGATCCATGTTCACTATAAATCTGACCCGGGTGTGTAATTATGTGAGGTTTTCCCTTTAGATCACTGCAGTGTCACTGTGTGTGGGCATGTGCACATGGAGTGTAGTTGTTATGTGTGTGTGTGTTGGCTAGTGTCCATAAGTATAGTGTGTGGGTGCTCGTAAATATGTATCTGTTAAGTATATATCTAACCATAAACATGTTTGTGAGGTTTTGTGTTTGCTTGTGATCAGAAGGGAAATGATGAAAGAGATGGCCTTTCTCATCTCACTATCTGACCAACAGCACTATTGTTTTCAAACGGGCCGTGCTCCGCAAAAGACCTTTGACAGGAAGCGATTAGGCCGTTGTTTTTGTGTTGTTTGTACTTCCTGTTTTCGCCTGAGAGGGGTGAGCGCTCTTCACAATGCCCCAATGAACTGATGCACAATGCTAAACCAGGCCCAGACATGTTAGGAAGCCGACATAAATCACATTAGCTTTGAAAATGAGACGATAGCATCATCTAAACATAAGCTTTGTCTGTTTAGTTATGTTGCCGATGTACTGGACTTCCAGACAATGTAGATGATGATAAGGTTGAACTGAAAAAAAAAAATCCTTTCCTGTTGATGCTTTGTAGGAGAAACCCATAAATGTCAACTGGAACGCTACATGAACAGGAATTTGATAACAGCGCCCCCTTCAAAGTGCACAGCTGTAAAAACGGGCATACAACGGTCTCACTTACCTCAACAAATGCCTTTGCTCACCATATACAAACAGCAAGCACTGAAAGACAATCCACAGTTGAGAACAACTGTTTACTAGCATGTGGTAAGAAGATGGATGACCAGCAGTAGATGTTTGCTTATGCTGGAATATCTTGAAAATTAACAAAATATGAAAGTTTTACTTGAAACATTTACTTGATGATATACAATAAAAATAAATAAATAAATAAATAAAAAATAAATAGACAGACAGACAGATTTGAAAATAAATAAATAAATAAAACATTAGATACCCATAAAGATAGTCATTTGTTAATTTCTTGAATTAATGTGTCAATAATGTCTTATGCTCTATTTCTGAATGTGACGAGAGGGGGCGGGGCCGAGAGCTGTGGGAACGTAGTGAGGCCAGTGGAGTTAATGAGAATGAGCGACACCAGCGCCACTCACCGTTCTCCAGTTCCGCGTAGGAGCTCCAGAAGGATAAAAGGAGGAGGAGTTACAGTGAAGGAGAGAGGACCAGACCTGTGTTTTATTTAGCGTTTCGGTTTTGTTTGTGTGTGTCAGTCGTCCGCCAATATAACAATGTTCATGGTACGGGAAGAAGGAGGCGGGAAGAAGGAGGCCGGAACCGGCGAACATTCAAATAAAACTTTAATAAAAAAATAAACACAAAACAGCGCAACAGCCCCTTGCAGATGATGCATAAACAAAACCAAAACACAAAATAAAACCCAGGCCTGGTCCTCTCTCCTTCACTGTCATTCCTTTTCCTTTTATTAACTCCACCGGCCTTGCTCCATTCCCACGGCTCTCAGCCCCGCCCCTCTCGTCACACTGAATGAATCAGCCTTTTGAATGAATCTTTCTTTGTCAATGATTGATTGACTCAATAAAAAAAAAAAAGGCATTTTTTTTATCTCTAAATGAACCCACTTCCTGAACAAATTGGTTGTGCGAATGATTCAACAAGTCACTTTGTGAGACAGGGCTGCATCCAAAATCTCAAACCTACTGTATAGGGGAAACAGTATGTGATGAAAGTAGTGTGTCTGAATTCACAGTACTCATAAATAAGTAGGCAAAGGTATCCGGATGACCTACTACTTCCAGCATGATTCTGAAGTGTGCATACAATGGACACTTTACTATCCTATGAGGCCATGGGAGAGGATTTATTAATGGCAGTGACACAACCCAACTGATGCTGATATGAAAATGGCAACATGGCAAATGCAGTATGTCCAGATTACATTCACACTATATAGAACATGCTCTTTTTGTGGTTGTGAAGCAATTACCTATTTGAAAAAGTACCTACTCAAGAGAGTATGCGATTACGGACGCAGCCAGTTACTTGTTTCTTTCCAGAATTAATCATCAGTGTATTTGAACAAATCACTTGAATGAATCATTCAAAGATTCACCCTTAAAGATAGCCACTGGTGTTACTACATGCCTGGATGAAAAGCAATTGAAAATCCTCAACACTCATGCACATCGATAAATAAATATTACACAAATAAATAAATATTATACAGTCTGAAACAGTGTAGTACTTTGCCATATTACTGGATATATAATAATTCTAAAAGTGGAGTTTAGGGATGTGGAAAGTTTAAGTGAGTGCTGTGATTGTCATGATTATGAGCTCCTCTCAAACTTCATTTAGAATTCCATTTGGCATGAATCAGTTCCTCTTTCTCTTCCTATCCTCTTTTCTCACTGTCTTTCTCGCACAGTTATAAAAGAACTTCCATGCCCCCCTCCTCTCTGCACTTTCGGCATTGCCCTCAGACATGGCAGCATTTCATCAGCAAAGCAGAGGGGAAGAGCTGAAGGGTGTCTCCCTGTCTGAGAATACTGATGTGATCAGCGATCATGATCACTGCAGTCAGGCTGAGCCAAAGGTCCACAATCTGGAACTAGACCCCTGAACCCCCAACCATCTCACTGACCACCTCTCTACACCTTCTGAATCAAATAATTGTGAGTTTTAATGTACTTCTGAAAGATTAATGTGTGTTGTCAGTATATTGATTGCAGCAAAACTATAGCACGACACAAAATAACAGGTATTCTTAGAGTCATAGGCTAAATGTTTCTTTCTGGCAGGTTTAACAACTCAATGAGTCCCTGAATCATTTCTTTGAAGCATTTCATTGAAATTAACTGTTCAGAATAAACATTTTGCAGGGTCAGAAATGAGTCAGGCGAGCAATGCTGGACTTTTCGGCGAACATACGTGGTCCTGTTTTCAGATGACTTCTGTGGGGGGTTGAAAATACCTAATCAGACCATTTTACAAAATGTGTTGTCATTCAGCAGCTGACGGAAACTGTCCAGTTGGGGTCAAGAGTACCAAAGCACAAGTTATGTCTGTCAGAGACTACTTACTGAGAAACTCATTAAGGCCATATGTGACACCACTTCCTGGACAACAAATAAATCCTTCTTGCAGACAGAATCTTGAATCTGAGATGATGTTTGAGGTTTGAGTACTTGTAATGAATATGGTGTGATTTCCTATTAAAATAAAGACTAGGAGAAAATAGATTAGAGGGATGGGATTGTACATAAAAAAAAAAAAAGAAAGTTCTGTTATTGTTTACTCACCCTTAAGTTTCTCTAAACTAGTATGACTTTTTTTTTTTCAGTTACAATGCATCTAAATCATTTAAACATGTGAAATCAGAGTTAATAGTACTATCAGTGTTTGTTTACTACGTTTTGTTGTTTCACTGCACCAAAAGGAAGCAGAAAGGCAACTAGCCAAGCGTTCTGAGGGTCAGGTCTGATTGATCCACTTGTGGAGAAACCTAATCACTCTTGCTACAAGTGACCCATGCCAAGCAGTTAAACAAGACTAACAAACCTTCAGACTTATCCAGAGAATTGCAGCCCTCAAAATGTTTTACTTTGAGTGTAAAATTCTGTTTGGATTCCTTCAGGCACAAAATAGAAGAGTTTCAACAAGTCCAGCATTTGACCTTGCGTGTCAGATCAGCATCACGAGATGTGACCCAAACCCGAGGTGCTCTGTAAATGGACTGTTTTTCTTTACAGAGAAGTTACGAAGAGGTCTCCAACAGATTCTCAGCACTTCAGCTCCAGGTCACCCATAACCAGGAGACCTTTCAAAACACACAAACACACTGGTGCTGCAGGAATGGAATGTTCCAAACAGGGATTTCAAGAGGTATGAGCTTCTTCACAGACAGAGATGATATGGATGATGGCAAAACTGAATAAACTGTGGTGGGTGACCTTGTGGTTTCACCCGTACTGACCCGTTTAAATGTTCCAGGCAGTCTCGGTGGATTTCCATCCAAATAATGATCTCATGTTACTGCTCCCTACACAAAATCCACATCAGATGTCAGATTTTATGCAATGCAATGCAATTTTAATGTGATGCAATTTGAATCAAACATATGAGTTTGAGTTTAATTTTGGATCGATTATAAACTAGATGACTTAGTAACTAAGTTTTACAATAACGTGATTTTGGTCTTTATGGAATAATCTTCAACACTTTTGTGGCAGTAATATGGACAACATGCAGAATTCGGTGGAATAAATTCAAATAAGGTAATAAGGTGAAATGCTATTCACAATGCTGTTTGCTTATGTTTAGTTTTTATGAGTTTGAAAGAAGTCTCTTCTTTTAGGGCTGCATGAATTTGAACTGAAATACAGTTAAAACAATTTAAAATAACTGCTTCTGATTTTTATAATAAAAGTCAAATTTTTAAAAAAGTATTTTAATTTTAAAATGTCATTTCTTCCTGTGAAATTTCAGCAGCTACTACAATGTCACATAATCTTCCAGAAATTGTTACAATTTACTAATTTGAGTGGTGCTTCTAAATATTTTTGTGGAAATGGTGACTTTTTTTTTTTTTTTTTGATTCATTGATGAATAAAAAGTTAAAAAGAACACAATTTATGAGGGCAGAATTAGAACGCATTCACAGATAACAGCACCACAAAAGGGAAAAACAAAAGTGTTTTAAAGAAACCTTCATATGGCAACATCTAACATTTCATCCATTTTCCAAATGATGAAAAAACACATAAAACATAGAACTATGATGCATTATCAACCAGGCTTTTATTTTTTGTTTTTCAGGATTGTTTTTCATGCTCAGACCTCTGTAAGCTAAACTGATTCAAGTTTTGGATTGACCCCAAAACAATTTCATTTTTGCTGTCTGACTGAGCAAAGCTTAATTGCTAGCTGAATCATTTTAAAATCAGTCAAAATATAAATAAACATACCACATCTGTCTTTTTTTTTTTTTTTTTTTTTGAATGAAAGTTGCTGAATTCATGGAGGTCTGCAGAAGTTTCTGTGGATTCCAGATTCCATGCAGGCTTAGTCACAGCCGCTGGCCCTTACAGACGGTAAGGCTCACTATGGTTGACTACCTACTTTATGTATATATGTCTACAGGCTTTGAATGCTAAAAAAACAAAAACATAATCTGTTTTTTTGGAAGTGGATTTCCACACCAACAAATTTCAATTGGATTGTGGTGGGGATATCAGGTGCTGGCACTCAAGTCAGGCTTGAGTTTGAGTGTCTGTATGTGTGTGTCAGCGAACATCACCATCCTGCCTCCACCATGCTGAAATGACTCTATGACTCTGAAAAATAAATGCAAACAGGGGTGGGATGACATGAGCTGTCAATGCACCTCCAGGCCCCTCCCCTTTGCCCAACCGGGCCATGTGAAGGAGCTTTATCTCAACAGTGGCCCCATTGTCTGGAGGCCCCGGAATTCACCCACTCTTCTATACATTCGAATGTGACCTGCATCTCAACACTTCACCCGCTGCAGAGAATTCCTTACCTGCTTTTACCGTTACATGAGAACATCTTGAAAAAATGCACTCGCTTTTTTCAGATAAATAGAAGAGTAGGTTTCTGTAGGAAAGGTCGCTCAGTGGCATCTGTTAGGGCAGAGAATTAGAATTTGCTGTGCCCTCATTCAAGTTGATTATATTAAAAAGTGCAAAAATGACCAGGATATTATTCCAAACAGATTGGGAACAACATTCTTTCACTTTTGGCCAAACCATATTCTTTTAATGAATATAGTATGCCCCAATATTTCAACTGATCATTGAGAGACCGGTTAGACTGCTGTCAGTATCGACAAGCCATTTCTCCTGTCCCCAGATTCATTCTGTTACCGCTTGACATCATGATGTCAGGCTGTGTGTACAGATGTGTGTGTGTATGTATTTGAGCTTGTGTGGGAGAACAGCTTTAAATCAATCACATCTCAGCAGGCATTAGCCGTTATTGGTGTCAGAGCAGCAAGGTTAATGTCAATGGCAAAGGCCTCGCTCTCAAAACCAGACTCTCGACAAGCTGATCAATACAATCTCTGTCACCTTGGAGCATCTCTCTCTCCCTTTCTCTTTTGTCTTTTTTATCATTTCCATTTCTTCTTTAACTCTCTCTTTTGTGTTTCCATCCAGACATTTTGCTCTCTTAGATTTAAAACCCACAAAAAAGACAAATGAGATATGTTTAATATATACATGCTTTTTTTTCTCTCTCTCTCATAACAGCAACTGCAATTAAATCAAGAGCATATTGAAACAGCTGCTTAAATCTCCAAGTTCTCAGATCTTTCTTGTAAGCAAAAGAGTTTCAGATCTGAGGAAAGTTTAAAGTAAAAAATAAGAGAATTAACGATGAACTCTCTTTTTGTTACCACCTTTTTATTTTTATTTTTTGCTAAGTCAAAGTATCTGGACTAAGCAATCCATATTAATGTGCCATTACACATTTAGTTAGGTCCATTTTCCTCTGGGTTTCTTCACATTGTCACCCAATACTCTCTGTTTCCTTCTATCACCTCTTCTTGTTTTCTTTTCAGTAATGTCTAACAGATTGACTGTATTGTCTTTGCCAAATCCAATCCTCTGCTAAAATGTTCTCTAACACCTACAGCTGTGAAGTTCAAGTGACACCAAACCTGGAATTTACTATTACTATTTAGCATTGATCAAAACATACTGGCAACACACTCTCTATGTTTCTATACTGTAAATGTTATGTTTATAATCAAAGCAAAAGCCAAATCTGGTTGGGAATCATAAAGTTACAGCACAAATGTATGTACTTTTTAAAACAGCACCCCTCTATTGCTATCTTTTTATTTTTTATATAAAAATCAATATATGCATTCTGACAGTGATTTATCTCATACAATAACTGCTTCATCATTCAGTCTGCAACCAAACTGAATGGGTAACAAACTGCATACTGTAAAATAATATTGCGGTATAAAAAAAAAAGAATATTTCCGACTGTCTTCGAAGATGACCTAAAAATATCTCATTACTATGATTGCGCAGTGTGTTAATATGTTCTCTGGATAGTTCTGTGATTCCTTGCAAATTGAAATTGCTGAAGACAGAACGGTTCAGAGCTTCAGAAACAAGGCTTACGGGAACCTTTTCCAGCTTGTAAGAACATCTGTTCCAGTTACAGAAGGCAGGAGAATTGGAGCACTGGGCTCACCATCATAGACAGGTTATGTAAGAAAATGGTACACAAAGAAAAGAGACTGAAAGCGAAGTAGACGAGACCCCTCAGCAACAAGAGACTACTGATTACCCTACACCTCCACATCAAAGACCAGCAGACGGAGAAAGAGAAAAGAAGAAGAACAGAAGGAAGTGATTATTGGCCCTCTTTACACCTGGTGTTAACATCTGTCCTGAGATGGTCCCATCACAGCGGTCAAGTGGTCAGTCTGTGCAATACCTGGAGAAAGCTAACTGTTATCATTTATTGCTGACCACTCCAAAATTGCATCATTGGCCATGATCTTGGGGGGAAAAAGTATTTATTACAGGCTTTTAAGAGCCCTCTAAACAAATAAACAGTTATAAACATTATAATAAAATCCTATTGCTTGCAAAAGTTTTTTTTTATTCTGTCAGCATGACTATTTTAGAATGCTTTTAATAAAAGGACAGTGCAAGGGTAGACAGGAAACACTGGGGGAAGTGAGAGGGCAATAGGGACGGGAAAGGACCTCGAGCCAAGACTTGCCTGAGGTGCTGCAGTTTATGTCGGAGCGCTTTCCCACAAGGCTATGACTCACACACAAATGCTTTTTGCTGCCAGGCACAGACATCATTGTTTACACCAGGTATTTACATTAAGTCTCAAATGCACTTCCTGTGACTGGATATTTGTGTCTAGATTTTTAAGGGATGGTCCTTCATTTCATAATAACATACATCACTTGAGCACATGTAAAGTGGAACCCTTTCTGATAAATTGTTATTTGTCAAAATGGCATTTTAAAATATTTTAAGACACTATACAGAGAAAAATAAAAAGACATAAATGCAAAACTGAAGTCCCACAGTTCTAGTCGATGTCTACTTTGTTGATATAGCACAAACCTGCATAACAAAATACCGGAAATGCTCTGTGAATATATTTATTTTCTACCCTTTTTTTTTTTCTTTTTTTTTGTTCCAGTTGTGACCAGAACACCCGGGAAAGATGCTATTATATTGCAAATGTTGTCATCATTTTCTCACCCTCATGTAATAAACCTGTCAGCATTTCTCTCTTCTGCTGAACACAAAAGAAGATATTTTTAAGAACTGTAACCTAACAAACCACTAACCAGTTTTGGTTCCCACTGACTTCCATTGTAATGTTTGTCCATACATTGAAAGTCAATGGGAGCCACAATTTGATTAGTTATCAACATTCTTGAAAATATCTTCTTTTGTGTTCAGAAAAAGAAAGTCAAGGATTGGAACAACATGAAGTACACGAGTAAATTATTTAACACTAGGTTGAAACATGGTCATTGTTGATGTGAGGAGGACACAGAAAAAAAGATGATAAATATAAGCGAAAGAGAAGACAAATGGCAACAGAGAAGGCAAGAGGGATGTCATAATACAGGAAATAAGAAAGAAAAGCAAGAACACTGAGAAAAGGAGCAAGGGAGAATGTGCTGATACAAGAAGAGCCCTGAAGTGCAGTGAAATTCAGAAATTGAGATGTAGAGTTAGAGAAATGCCCCAAAACTGTGTTTTGCCCAGGGGCAAAGAAACCAAATGGATTATTTCCCCAGGAAGCTTCAGCATAGTGTCTGTACACAGCCTAAGCCTGTCCTGACAGATATCTGTGCAAGACTCTATCTCTCTTTCTACCTCTACCGCTTTTCCTTCTGCATCTTCTGCGCATTTCTCCCCCCCCCCCCCCCCCCCAATCTCTCTCTCTCTCTCTCTCGCTCACTCTGTCTCTTCCTCACCCCCTCCTCTCCTCAGAGGCCTGGCTGACTTGGGAGCGTATGTCTTCATTAAGACAGCTGTCAGGTCTAGCAAGTGGAAGGGTAGAAAAAAAGAAAGAGGGAGAACTTCAAAGGCCTGTGAGCTGTGTCCCAGAGGATCGTGCACTGAGCTGGGGCTGGGTGAGCACAGTCTGTCTCCTACTAAAAATCTCACTTTACCCACATGCTACTGTTTGTTCTGCTCCATTCTGTCTAGTCTGACAGAAACGTCTTCAACAAGCTCATCTCAGGAAATAATAAGCCCAGGAGATCAAACGCATCGATCTCTGGCAGCTAATCACTAAAGCTCATGTTTTAGAGCTGTAACAAATAATTAGGCATGAAGAGAAACTGACAGTTCTTTGTACAGCATTCCTCATTCCTTCACAGCATCTGCCATCTTAAACTTAAAGTCAGGACTTAGCTTAGCTTCTTTAAACAATGTAAACTAATTTACTAATGAAGACTGTCATTAAAAATTTCATCAAGTGTCTGTTGTTGTTGTTTTTTGGCAGTAACGTCTTTTTTGATAATGGCATGTGATTGATTTTATTAAAATAAAATACATAAAAAAATTTAAGAAGAAAAAATGCCACATTATTAACAATGAATTAACAATGATTATATATATATTTTTTTTTTTTATAACAACTGAAATAGCTGTCACTCAGAAATGACTAGTACATTTCACAAGTAATTATAAAGAAACACAAGAAACTGACTGAATTATCAGGAAATTTTGAAGTAGAAATAATAAATAGTATTGTCTTATTTAAGGAAATTAAAATAATTTGTTCAGTTGTTTGTTTGTTTTTACAGTAAGTTTAAATTAATATTTAAATGTTAGAATTTTGTTTCCTAAAATCGGATGTCTTTTCAGTCCAAATAAAAATGGGTTAAAATTAATGAATTTGATATGAAAAAATACTGACTTGAAAGACATTATTATTATATGACAAAAAATATTATTAACTAACTGATTCAAACCGACACTTTATTGACCCGAACGACATCATGCCAATGCATCTGTCTGTTCTGGAAAGTGAACTGAACCTGGTGTTGAAAGGAGGAAAACAAAAGACCCGGAGACATCTTTGGCCTCTTGGCAATGTCAGCAAACACTCCAGTGAGCACCCAACATCAAACACACACATCCTGGGGCTTGGACAGGTAATCTGTCTTCCCTGGACCTTCAAAGGGTCCGGTCAGGAAGCCCTGCCGTCCCGCCGCCTAGAGAGGCACATTGGAGGCCGGGTATACAAACTGAAAGGCAAAGAGATGGATGTGAAGAATTTTGCAGGGGCCCGCAGTGCTGAACCTGGTCTGAATGGTAGAACTGGGGGTTCAATTAGTATCAGATGACATTGGCTGGTGGTGACATGTAGGGTTAACCAGACTGGGTATTAGGACTGAAAAAGGGAACAGGGAGCACTCATCAAGGTCAGAAATATCTGTGTGCAACACCATGCTTTATAGAGGTGTGAAATTACTGGATGTCTAAAGATCTGGAGAGTCAGAAGTGAGAGCCACTCATATAGGCTATGCATGGTATATATAAATTAAAGAAATTCAGGTTTCTGTTTTTGTACAGGGCAGGAATGAAAGCATATATAAAAAAAAGTTTTTTTTAAAGTTGGCATGAAGCACCAGCACTAAACATAGTACTCAGTAGGGCATACTAGGAGTTTTTGAAAAAGATGTTTTGAACAGATGTATGAATTCATGCAAATTATCCACCAATTCACCAAAAATGTAATACTGACTTCATACACGCACTTAAAATAAAATAAAGCATATTAAAAGCAGTCGGCAAAAATCAATAGTAAAAACTTTCTGATAAAATAATTAATTGAAAGGTTTGATATTTTATCATGTGATCCAGTGACACTGATTCATTAAGTGTGGCTTTAGTATCCAAATACTGTAACTGACCTACATTTACATTTACTCATTTAGCAGACGCTTTTATCCAAAGTGACTTACAAATGAGGAATACAACAAGCAATTCATCATAAAGAAACAAATAGCTGAAGTGCTTGTAATACAAGGCAAAGTGAAAGCATAAACTTTTTTTTTTTTTTTTTAATTAAGTGCTCAAAGAAGTGATGAGTTCTTAGCTTTCTCTATATTGCCAGGGATTCTGCATTCCAGATGTAGGTGGGAAGATCATTCTACCAGCAAGGACTATCTAAGCAATATGTCATGCATAAGGATTGGATGCATTTTCCATAATAGCATGTCATTTGGAGAGAATCTCCTCTTTGCTGTTATCTCTGCGGACTCAGACTAAAGCTGCCTTCCTTTCATCAGCTTAGTCTGTACAGACACTTTGTCCATCTTGTTGTCCAGTATTGTCATTTGCATAATACCTGCAGCCAAAAATGGCACATTCACATACAGTTATCATAACAGTGAAATCTCAGTCCAGGGCACTCTATTCATGCTAATTCAGCTGTTTAGAAGCATCACAATGCTCCCAGGCGTCAAAGACAAGTGTGTGCGTTCTCTAAGAAGCATGAAATCAATTGCACACAACCTTTTAGCACTCTTGCACCGCCGTGGGAAAACAACACATGTAGAGGTCTATGCTATTATGCTATTTACTTTTTCAATTGGCTTTCACCATACAGGTGCATTATTGCCATGAGAGCTTTTTACAGCTTCACCAATCAGTCATAAAAGGGTTTCAAGAATCCAGTATGACTCTTTGGTGTGGACGAGGCTATTTTACATCAGAGTTAAATTTGCTTGATTACTAAGAGATGTGTTTTTCCAAACTTTGAGAGCATAACAAGGAAATGCATGCAAAAGGACTTGAATATTGTGGTCTGGACTAAGGTTAATGTGCACTCCAGAATGTTCCCAATTAGTGTGAGGGCAATATAGATTTAATTTTGTTGCAGAAGCAACGCTATTGATAACATCATACATGAACCATAACTGATGATCTTCCCAAACATCCCATGAGCATCTCAAGGTACTTTCTCAATGACTGTTTCTTGAGAAAGAGGAGGGAAAAAATCACTTTTGTTTCACTGCATCTCACTTTTATATCTATTCCAACCGTGAAACTTTGTACTGCCTCCTTAGGATGAATCCCTTCTGTTGTTGTCCTCATTTGTAAGTCACTTTGGATAAAAGCATCTGCTAAATGAATAAATGTAAATGTAAATTTAACCAAGTCTATAAACAGCAAGGCAAGCATGAAGTCTCTTTCATCAAATCCTTCTTCCTTGTTGTCGAGGGAAAAAAAAATTACATTTGATGAACGTTTCAACTTTCTCATGACTAGTACATTGAATGATTGTTTTTGTTGGGTAAGCTCTGGCTTATTAGGCCCTGTAGAGGTCAAATCAACTCTGTTGACTAACACACTTGTCTGGTCTTCCAATAATACAATTGCTGTCATCTACAGAGTTTTTTAATCTAACAAAGTTCTTTGAAACACACATATTTGACCAATACTGAAGTCAGTGAAGTAATTATTTAATCATCAGGCCTTAATGAAAAACAACTCAATAAAATCAGCACTTTGCTTTCTTTTATTTGGTTGCATCTTTCGTTTGGCCCTGAGGCGTCTTTTCAAACTCAAAGACATCTCAACTCAGATTTCAGCGTACTATTTCACCCCCCATTTATTCCTGCAACCAGCTCAATGCACCAAAGTATTATCACACGAATCGCCCTGGAGATATGATCATTGTTATTGCACTGCATTATTGAATCTTTCATTAGCAGTATTAAAGGGATAGCTCACCCCAAAATGAGCATTCTGTCATCATTTACTCATCCTTATGTCATCTGTCTACACAGCAAAAAAGTTAATGTCAAGTGGTTTTTCCTTACATTAAAAAAGTCTGAAATATCTTTGTGTTCTGTAGAATAGTTATGTAGAAATTCAATACTGAATGGTGTAAACCACAATTTTAATTGTCGACCGAGCTATCCCTTTAAGGTTGGCGTATTTGTGCACACACACCGTCCTTTGTTTTCCCTTTCCTCTCCAAACATTGAGCCCAGATTGATAGTGAACTGTCTGCGAACATCTTCCCACCTCCCAGCGCAGTCCAGCCGACCTGTTGTGTGATCCGTTTGACTTGGAATTGCACACTTCCCCTCTGAACAGGCAAAGTACCTCTCACAACCCTACTTTTTCAGACCAGCCCACAGAATATCTGAGTTACTATAGAACTACGGCTCCTCCTAAATCCGTGAACGCAGTGGTGTAGGCGGCTGGAGCATTGGGCTGGTTGGTGTGGGATGTGGCTAAGTGTGGTGGATGCTGGCAGGCAGTGCCGTGTCGGGGAGGAGAACTCGAGGGCCTGTGGTTTGGATCGCTCTGGATGAAACCGGAGAACCTCTGGCATCCAGCTCGCTCTCTCGCTCTCGTTCCTTGTCCAATTTTCCTTCTATCTCTCGGTCTCCTTGGTATCCTTTTCTAGTCTGTGTTTCATAACCTGGTCTATCTCTCTCACAAGGTCACAGACAGCCAACGTGATTCCGCTGCTCTGCCCTCTGCTTCAAAAACCTGGACAAGAAGATTGTGTTTTGTCTCAGTGGTAATCATTTTCATGTGTGTATGTGTGTGCCATTTTCATTAGTTGTGCAATAGAGTGAGGTACATGCTGAAAATCAAGAATTATATCCCTCTTTGTGTGTTTTGCAGTGAAGTTTTGAGAGCTTTAGAGCAAGATTGCTTTTTGTATATTCAAAGGCATCATGGGTAAGAGGCTATAGCCATGCCTAAACACTAACCCTCCTCATTAGACGGTGGCCTCTCGGGAGTAAAGAGAATGAGCTCGCCGAAAGAGTAGGTAATGTAATCTTCTCTGGCCAATAACCTCTCTAATAGACAATTGAAGTCTATTTTCTCATTTCCCTCTTTCTTTTTTATCTCACTGGCCCGTCTCTTTTTTTCCCCCTCATTCTCACTTACAAAAACAATATAACCTAATAAAATAAAAAATGCACTTTCTTTTTTCCTCTCTTTCTCGCTCACACCCACACACACACTGTTTGCCCAACAATAGAAATTGTATCCACTAACCATATTTGGGCACATATTTGGTGTCAATATCAGCGAGCACCGGAACAGGATGTTATGAACACGTTTGTGGCCACGGAATGAAAAATCACACTCAAATAGATCATTCTCCTGGGTAAACATGTACCTCTGAACCAAGTATCGATCTGATTTTTTTTTCTTGTGGCAGTGATTGTAATTGACAGTTATATTAGCAATCGATCAGGGTTGAGCAGAGGGGCAGAGACATACGTTAGCAAAGGTTAATAACTAATGACAAGTCTTTTCCCATTCCTGAGACCAGTGCTGGGAGTTTTGCCATTATTTTTTTTATACTCTACAGCAGGGATGTCAATTTAACATGTTTAGTGATTGATTAAAAACATTAGTGCAATAAAGGCATACACTGGTATATACAATTCTCATAAAATGCTAATATATACAATTAATTGGGATTAACTGTAAATACTAATGACTGATCCTTTCACTATATAAGACCCTTATTCCTCGGCTGGGATCGCCCTTTGAAGCTGCATTAAAAATGCAATTTGGACCTTAAACCCATTGGTTCCTGTTGATAAATATGGAAATAAGTCCTGAAAGGTTTTCTTCAAAATCCAAAAAGTTTCTTTTCGACTGAAGAAATAATAAATTTACATCTTAGATGATATGGAGGTGCGTAAATTATCAGGAAATATTAATTCTGGAAGTGAATTAATCATTTAATATTGTATTATAATCGTTATTCATGAGGAAATACATTTATGCCATCTCTTTGGTGCCTTATGTATTATATTTGCCACTTTAAACAAAGTGTATATGTCCAATTTGCAGAGTAAAGATGGATACAGGACTAGCCAACCAACACACTTTACAATGCAAAAAGTTATGCAAAAGTATATAGTGTGTAACTTTCCATAACAAGTGATGATGTAATTAGTAACTTGAGGAGTAATGCAAATATTTTTAAAAGAAACATTCCCAAACACTCCTGTAATCGCTCCTGTAATGCATTTTCCTTTCTTTTCTCTATATAAATAATATTATTACATCCAGGACATCTGATTTGTATGTTTTATGCAGCTGAAAGACGGCACAGTACGATTTGGTATGATATCATATAGGAACAATGTGTAGTCACAAAAACAATAGTAAATTGTCAGCTTGATCTTATTAAGCATTCAGGAGACTTCAGATGTAAACACGAGGGCTCTTAAAGGCTGTGTTTACCCAGGCTCAAAGTCCCGCTGCACTCTTCTCCCATCCCGCTTTTCTGTTCAGGTGTTTTATTAGCCACCAAAAGCAAATTTCATTATAAAGCGATAAAAGGCCTCTCACATTGTTGGCGTGATTTCTGCAAAGTAAATGGCTCACTGACTGACAACAAACGAAGACTTCATGCACAGTGCCTAGGCATTGTGTGAGAGCACGGAAAGCTATTCACCGAACGTGAGAAGCGTGTCTGAGCTGAAACACATGGCCTGAAACACACCGCTCTGCTCTATTTACATATCAAGTTCAAAGTTCAAGTGGAAAACTCTTGATTCCAGAATATTTGGTCTTGTGTAAGTGGGATTTTTTCGCTCTATAATAAAGCCCTCTTTGCTGTTTGATATTAACCCACGAACATGCCTATGTTTTAGACGAGTCTTGGCTTCGTATTCGTGTTGAAGTTTGTTTACTTTTGCCTTGCCTGTATATGTTTGTGTTCCTCTGTTGTGTCTTACGAGTGCAGATCCAAATAAGTCTTCTCCTGTGAAAACACTGAGCTAAAAGCTGACAGTGTGACACTCGCCGAGGTGTGAGGAGACGCTTTTTGGCGGAGTGTCCGTGTTCAACATGTCTGTTATGACAAAGCGCAGATTTATAGACTGGCTCCAATTAAAAGAGCGATCTGTTTAACCCTCCACGCAGACGAACGAGGTGGCGAAAATGAAGAGGCATGAAACGTCCTCGCAGTCATGCACTCATTTAATGCTAAGCTGTGTTTATGAGCTGTCGCCATCCAGACGGATTTATATTAAACACCCAGGCTAATACACACCCCTCCAAGTATGGTCTGCAAGGTCTGACAGAAAAAGAGCATGGCTTTAAAGGTATTCCTGTCATGTCTGTTTTTATGTCTCTTTCTTCATCTTCTGTCTTGTAGAATTATCTCAGAGACAGATGCAGTGACCACAGAGAATATAAGAGCTCAGGTGCTGTGGCTATGAATTATGATTTGCTAAGCGAATGATAATATCTCCATCTGTTGTTTACGTTGACAATTCAACACAAGAAAATCAATTACTGCAGGCAAATGCATTTGGTGGAAATACTTGATAACAATTATACTGGTCAAATTGCCTTAAGAAAATTAGTACTATGGTGACAAACATAGAGTACATTAACAAGGTTCTTGAAATAATACCATGCTTAACCATGGCACATGTCCAAAAAACATGCATGGTTATAAAATGATACTATTTTGTTCTATTTTGTGTTATATAAAAAATCTGACTTATTGTAATGGGACAGATGTCTGTTTGCTTATCTGTTTGGGCAAGATTGGAAGAGAAAATTGTTTCTTGGAAACAGACTCGGTCAAAGTAAAAAGTGAGTCTTTTTTGTGTTAAAAAAACAACAAAAACTCTGTCAAAGTAAAAAAGAAAATAAAAAAAAACACATTATTGTCTGATGAATTTTGCCACATAACCAGATGGCTCCAAATGGTCTTTCATTTGTGAAAGTTCTCATGAGATTTTACTTTGGCTGAATTTATTGAAATGATATATAAAGGTCCATCGTGTGGCATTCACAAGCGGGTCATTCTCAGGAAATCTTCTAATTTGTGCCTGAATTTTTTTTTTTTTTTTTTCATTTGAAAAGGTTAACTGCTGCACTTTCTAGAAAACATGGGTGGCGTTCACACAGCAGAAAAAAAAGGTTGTCAGTCCTGTATTTGAGTGCTTTATATTATTACGTTCGCACATAGTTCGGTTATTTTCGAGAGTGACAAGCATATTCTATAACCAACTCCAAAATAGTTTTTGGTGATATTCTGATAAAAGAACAACAAAATAGATTAATTAAAGTAACACTGATTTTTGACCCTGGACCACAAAACCAGTCATAAGTAGCATGGGTATATTTGTAGCAATAGCCAAAAATACATTGTATGGGTCAAAATGATAAATTTTTATTTTAGTCCAAAAGTCAAGATCGGGTTCCATGAAGATATTTAGTAAATTCCCTATATGTCAAAACGTATTTTTTTATTTGTAATATGCATTTCTAAGAACTTAATTTGGACAACTTTAGAAGCGATTTTTTTAATTTTTTGCACTCTCAAATTCCAAATTTGCAAATAACTGTATCTCAGTCAGATATCGTCCTATCCTAAAAAAAAAAAAAAAAAAAAAAATAATAATAATAATAATTGCTTATTAAACATATTTATTCAGCTTTCAGATGATGTATACATCTTAATAGAAAAATAAAATTACAATTAAATCAAACCTACAGTAATGACTGGTCTCGTGGTCCATTGTCACATTTATTAATACTTTACTTTTTATAATTATTTTGCATTATACATGCCAATCCACAGTAAAATCCAAGAATGTGCAGGACATTAATTCTCCCCTTAATCAGTCATAAGTCATATGGACACACATGGACCACAAATGCACTCTTTCCTGAGAATAATCCAGGTAGACTTAAAAGCAATGAGCTGATTGATTGGTGCTTTGGCATTTGGGTTTTGAATGACTACTAATGAGTAAGCCTATTTTAGAAACTATATGATACAGGATTACATCTGTGATTCGCTTCCTGTGTTTAATGCCAATTTTCCACCCTGTTCTCCTTACAGCATCACAAGCCAAACTCTTAACTGTACATAGACGTACTAATTTTACATGTATTTTTGGCAGTACATGAATACCACAGCCTACAGTGCTTAAAATTGTTGTTTATTTAGTTAAGTACATTTTAAAACAGCTGGCTAAAACTCTAGGGGCTTGATTTCCATCCGTTAATGAAGTCCTGAACGAATGTATACTGTTTATGGTAATTCTCTAGCGAAAATAAATGTTGCTTCAAGAATGTATGAATCCAGCCATGAAGCTGAAGAGTGTGAGTGTGACATTTTTCAGCTAATTTGTATGTGAGATCGGAAGAGAAGGTCACGGATGGAAAGCTAAGCATTGTCTCCCACTCTCAATTCTTGTTTTAATTAGTGCAGTTAAATACCCAACCCTCCGTGCAGGTCTCTTTATACAATGCAGGATATAATTGCTCTCGTTTAACTATGAACTCAGTCTTTGTGTTTGCCCTTCTGCTCTGAACACACACACACGGGA
Source organism: Carassius auratus (assembly GCF_003368295.1). Classification (NCBI taxonomy): domain Eukaryota; kingdom Metazoa; phylum Chordata; class Actinopteri; order Cypriniformes; family Cyprinidae; genus Carassius; species Carassius auratus. The sequence goes on along the minus strand of NC_039269.1, from coordinate 182,465 downwards.
TACTTTATCAATCGGTGTTTGTCATGAGCTCACTCTCATTGGCAGGAACGTTATCCCACGAATGTGTATTTTTGGAGCAGCTAACTTAGCGAATGACAGCCGTATCTCCGCCTTCTGGCTGGTTAATAAAGCTAGCCCAGATTGTGTAAGTGTGTGTGTTTATGTGGCGAAAGAAAGAGCTGATTTGACTTCCTTCTCCTCTGCTCACTGTGTCCTAATTGTTAGGCAAAGTAGATTAAAATCTTTATAATCAAATTTGTGGTATAGCACGCAAACGTTTTAAAAGAGTTCCATAGCTAAGTGAATACAGTGAGATGTGTGATTTTAAAAATGCTTTCAAATCATTATGCCAGTCCTGTTTCACCATTTCTGTCTTTCTAGTAATTTTTGGTAACACTTTACTTTAAGGTCCCATTAGTTAACATTAATTAATGCATTAAGTATGGTGGCCCAGTAGTGCACGACACAACAAAATCAATGGAATGTTTCCATTGTGTTGTGCTAATTCCAATGTGTTGCGGCTTGTTAACGTCAACGTTAGTTAAAAACTAGTATAGTTATAATTGATGTCAACAAAAGGAACCATATTGTCAAGTGTTACATAGATGTGCAATATGTAAAACAAACAATAAATAAATAACAAATAATAACCGAGAGCCTGATCTTTGTAGAGATTTGTAGAGATAACCGTGCAAGGAACTCTAATATCCTTATATATCTGCAACACTCGTGTCTGTCTCTATTAGAAGAAACATCATTGAATAAATGTCTCGTCTCCTCATATCATTGTATTCAACATTTTATTGGTCAGTTTTAATGATTGCTGTCCTTAGTGTGTTTGTGTGTGTATCAGGCTATGTCAGTGCAGAGTTCGGAAGAGACGCATACCCATTCATTTCCTGGTCTGACAGAGCAATCTAGATAATGAGAGACTCTTTACTGGCCTCAATTAAACTGTTACTCAGCATAAATGAGTTCAATAAATCCATTCTACACAATCAGATGCTAGATAAGAAATATCCAGTGGCTAAAATCTTCATATCATTATGAACGGCAGCCGTTGTCACTCTTCGTTTGGCACTGTGAGCTGAGCGGATGCTTCTGTGATGTGTGTGTAAAAAAATGAAAATTTATTCACTTACTCCCTTTTTCAAAACAGTGTGAAACACAAAAGTAGATACTGTCAGGTGTTTTTAGCCATAAGGAATGTAATAGAATTTTCACTGAAATTCTTGTAAATCTAATTAGCACTGTTGCACTAATAAGCAGCATAGCATGTTGTTCACACTTTGTCTTGGCAAACGGCAGAAGGCCATTAGAAGACTTTCAGTAAAAAGCTTTCATATACATGGCACTGAAATAAGTATAACAAACACTAAATTATAAATTGATTGTAAGTATTATTTTACTTGATGTTTAGGATATAACTGTAGTATAATATTATTCACACTTTGCATAAGGCAATATTTTCAGTGACATATGGAGAAATTGTAGTCTTTTCTTCAAGCTAAGCTATATTTATTTGCCTGAATGACTTTCGCCAGACATTTTGGACTATTTTGGTCAAAGTTAGTACTTTGTAATCTGGTGGCTCCTTCCACTACATAATTAAAGTTGTGACCGTTAAGTGCATGAAGTGTCCAACATTCCACACTTAGTTTTTTTGGTTAAATAAGAGCATAATCTGGGTTTTTGAAGTGCACTTGTTCTTGTAGAAAAGTGCATTGTCATGCAAATTGAGATTCAAGTATAGCATACAATGTATACTAGCATACTATCCACTTTTGTTGTATATTTTATTGTAAAACATTCTGTATCTGCTTTTTTGTGTTTGCGTAGGTGTTTGGAATGACATGAGGGTTAGTAAATGATGACAGAATTTTCATTTTTGAATGAACTATACCTTTTAAAGTCTGAAAAAGTTGAGGGGGTTGAACTATCTCCTCTATGTGCACCTATAGTCGCATTTGTGTCATTCTTTCTGTCTCTCTCCTCTCTTACTCTTGTGGAACTAAGGAACAGATGGGTGGACGAGTCACTGGCTCTGTTTTATGGGGTGAGAAGACCCAAGAGAAAAATGTTTTCATTTCCCAGAGCCTCTGTGCGCACTGTTGCATGGTGCACTTTCTCTTTCTCTCTCTCACTTTCTCCCTTTACCTCACTCTCTTTCTCCTTGTCAGAACAGATGGAGCATATTTTATGTTCTCTTTCAGCTCTCTCAGCCTTGAGGAAATATTACAATAAAGCTGATATGCCATGCGTTAGGACAGACCTCATCTGTCAGTGGCACCTTTTCGGATTTGTGAACTGGTCTTTTTCGCAACCTTGTCAAAGAGCAAGTTTCGTAGTGAGCGGCCCTGTAAACACTATCCACCCATGAGGGCATCCTGCAGAGAAGTAGAATAATGAGTGGAAAGCTTCGAGGTTTCTGAAGTTGATGAGGCTCAAAGGCCCAGAACTCTTTAGTCTGAATAATATCTTTAAATACTGATTTATCTTTTTTTCAGTGTAAATATCCAGGTAAATGATTGCTAAGTCGCACATAGATGGCTTTGCCATATGGTACCTGTCTTTTTTCACTGCATTTTTATATAGTTGGTAAAACAGTAAACAATAAGTATGTTACCGTACACTGTTGCCTCATGAAATTACATTGGCTGTTTTATTTGGCAAGTTATGTCCAGTTATTATTTTAGAAATTAAACCTTTAAAATTTTAAACCAATTTTCAACATCATTTATCACATGGTAAGTGCAGTATTCTGAATGCTTTTAAAAAAGCCCATTGTACTTCTTTATGTATAAATGTCTCCATACTGGGTCAAGAAACATTCAGCCATTTGAATTTTGCGGCTCAGTGGAGGATTTGACTTTCTGAGCCACTATTCGTTCCCTAGAGGAAGACCGCTCTTTGTCTCAAAGGAAACAATTATAACCTAGTAACATTTGCTGCCCAGTGCATGGAGATGGCAATGGAAGCACCTTTTCCCTCTTTCATGTCTGCATATGCTTTCGTCCAGGCTGCTTTGTACAGCTTTCACGCCACAGGGAAGAAAATCCCTAGACAGCAGTCTTCCAAGTTCATCTCCCAGAGACTGAGAGTTGTCCATCGGTCAGGGAACGGCTGCTCCCCTGTTGATTGACGAACAGGAACTGGGATGGCTGTCAGTTAGATCCCATCACTTTTCATCATAGTCCTTTGGCTCAAACTGAGACTCGGAATTGGGAAACCACTTGGTTTTGCAGTGCTCAACTAATGATTTGTCTCCAAAGTTCTGTTACTTCCACAACTATATGGATTCATATTACGTTTAGAGTATCTTGTTTGTGACTTGCAGAAGGGAGGCGTTTGTGTGTATTGCATGCGTTTTGTGCCAAATCCCAAATCTCAGCGGCAGCCAAGTCCATTGATTGCATTATAAATCACAAATATAAATTTTTCATACAGTGTTGTGAAGAAATTCAAAACATCTTTGTCCTTTGGGAAGATGCATTTATCAGAGCTTAGAAGTGCTTAGAGTTCATGAGCATTCCAGTAGTATTAGGTGAGCAGATGCAAATCTGTGCCTCTGTGATTTCACGCTCAGACTTTTCAGAATACATAACCCTGAGAAACGGCTCGGGACAGTAGAGGGGCCAGTCGAGGCGCTGGAAAGCCAGACGTTCTGTGAACTGTGGATCTTATCATATGGTTTCAGTTTGGAATCTGTAAGGGTCTCACTGTTTGTTTGCTTGAGACTTTCTGTTTTTTTCCTCCCTTTGTGTGACATAAACCTGCTGCATTTGCTTCTCTGAAAATGGGCATCGATACATGTATGTTTGTTTAAGGTTGGTATTTTCTGTCTGTGTTAACTCAGAGCTTATGTTATGCTCCAGAAGTAGCCCATTTCCTCCCGCTGAGCGCAGCGAGTTTAAAGAATTGTGGGGTAAGGTAATTAGAATTTGTTTTGTGTTCCTGGCAGGGATACTTTTCTTCAGCTTTTTGCTTTTAATAAACCCCTTTTGCTTTATTGGGAAATATATTTAGTGAGAGTGATTAAAATGCAATAAATATTGCTTTGACCATTAGCAAGTATTTAATGTTAAACGACTGTTAAAGCAGTACTGTGGTCTGTTTTTTCCTATTTTCTTACATCTTAACATATAGTTTTAACATTAATAAAAAAAAAAAAAATAATAATAATAATAATAATAATATATAATTTATTATTTCTTATTAAGCTTATTGCTTAATTTCTAATTTATGTTTGGAAAAGTTGTGTCCAAAAAGTATATGGTTATAATAGCAGAAAATTTGACATTGTTTTTATTCGTGATATTTGATTTATATCTTACTTTTTCAAAATATATTTAATTTTGAGGAGCTGTAAAGTTTTTAATATTATTATTATTAATTATTTAATTAATTAATCTATTTTAAAATTAGGTAATGATTAAGATGTTTACACACATCTATTTAAAACAAAGAAAATATATTATTACTGATTTGTTAAATTATCATTATTTTATTTTTATTTTATTGAATTATTTTTCTTCTTGAAAGATCTGCCCTTTTCTTTATCTTGGACACTCTTCAATGACACTGACCCAGTTGCCATCTTTTCCTTTGTGCATTTGTAGATTTTCTCCTCTCTGCACACACTCACGGTCTGTTTTGCATTATGACAGTAACCTTACTCTCTGTTTGTGCCTCCTGGCCCTGGGCAGGAAGTGCAGGGTCGCCCTTCAGACATCATGGTGGCAGACAGGCGTCCACTTTAATGTCTCCCTATCGCTCGCGTACATTGTGTACCATTACATGGCCTTATTGGATTTCACGGCCCACGGTGCCCCGCTAATTAATGTCAGAACCTTCCTCTATCAAGTCACATGAGAGGCTCCCCGCCTTTGCTCTAGACTGGGGTTTACCCACACGAAGCTCTGGAGACTAAACACAGTTAGCAGGGGCACCGGGAACGGTGTTCCCACAGTGGGGCAGATCAGGATCAGAGCGGCCCAAGGAAGCCCTGGGATTGGCTCCGGAGTGACCTGTAGAGTAGTGAATGGAGTAAGAGGGATGGGTTTAGGTGTGAGGTTCGACCCTGCTGACTCTCACTGTAATTGCATTAACCCCATACCCTCACTAGCACAACACTTCATTTGTCGTCCCAGCGCCTGGTCCCACTGATTGACACGGCAGCTTTGCTCTCATCTCGCTCCATCATGCCTTCAGAGCCTGACCACAGAAACGGCACGTGTGCCCGCTTCTCAGCAAGCAGACAGATGAACTGCCATAAAACACTGTATGCTCTTAAGACCTTAAGATTACATTGATATATAATGTGCAAAAATGTCAGTTTAACAGTTGAAAAGGCAAGTTGAAATCTGAACCCTTAACTAATGGCCTGAATTACAATGCAACTCTTGAAGTAACTTTTCCCATGAACTACTTTGGGAATAAATACAGGTACAAGTAAATTAGCAAAGCATTACTAAAAATCAGTAATATAAAAGTACCCCCAACCCACCCCTCACCCACTTCCTTTTGATATTTACTACCATTCAAAAGTTTGAAATCTTTTAGATTTTTTGCATTTTTAAAAAAAATATATTTAACTCTGCATGATTAGAATACATAAAATGCTAGTTGTGAAATTAGCCTTATCAAGACAAAGGAGACTAATGTTTAAAATGTCATTGTTACCACAGAATGCTATCAAACATTGTCTAATGCTATCAGACTCCCTCTGACTGTCCTTTGATTATGTTAATGAAGCTTATGATGGAAAAATCGCCTGGAAATGGCATGACCCTAACATGACCCGAAACCCCACTGTTTGTCAGGTTAGGATCATGTGCGTATACACATGCCTGAATTAGTGTTCCATTGTGTTTGTGTGTTGAAATTTATATAAAGGACATTATGAGGGACAGGAGCTGCATCACTCAATTAGGCCAGAGCAGCCGCAGGGCAGCAGGGAGCAGCTCGCGGCAGATGGAGAACGTTCTGGCGCGCCTGCATGCCTGGACCCACAGTACTCCTTCAGCTGCCAGCACGGCCGGGAACCTGGCAAACCTGCGGCACAATTTCAAGGGTACGTGATTCCGAGAACCTGTAAACCCGGCCGGCCCGGGTCGAACTGCTCAGATTGAGCCATTTTGTTTGAAAACGGTCTGCTTTCCTGAGCCTGGCTACACCTCTCCAACTTTTCCAGCCATTAATGAGATAGAGCAAAGATCCTCTGTATTACACATATTCCACCTTCTTAAATTCCCACGATTCTATTCAAGTCCCAGCATTCTCATTCACAGAGCTCGTGTTCCCGCTTATATTTTTCTCTTTGTCATCTGCAAAGCAGTAGAACACCACGGGCCACATTTTTTCCATTGGACTGCTGCCGGTTTACAGCTGCTCAGGGAAAACTGTCCAATTCGGACTGAACCTCAAAGTTCGGGAGGGCTATTAGAGTGATATTATGACGGTTTGATGAGGGCTCGGGATCATTGAGCTTATGTGCTCTATTAAGAGTACTCTGTTTCCCTGTTCAGCAGGGTTGGGGTGCAATCTACATGCACTGGCTGCCCTCCTCAAGGGCTTTGAATGGATACTGCCAGATTTTAGAATCCCATGAAAGGTAATATCCATGGAATTGGGGAGTTAGGAACACATACTGTTCTCTTCTGGCAGAAAGAGAGAGAGAGAGTGAAGCTCAAGGGGGATGAGATGGTTTTCGCACTGTGGTACGACTTTGAAAGTAACACTGAGGTATGGCTCAACATCTGCACTTCTCACCAGAGTTCCCACCAGACTTAGTGCAACCAAAGGAAGAGAGAAGCTGTCTGTGATACTCAAAGTAGAGTTCAGAGAAGAAATGAGGCATGGGGACCTAGGGAAAATCAGTGGATGGTAAACATGAGTGTGAGAAGTAGAGAAGTATTTTTTGCTTCTTTTTTATTTGCATTTTAAAGAAATGTACTATAAGATTCCATAATTTTGCATTGGCTGCAAAATGTTTCTGAAAACTCATGAGTAATGCAGGTGATGTTGAGCTTTGCATGATTGCTTTTCACTCAAGTTATTTCTGCTACTAGTTCAGTTTACTTAATTAAAATGAGCTAATGCAACACAATTCTTGAACATTTTGTCACGGCTTCATTTTTTATTGAATTCAATCCACTTTAATTTGTAAAATGGACATTTATTCATTTGTTCTGGAACTTAAATTTAATGACCCTTGTTGCATTAATCGAAAATGGGCAGTGGATTTTTATTTCCAGCCATGCTTTGAATGAGACTGCATTGGAAGAGTAAATGTTATATTTTAGCCTGATAAGATGATAATGTGGTGTGACCCTTTGGAAGTCTGATTGACAGGCTATCTATCTGACCAAGCATAATGCAGAATCTGCCATTTTATGTGGACAAACAAGCTAGACAGGAGAGTAGATTAAATTGAGTGGACTTTATACTCAAATGGTGTACACTGACATCTTTTTGCATTGAAAAAATATTCCTTCTGATGTTCATTCATGTTTATTTCATAATTTAACTAGTTTAACTAGCAGGAAGATATGATCAGTTCACATGATCTGCTACAGCGATCACGACACATTAAAGAGTCACAAAATGGTATTTAATATTTGAATTTGTTTGTTAATATTGAGACTTTGTTTTACACCAGAAATAACCTGCTTTGTCTTGTCTGTCATCGTTGTCAGTGTCCTCTTAGCTCTCCAATGGATTTTTCACTGCATGAGAACATGATGTGTGAAGTGAGAGTTCCATGAATTGTCGGACATAGCAACAGTAACTACATCACTAAAGCAAGTTTATTAAATATTCTTTCCTGTCTTGTTAATTGTGTACATTTCAAATGGTAAAGGTTTTAGATTAGTAGTTATCCTGAAATAGAATGAGTTACTTTGATAAGTTGTATTTTGATTACTTTATGCAGTTAAGTTTCATCTCCATAAGGCATATATACACAAGTGTTCAAAAATGATCATTATGTATGCAGAATGTGTTCAGAATGCAGTTAAATGTGACCAGATGCAAATGAACTATTTTGCATTTTAAGTATGCATTAATTCTATTCTATATAAAATAATGTACAGTATATTCTTCTTTATTTTATTCTTCCATTTTTGGGGGTTAAAATGTTGGATATGTGAGGTATCTGCCTATATTTACATCTGTTTCATTCTTTCACATCAATTCCAGAGCCTTATGTTTGACCCTGGAATGTCTGCATCATTGGGATGCATGAATTCCAGTGTGAGACAAACTCAGGGCTTATTAATATTCTGGTTCCCTATGCCTGAGCCTGCTCACCGTCCCCCAAGGACAGAGCCAAGAGTGTGTGGAGTGTCATGTGAATGAAAAAATAAATAAAAATTAGTTATCGATGGCATGCAGAACCACAGGGCTGAATTGATCATGTGATCCAGAGCATGCCCGGTTCTACGGCAGCCTCACTCTGTTAATTCCAGAGCTGAGCAATCAGTCACAATAGGGTCTGAAACAAGGCCAAAGCCAAGGTCGTTGGTGCTGCTCGGAACAGATCATCACAGCCAGGGAAAACACGATGAGAGACTTAGGAATGTGATTAGGCAGACAGGACGTCAATACACAACCTCGTACCCACACACACACACTTAATGGTCTGCTTCACATCTGCGGCTTATGATGGACTGAGATGGAATGCACTGAGGACTGTTTGAAAGAAGTAATTTCAGCAGAGCTTCTGGCTTCCCTTTCAAATCCCAATTTGCAAAAGAATAATATCATCAATCAATCCAGTGTTCCAAGATCTCAATCTAACGCTCCGTCTCCAGTGCGGTCAGCTGTCAGTCTTTTTACCTGATACTACATTTGTGTAAAGAGATGGGGATTTTGATTAATATGGGAAAGAACAGTTGTCATTAACTGAGTCTAATTAGAAATGCATCCCTGAAAACTTACTCAGCCATAGAGTTTCACTCAATCCCACCTATATGCATGCAACCCAGAACACTATCTAACACTTTTGGGGAAGCTACTTTAAAATTGTAGCTTGTCAGGCTAAAAAGCTACTCATTAAACTACAGTTAAGTGCATTGAAGCAATTCATTTTAGTCTGAAAATATTGATTCTCAAATGAATATATACAGGTGCTTCTCAACTCAAATTGTGAAACTCATGCATTAAATTCAGTGCACACAGACTGAAGTAGTTTAAGTCTTTGGTATTTTTAATTGTGATGATTTTGGTTCACATTTAACAAAAACCCACCAATTCACTATCAACAAATTGGAATACATCATAAAACTTTTTTTGTGAATTGTTGGCCTTCTGGAAAGTATGTTAATTTACTGTACATTTACTCAATACTTGGTAGGGGCTTCTTTTGCTTTAATTACTGTCTCAATTCAGCGTGTTATGGAGATGATCATTTTGTGGCACTGTTGAGGTGGTATGGAAGCCCAGTGACATTGGCCTTCAGCTCATCAGCATTGTTTGGTCTCTTGTTTCTCATCTTCCTCTTGACAATAGCCCATAGATTCCCTATGGGGTTCAGGTCTGGTGAGTTTTGGTGCTTTTGGCAGTGTGGGTAAGGTGCCATATCCCGCTGGAAAAGGAAATCAGCATCTTCAAAAAGCTGGTCAGCAGAAGGAAGCATGAAGTGCTCAAAGATTTCTTGGTAAACGGGTGGAGTGACTTTGCTTTTCAAAAATCACAATGAACCAACATTGGCAGATGACATTGCAAACCAATCATCACAGACTGTGGAAACTTGACACTGGACTTCAAGCAACTTGGGCTATGAGCTTCTACACCCTTCCCCCAGACTCTGGGACCTTGGTTTCCAAATGAAATACAAAACTTTCCCTCATCTGAAAAAAGGACTTTGGACCAATGGCAACAGTCCATTTCTTCTTCTCCTTAGCCCAGGTAAGATGCCTCTGAGCCTCTGTGGTTCAGGAGTGGCTTAACCTCTTAGCGTGCAACCCGACTCCAATTTCCTCAACACCCCTCAACTCGCACATGTCAATGTTTACTAATAAATTTAACAAAAAGGAACAAATTTAATCTTGACAAACTATACATCACTATGAAGATCTAAGCCTCAAGCATCGACGACAGATCGCTTTTTTCAATGGAAAGCTTATAAAGACTGAATTTGCTACATTTGTGTAAGCAGTACACATCAAAAGATGAAGAATGAAAACGCAGTACATACCAGATTCGTCGTAATAACGATTCATAAACAAATCCACAGCTGTAAATCCAGGTTTAGTTAGAAAGGGCCACGGAAAACAAAATCTCATGGAGCACGTTTAGTCCAATGAAGCAATACCGTTGTAATTTGGATGATAATTCCTTTGTTCACCTTTCAGTTCTTCAGGGATAGAATTGTTTGAGTCCGTTATGGAATAACTCACGTCCAGAAACTGCGTCTTGGTGGTAAAAAAAAAAAAAAAAAAACGGCATGGTTTTGTAGCGTACAGTGTCACAAACAGAATTAAATGATCCACCAAAAAAAGTGAAAGAAAGGCAAAAAATAGTTTGTCAGGATGTTCTGTAATTGGCATACAAAGTTAAATATATTTTTTGTATTTTTTTATTACACAAATTATTCTCATTGTATTTTTCTAGTGCTCAAATAAATCACTTATATGATGTGGTTTCTGAACCTGTGAAGTTTCTGTCTAGTGTTTTATAATTGAAAAAAAATGCAGTGGTATGTTTACGAATGAAATAGTTTGTAGAAATACACACCCTTCAATACACTTGGTAAATATTTTTTATATTTGCAGGGTGGGGTCTAGACATAGTCTCATAAAAAAATTTGCAGGAATCTCATTTTTCATAATATCTTCTTCAGATTTGAAATAAAAACTTGACTTTTGACAAGACGTGACAAGACGAATACGACAACTGTAGCAAGTTCCTTGTGTGGTGGCTCTTGGTCCCTTGACCCCAGCCTCAGTCCATTCCTTGTGAAGTTCTCTCAAATTCTTGAATCCAGTTTGCTTGACAATCCTCAAAAGGCTGCGGTTCCCTTGGTTGGTTGTGCATCTTTTCCGTTCCACTCAACTTTCTGTTAACATGCTTTGATACAGCAATCTGTGAACAGTCAGCTTATTGGCAATAAATGAACTTACACTCCTTATGAAGGGTGTCAAGGATTGTCAGAGACCATTTTAAAGGCTCGGGAAACCTTTGCAGGTATTTTGAGTTGATTAGCTGATTGGCATTTCATCATATTCTAATTTGTTGAGTGAATTGGTGGGTTTTTGTTAAATGTGAGCCAAAATCATACAAATTAAAAGAACCAAAGTCTTAGACTACTTCAGTCTGTGTGCATTGAGTTTATTTAATACATTTTCACAATTTGAATTGAATTACTGAAATAAATTAACTTTTCCTCAACATTTTAATTTATTGAGAAGCATATATATATATATATATATATACATATATATATATATATATATATATATATATATATATATATATATATATATATTTATATTGAGGGGTTTGGTTTGTGAGCCCACCGGACATGCTTTAAAGGACAGCAGGTTGCTGTTCTCCATTGTTTATGTCCATTGTTCTTCCTTGTCAACAGTAAATAAAGGCCTTTGTCCAAAGCAGAGGATATTTAAATGGGATTTCTACTTACTGTGACCCCATGAGACTGATTGAATGTGTGCATGTGAGGAAGATGAGAAGAAAGAGATCTCTTGTTTTAAATGAGTAGAAAGTCTGAATCAAGGATTGTATGGTCTCTATTTAAACACTATAGCAGATGTGTGGGGTCCCGAAAACCTACATCTGAAAATCAAACAGAAAGATGAGAAAGAACTTAATGAACATTCCTCTACTTTGTAAAAGGATTCAGTTTTGTCTTACTTTCATAAAGATCAAAACAAATCTGAAGCATCTGAATTCTTTTGATGGCAATGAAAAAAAAAATGACAACAAGATAAAGATAGACATAAATATGTGGCTGCTTAGAGGGAAAATTTCACTCACATTTTCCTAAGGTTTAATTTCTATCATAGTAGTTGTTGTCAAACACATTTTTAAAGCTTAACTAGAAAATGCAAATTGATTAAGTTTCAAATGTGATGCCAAAGGAAGACACCCAGTTTTTTTTTTTTACTGTAATTAGTAATGGCACATCATGTTTTATCTTGCAACCACAAACCAAACCAAATTTTAACATCGTTTCATTTTTGGTTTTAATTCAGAAGAAGAAAACTGGATGGAAAACTGCTGCTATCATGTGTTTGTGCTCATCTGTTTTGTTCTCTGGCATTATTAGGACCACCATGGTGGTAGTGCTGATGCCTGACCCCCATTCCTTTTCACATGAGTGTTTTATACTCTCTTTCTTTCAACTTTCTCCCCCGTCCTTGCTATATGAAATGCTGGAATGAAGTGCCAAGTATCTGAGTATATGCACTTGTTATTGTTATACAGTTAATAGCCCTTATGGTCTTTAATATAAGTATGCACATTATTCGGAAGATAACAATCTTCAGATGTTCTGTAGGAGGGTCTTGGAGAACATCTTAGTATTGAGAAGATCAACAATCACTCTACATACCAGATCTCACCCTTCTTTATACCCCAAGCAGATAATACACAACTTTTTCTCCCTCCAATTTCAATCTTTTGAAGAGCTGCTGTCAGTATATTGACACAGATTTTCGTATGTGAGTGTATGTGTGTGTGGGAGGGACAGTGGGCATTGTACTTTGAACTGTAAGTGTGTGTGGGAAGCAGAAGTTTGGGAAGGTGTGGAGCGGGTCACAAACTGTATGTGAACAGTTTCAATTTACACCGGTGGAACTGAGATTAGAGCAGTTATGTGTTACATAAACATGTGCTTCATTTATATGTATGTGAGAATATGGCAGCTCTCAACGTATACCTTTAGAAGTACATTAATGAGAACTAAAGCACATTGACAGCATTAGATTTTTACATTACATAGTGGTTTAAGTGCATTCTAATATGGTTGCTAGGGTACTGTAGGTGGTTGCTAAGTGGATGCTTGTGGACTGGAGTGAAGAGAGCTCATCCCCAGGTCTCTATGATATTCTGGGTTGCCAGGTCCTTATGGAACAATCTTCTGCCTCACATTAAAAATAAAGTCACAATTATTAGTCATTCATTTGAGATAAATATTCTCATATAAATTTGCAGTTGTAAGATATAAAATCAAATTTTTTCTTAATTATGAGATATGTATTCATAACTGTAAGACCTCACATTTGTGAGACGTGGTTGTATTTGTGGAATTCAAAGTTTTGAAGATGTGGAAAACCCTACCTTTAAGTAGAAACAATGGTGATGTTTGTCTTAGCTTGTCTTAATGTATTTACAAATAGATGTCATATTTCTGTCTACTTGAGTCTCAACACCTGCATTCCTGTGCGTGTGTGTGTGTGTGTGTGTGTGTAGAGGTGAGTGGCCCTCATTAGTGGATAAATGGCATCAGCAGAAAGTTTCATTAGCTTGCACATCAAGCAGCTGACTGGAGCGGGTCAGCACGCATGCCGCTCGCTTACGATAAAGCCTTCACTCTCTATCTCTCTCTTTCTCAACCCCTCTCCATCCATGCTAGCTCTGCTTGAAAATATATCATCCCTGAGCTTTACAATCCTCACGGCACATCAAACAACTTCAAAGAGCAACTCCTGTTTGTCTCTCAGCTCTTTCTGGGTTTTCATCCTTCCTCTTTCTCTTACAGAAGCCCTCTCGTTCTCCCTCGCTTTCTCTCCCACTCTCACCTCATGTCATCCTCTTGATGTCTGTCATGAATAAGGGACGTGTCTGGGTGTTTTGAGGGTGAATATGAAAAGCGAGTTTGATGCGTGGACTCCGGCTCTTCGTGACTTCTACATGGTGTGTCTCAGCGGAGTGGGTCTGGACCGCATTAAGACATCAACAGAGGTAGAGAAATGCTGATGGGAAGGAGGAGGATGTCTGTGATCTCGGGCAGTGAGAAGCCCACGTCTATATTGCAGATGTCTTGCTAGTCTTCTCAGGCCCCAGAGGAATTTTCTTACTCTGCTTCTAAGTTTTTTAGAAGAGTGAGAGAAACCAGGAAAGGTGCTGCCCTGCCCTTGCATATCTGATATTTTGACATACACACATACATATATCTATTTTTAGATTATGTCAGTCCTGGTTTAGATTGGGTACACAATCTTGGTCAAGCTGATTCGAGTCTGTAGACAACCTTGGCTGTTTTGGCTTTTGGGTCTCGTTATGACAACACTTCCTGTCAGTGTTTGTCATTTTTCTTGAAAAAAGTGGAATTGGTTCACTTGTTACATTTGCCTGGTTTTCTGTTTCTGGTCTTCCTGAAATCTTCAAATTTGAGTTCTGTGTCTTATGCATGAAATGAAAATTCCCCTAAGTGTATGCTTTTAATCTTGTTTTGAATTATTCATCAATGCATATGTATCATAATTTTTCATCAAAATGTCTAAATTCCATCCTTCTGTCAAAACACAGATTTTTACATTTTACACTGATTGACTGATTGATGTATATACATCATAGTACGAAAAAAAAGGCCCACTATTTCAGTTTCATTATAACCTTAAATTAGATAAAGCAATTTCATGTTATACAGTGTTAAGTGTTTGTTACAGTATATCAAATCTGTTAGATGTTGTGGAACACCAGCATGTCTTTCAGCTCAACTCTCAACAACAGACGGCAGGTATGATTTACATTTCTGCTCATATAATAATAAACCAACTTAAATGTTTTCCTAGTATCATTTAAGTAAGAACTTCTTAGACTTTTATGCAAATATCTGCAAAACCTTCCCTTTTATAGGCTAATATAATGTAAAGCGAAGGGAATGTAAAACACTTTGTCTGGAGAGTGTGAAAGGTACCACCACCCACTCATCTTCTCTAATTGAAGGACAATGGTCTTAAATGACATTGATGTTGTCATTATAAGAGTGAACGTCTATGCCTGCCAAAAAGCCTCATAGCATGACTTAATTTAAACTTATATCAGCTCTTAACAATACTTGTACATTGCTCACTCAATGGCCTTAAAACCCAACCTGACAGGAATTGCAAACAGCCCAGCTGAGAGCCACATAAAGTGGCCATTAGAGATGGTCACCACAGGTGTGCTGTAGGGCTATTATGCAAGAGTTTGCAGAGACAATATAAAGAGACAGGCCATTTGTTGAAAATAAAGAATGGGAGAAATTGTAACATGGCAGCTGTGTGAACGACATCTTGCCTTTTAATTAAATGAGCCAATTCAATTACTATCAAAGGCATCACTTGGTCCTCCCAAAAGTTCTTACTATTAAACATGTATGAAAATTTTTTTTTTCCCTGACTGGAATTGAATAAACCAAATTTGTGACACCTTTTTTGTGGATTACGTTGGTCATTCAGTGTATGTTCTTATAACCAATTATTTATTCAAGAAAGAAACACAAAATGTTATGAATGAGTTATTTGAATAATTAACTTAAATGATTCATTCATAATTGCTAAAGCATAAAAAATAAATAAATGTATATATTGGGACTGTACGATTTTTTAACGTTTGCTTGTTCATTCAGTAACGAAGCAAGTGACCGTTTTATGAGTCATTGAATTTTTCATTCAACCAATTCATTCAAAATGCATATTCATTCAGCAACAATTTAAGTGACTGTTGTTATGAGTTAAGATGAATCATTTCCCACCACCGTGTGTTGCTCAGAGAAGCACAAATTTTAATCTGTGGTTTCGACTGCAACTTATTTTGACGACAGAGCAAAACTAGACAAAGTGACAGGAATATTGTGTCTAAAATGCAAGTTGCTCAATTTGAACTTCTTGTGTATTCAATGGTTGTAGAAAAGCAGTCATGTTGTGGAAAGATCAAAGTCTGTTAACCACGTATCCTCCATTATAGAACTTATGACAGCAGTCCAGCCTCCAAGACACAGCTGATTATCGCCTGTTTATCTGTTTGCCTGACCTTGACTGGGATTTCCTAGAGGCAAGCTTGTGGTGTCAGACCTCGTCCTGTCACCCTGACCTCAAGAAGTCATTTAAGTTTCTCCCAATAGTCAGAGTTAAGTCAAACCATTGAAGATGAATGGTGCTGTATGTACATGCGGACAACCTTGGCTCCTGGAGGAGCTCACCAAGGGCATTTGCGGCTACAGATGCTGTCGTTACATCCAATCAAGGTGAAATCCACAGAGGGGAACATTCCAGACCCATTTAAGTCATGGCTGTAGAGAGAGAGACAGACAGAGTGAATAAAAAGAAAGAATAGACAGTGGATAGAAAGAATGTGTAATGTTTATTAGTTAGGACAGGGGGAATTTGGATGTCTCTGCTCCAACAACAGCAATGTCAAGCTGGCAAAGTGGTTATGTTTATATTACACCACTCTACAAGACCCAGATCCTTAACCTCATCTTTCTTTACTTCAGTTCTTCTCACAAATACTTTATAGGCAATATATGTACATATCAGGGTGGATAAGATTGTTTTTATGTTTTGGAAAGAAGGGTTAGGGTAAAAATACAAAAAATATTGTAAAATCTGATTAGAATCTAGATGATAGATAGATAGATAGATAGATAGATAGATAGATAGATAGATAGATAGATAGATAGATAGATAGATAGATAGATAGATAGACGGACGGACGGATATATAGATAGATAGATAAAACCCTTAATAATATAGATTAATAAGTTAGATAAAACACCTTAGGAGCAGTATATGCACATCTTAGAATAATAGCAGCAAGTTTTGCACGCAAACATGACTCAAATTTTCTTCTGAAAATATACAAATCTAGTGATGTTTGTTTCATCAATCTGACAAATTCCCATCATGACGAGGCTCTTTTTCATTCCTTCTCTGTTTCATTCTGTTTCTAGGACAGTGTCTCTGTGATTTCTCAAGATTATCAGTCGTAGCGCAGTGCATCTTCTGCTGGGCTTCTGTTCTCCAGGGAGTGCAAACATCTCTATCCAAACCAATCACGCATTCAAACCTCCAGCTAGAAAACACACTCAAGTAGCACAGGAGTCAGACAGTGTGTGTGCGCTACTGTCTAGAAGCTTTACACCCTGCGAGAGTGGAGAATGCATCCCAGATCTGGCGGGAGTCTGCCAAGCACAGATAAACATGCAAACGTGTAAATAACTGTGCATATTATCACCCCGCCGGGTTCCGCTGCACCTCTTGTTTATTGCCATTTTGTCCTCTGGTTGCAAACAGTCACAATGATAAGCATTAGAGAAAGATTTTTTTCTTTCTCTCTCTCTTTCTCTCCCTCCTATGGGAATAATCTGCCTTGTGGGGATCATTTATGTCCTTATTAAAAAAAAGAAGCAGCACACTCATTCCCTGGTGGCTAGAATGAGGGACTACAGATTAGCGGCAACAATTTTTTTTATTTCTGTTTGTCCAAGAAGCAGTTGGATGACTGCACAGGAGAGGGCACTGTGTGTGTGTGTGTGTGTGTGTGTGTGTGTGTGTGTGTGTGTGTGTGTGTGTGTGTGCATGGTTGTTAGCAGTTAGCGCTACATGCTTGGGATTATTGGCGTCAGAGTGAACGGACCCCCCAAGGGGGAGGCTGATTAGTCAATAACACATGTAGGCCACTGCAGCGTGTCCAATCCAGAATCTGGATTCTGAAATAACATGATGAGGTGTGGTGAACTACTGTCTGGACAGTGGACTTAAGCACAACTTCCAACAGATCTTAGATAAGCTGAGCCTCAATGTTTTAACAATAAAACAATGAAATAATGAAAAGGGCACGTACTATGTATAATATAATGACGGATGGTCAAAAATTGTTTGTCCTACAGTTTCACACTGTTTCACTTGGATGTAGGTCACCATACAGAGCAAAAGATTTGTCTCTTCTTATGTTCCATCACAACTTGAATCTTGCATACAGTAATAAAGCAAAATATATTCACTTCAATTTTAGTAACATCGTCTGTTTACTTAGCTGAGTTCAGGAATTTCTATTGGGAATAAAGTAGATTTGTTAGGTAAATATGTAACCCCAACCTCAATTTCCCATTTCAGTGAGTAAAACTGGCTGTGTCTATAGTAGGCTGTTATGGACTACACAGCATTTTTATATTATTTTTAAATATTTTTTTTTAATGATTATTATTTTAAATTATTGTCCCTGGATCAGTACGATACTCTTGTAATAAAGTAGCGGTGGTAGCAGACATATGTTGAGTGATCTAATCCCTTTTTACATGAAATAAACCTGCTCCCGAGCAGGTTTAAGCTTACGGACCTGTTGCTATGACAGCAGCTCCAGGATGAGCTACGAAGAACTAAATGATCCAAGATAATGCCAAATCGTCAACATTCAAATCCAGCTAACTGAGTTAGCGACGTACGAAGAACAGGCCCCTGATCCTCTACTTTTAAACAAACAGGAAAAATCATAGCTCCATGCATTCTGTTTTATCAACACTTGACTGTGGGTAAGTTTCTTAAAAAAAAAAAAAAGAAATATTCACAAAACAAAACAAAAACAAGATGAGAAAATTGGAATTTGTTGTAAAATATAATGTTTTGGATCAGATTCAGAATGATGATCAACACAGGTGAAGTTGATGGATTCCATCAACACCCTATAAGCTTGCACAGTCCCAAACCACTTCCTGGATCATCATTTCATTTGGTAACATTACAGAGTTTTGATCTATATAATGTTTAATTTTTGATTATCATGTTATTTTACATACAGTATGCATCTGCTTACAAATGCATTGATCACTTCACGAGTTCACACTTCAAGTGAGAGAGCTCCGAGCCCAGGCAATATCACATGAACACTGTTCTAAATATCAGCAGATGAGTATTCCTGAATGAATCACTATTTTTGAATGAATCAATAGAGTAAATGATTCAATGACGGGTTGCTGATGACCCGTCATTGAATCATTTACAGTGGCTGCATCCAAAAATGCATATCTCCTTGTTGATCATGGAACAACATTACAATTAACCAATGAGAAATGAGGAATAACTTTTCAGGAAATATCTGTTTTAGTCTTACGATCGGGGTTAGTTGCTTCTACACCCTTGTTAATCAGCTATAATTTCATGCTGATTTTAGGAATAAATTATGGGTAGGGTTAGGTTTAGGGGTAGGGATTGGGTTTAGTTTATATTTTTGGACAGTAATGTTGAGCCAGGATCAACAAAAGATGATGATCCAGGAACATGTCTTACGTGGCAAAATCACGATGACCACTTCCTAACACAGTAGGCAAGCCCTTAAAAAACAAAAGAGTAGTATATCTGAATTCACATTATTCATAAAAAGAGATTTCTGAAAGGCTGTAAAAGTTAGTCACATGACAATGACGTCATAACAAATGTAGCGCATCCGGATTATATTCATACAACACATATTCATACTACATGTATATAAAAATGTTTTGAAGGCGTCAATTAATTCTTCAAAAGAAGGACCTACTCAGAGTGTGTGTGATTCCAGATGAAACAAGTGACTTATTTTATGTGTTACTTGAACAGGCCTAATGAACATATTTGAAAACTGGTTCTGGAAAATAATGGTAAAAGGTAAATCTAAATAATTTCAGAATTTGTAATTCCTTTGAACTGTCTTGCCATTTATTATAAGTGTACTATGTATCCTCCACTGCCTACATGTACTGTAAATGTGTTCTGAATTATTGCTGTCGGTTTTATTTATTTATTTTTCCTCTTAAACTTTGTACACTGTTAATGCTGCATTTACCCAATACTGATTTATAGATGATGGTGGGTTAAACAACGTATAAAGTAATTTTCCATTTAGTCATTCTTGTCCACTGCATGCTTGTTTTGTGACCGGTTTAAAAAAATAAGGAGTAACAGGCCTCAGTGGACTGTCTAGTTTCAGCCTAATGCATGCTCTCCCCAGTGACTGCAGAACTTTCCACAATTTTTATTTCATTATTGGGTTCTTTTTATATGTCAAGTCAATTATTCGCTTCAACGAATAAAACAATGAATCACTCATAAAGACGTCACTTGGTTTGTTCTTGAATGA
The DNA here is from genome assembly GCF_003368295.1 of Carassius auratus. NCBI lineage: Eukaryota > Metazoa > Chordata > Actinopteri > Cypriniformes > Cyprinidae > Carassius > Carassius auratus. The sequence goes on along the minus strand of NC_039269.1, from coordinate 162,404 downwards.
GTCAGTGCTTTTGAACAAATCAATTTAATGATTGATTCATTTATTCACTAAATAAAAGTAATAATATTTTTTTCACCAGCATAGACTGACATCAGTCGACTGACATCATCACGCTTCATCTGTGTTGGGGCATAGGCATCCATCAAAAAAGTTGCCCAATAATTTGACATTTTTTTTGGATACTCTTACGGTTTTTCCTGAGATTTATCAGTAATATTTTACTGTGACATAGCAATATTTAATTGTAAAAATGGTATAGCAATGCCCCAGATGGGAGGTCCTCATAAGTGTAGTGCGTGTGTGCATGTGTATCTGGTTCACCTGCGGCGTCTTTCACAGACACACTTGTGAAAAAGCATTCAGTCCAGTCGTCGCCACAGGGGCTTAGCGAGCAGCCTCTACGCTAATACCTGCTATCTCACTTACACACAAACACACACCCTTTCACTCTTCCTGTGTCTCTACCCAACACCTGTAGCACGGCCTTTCCTCTCAGACGTGCCGACACGGGGATTTGACTATCATCACAGACTGACGCTAAGCCTGCTGTCAGGATGAAGCGCTCTGTTGAGATGCTATCACATTCATAACATTGCATTCATTCCCTCGTTTTAACAATCAAAAACCTTGTTGTTCTCACCCTCTAATAGTCCCGCTGGCCTGCTTTTAGTCTAGCATTGTCAGCGGATTAGATTAGGGAGAAATGTGATTCTGTGGTGTGTTTTAAAGGGACGGCAGCCATGGCAAAATGTAATGTTACTCCAACAGGCCTAATGGATTTCAGTGGCAACCAAGAACATATTTGAAGGCGACAGCGGCGGCGGCTTCAAAAACCTATAAGCGCATTACAGTAATCTTCCATTTTGTCATTCTTGTCCACTGCATGCTTGTTTTGGGACTGTTTTGAAAAGTTGAGGACTAAGTGGACTGTGTACCTTCAGCCTAATGCATCTCTCCCTCAATGACTATCTATCTTTCCACACTTTTTATTTCGTTATTGAGTTGTTTTTCTATCAGAGTGTGGCCATGTCCTTGAGAACCAGAGGGTGGAAGAAGCGAGTGATCAAAACGGAGCTTAATAAATCATTTGAATTGACTTTTGAAGTGCATTTCTCTGTCTCTCCCTTTTTCATTCTCTGTCTCTCTGTCTATTCATCGCATGAGATGAGTACAGTTTAATGGCTTTTTAATGCTTCGCTGCATGAGGAGTAAGACTAGGAAAGAGTGACGTGTACAGGGGCGTCAGAAAAGCCCCGCAGACAAATTTGTCTGATCAACAGTGCAAGGAAGGTTATTACCCATAATGAAAGCACTGAAACAATTCCAGATGAACTTCTCTCCATTATTCTTACTCTCTCTCTCATTCTGTTTGCCTCTCTATTAGTAAAGTGTCTATGCCAGTTTGATCCTAAAATTATAATGAAAAAGGCAAAAATAGTATTTCTACATGACAAATTTGACTGGTACTGGCATTGACTAGCTACTACAATTTTGCATTTGTGGCTTCTTTCTTTCTTTCTTTTTTCAGAAATGCACAGAATTCAACGGAAGTAAAGCGGAGATCTCCACGGGTGTGAAATGCCATCCTCTGTGCCGTGTTCACTCTCCAGGGACCGTATACAAAGAACGTCCTTGCCAAACAATAACACATGACAAACAACTCCCTCAATATCAGCAGAGGATGCTGCAACAGTGTAAGCCGATCACCTCATTACAAAAGAAAGATCCACAGCTGCGTACAGATACCACCCAGCTCGGTATAAATATTCGAACGCTGCTATACAATGATACTTCAAGCACTCTTAACCTGTTTGACTCAACCCATTCTTTCTCACTCTCTTTCTCATACACACACATGCAAATACACACACAAATCCAGAGGTAATTGAGGACGGCAGTAAACAGATGGCTCAGATGACTGAAGTGACACATCATAGCGGGTTGGGAGGGGTGTTTACTGGGACGGGCTCAGGAGACACACACGCAGACAGTGACAAGATAGACAGACCTTTGATACAGAAAAATAAGCTCATTATAAAACCTTATTTTGAAAGTTTACTGTTCAAGCAAATGCAAGCTTTCTCACACTTTTTGGGATATGCTTAAGGACTTACACTTTAAATGTGTTTATCTGCTAAAAGTGAATTTTACGAGTACAAACACATATTCTGTGGATGACCACACTGTCTGCTTATTAACCCTTCGATGCATTTTTATGGAAGCAAGTTTCAGCCATGGAACATAAAATAAATAAATGTTTTATTATCTCACAAATCAGACATTTTATACTCAGAATTGCAAGACATAAACCATACATTATTTTATTGCAATTATTTCTCACAATTATGAATGAATCCCCAGAATTCCAAGTTTCTCGCAATTGCAAGTTAACATCTTCTCAATTCTGAATTTATATACTGTATTGCACTTCTCTTTTCAATCTTTGCTTTTTTTTATTTGTTTCAATTCTAATATTCTTACTTTTTTCAGAATTGTGAGCAATAAACTCAACAACAACAACATGGCAGAAATGCCCTTCCATGCATTTTAGATAATAAAGGATGTTTAAAATGTTATTTTTTAGATTTGAGCGGCATGCATTTGAGGGTTAAGTATAATCAGTCAAAAGAAGATAGAAAAACAGTTGATGACAGCGAGGCAGGGAGATGGACACATACTTGCGTGCGACTATAGTGGGAGGTCAGTAATTACTTTCTGTCCCTCTGGGAGGCGGGAGCTTCAGTTATTGTACTTTGCTGGAATTAGTTATCAGGTCTCCGCACTCATACCATGATGAAAAAACAGTGAGCAACATGGGAAGAAAGACAGAAAGAGAGGAAGGGAGACGTAAAGAAAGACAAGCATTGTGAAGCAAAGGCACATGAAAAGCAAGAATGAGTCTAAAATACATAATGTAAATAATGACGGTTCATTTTCGTCTGTCTGCTCCGAGGAGCGCAAGTATTTCTGCAGCTGTGTGAGGCATCTGTCACAATAGTAATCAGCCTTTCATGGACATAAAAACAGGGGTGAAAATTCTCTTCAGGACACGCTATCACTTTAGTTCCAAGCAATCAGGCCCAGGAGGGAATGCAAGATAATAGATCAGCTTTGTAAGAAAAGTTTACTATGTATGATAAAGTGTGCAGTTAAGATTTGAGCACTATCGATAATAACCCCGGAAAAAGGCTATGGAGATCATGGAAAGCATCCAAATATCCATTAGATTGAGAACCAGAAAGAGAAAAAAACAAAGAATTATAGAAGATAATAAAACTGACTATGTATATTTAAGTAAGTTAAAATTATTTATACATATAATATATATATACAGTACAGACCAAAAGTTTGGACACACCTTCTCATTCAAAGTGTTGTCTTTATTTTCATGACTATGAAGATTGTAGAGTCATACTGAAGGCATCAAGGGCTATTTGATCAAGAAGGAGAGTGATGGGGTGCTGCGCCAGATGACCTGGCCTCCACAGTCACCGGACCTGAACCCAATCGAGATGGTTTAGGGGTGAGCTGGACTGCAGACAGAAGGCAAAAGGGCCAACAAGTGCTAAGCATCTCTTGGGGAACTCCTTCAAGACTGCTGGAAGACCATTTCAGGTGACCACCTCTTGAAGTTCATCAAGAGAATGCCAAGAGTGTGCAAAGCAGTAATCAAAGCAAAAGGTGGCTACTTTGAAGAACCTAGAATATGACATATTTTCAGTTGTTTCACACTTTTTTGTTATGTATATAATTCCATATATAATTCCACATGCGTTAATTCCTAGTTTTGATGCCTTCAGTGTGACTCTACAATTTTCATAGTCATGAAAATAAAGACAACTTTTGGTGTGTACTCTATATATATATATATATATATATATATATATATATATATATATATATATATATATATATATATATATATATATATATATATATCAAATTATGAGTTATTATGAGAAGTGAAAGGAACTGAAAAATATTCTGGTTCATTATACGAGACGGATTAGTCAATAGAGGCCTGACACAGTCTATTAATGGTAATATTACATGAACTTTGTACACTATTCCGTTCAAAGTCTGGGGTCAGTAAGATTGTTCTTGTTTAAAATAATTATTTAATTCATCAGTGATGATATTGGCCAAAAGATTACACTAAGAAACTTGAAATAATGTTACAAAATAAATAAATAAATAAATCTATTTCACATAAATTATGTTCTTTTAAATTTTCTATTCATTTAAAGGATCCTGAAGAAAAAAATAATAAAAGTTATGGTTTTCACAACCTTTTTCAACATTACAGTTTTTCTCAGTCACTTTGGTGCATTTTTCAAAACAGAAATTAAATTTTCAAAACTACTTGTACAACCTCCACATCATCTAGTCATTAATACACATCATAAAACCAGTTTCTCATTATTTTGAACAAGTTGCGATTGCTATTGTACATTCATGCAATTGATTATGCACATTTATCTGCGGTTTCCTACATTATCAGTTGCTAATGTCATGTTGCTCAAAATGTATTATACAGTTTTCTGTGCAATAGTCTTACCCCCCAAAACATCTAGTCTTTAGTTCATAGTATAAGTCATTAAATGCAAAATGGTTAATCTAGTTGTCATAAACTGCCAAGCACACTTTTTATTTGTATTTTTACACACTATTATTAGATGTTTTGTCAATTTGGCATGAATTGTGCAAGTGAATCTTTACTAATGAAGAGAATGTAGATGATAAACCAATGATAAACCATTTCTCTGAAATAGCTCAAAGGTTCATCTCATGAATCTTCAGTAGGAAAGCTTATACTGTATAGACAAAGGACAACACAAGAGTTACAAATTCTGAAAATGGAATTATTTTCATCTTCGTTCCCATATTTCCTTTTCTATATCACAATGGCATTGTAAAAGTATTTTTTATTTTTTTATTTTTTTGGTCAGACCACTAGTAAAAGTGTAACTGGGAATTCTATCCAGTCTCTTTCAATCAACATCCCACAAACAGTAATGTGTAAATGTGTAGTTTTGAAATGGATATATGGCATACATAAGCATATGGCATACTGTTCAATACAGTAGTTTACATCAGAACATCCCTCCACTGTTAAATTGACAACATGACTAAGCAATTTGACTGTCTTATCCGTAAACTATGACACAAGGACTTGTCATTCTGATGGCACTGACATGTTCATTGACACAGATATTTATTTTTGAGAGATGAACTAAGGATTTTGAGCAAGAGACTGGCTTTTGCAGGTCATCCATTGTGTTTTGATATTTGTACGAGTTGTTTTGAGAAATGCACTTACTGTTTTGCAAATCTCAAGAATGATTAGAGAAATGTACCAAAGCGACTGAGAAAAACTGTAACATTAATGATACACTTTAAAATAAAACAGCTATTTAACATTTTAATAATATATCAATTTTATATAACATATTACTGTTTTACTGTATTGTTAATCAAATTAATGCAGCCTTGTTGAGCATAAGATATTTCATAAATTATTTAAATATCTTACAGATCCAAAACTTTTGTCTGTATGTGTTTACTAAATTATGTACTGTACATATTTATAACTATATGGATAGTGTATATAGCACGTGTATAATATAGTAGGTGTGTGTGTGTGTGTGTGTGTATATACATACATAGTCAACATTTTGAAGTGGATCAAACCTTTTGTCAATGTTGTGCCAAAACCTAAAACCAAAATGCATTCCTGTCTTAGGACAACTTTGAATCCACTTCAAATGTTGACTATGTATGTATATACGTAGTGTACAAATGTATAAAGTCCTGGTTTTTTAACTGCTGTATTGAAAAATGTTAAGTTGAGGTACAATTGTTAATAAATGAAAATAGAGCCATGTGTGAGACAAACAAAAGAAAAATGTGGTACTTGGCAGATGTGCAGGATGGTGTTCATATAGAACCCCAAATCTTCTACATGGATCCATCAATGAGCCCCCTTCTCCCATTACACTATCATTAGGGGTGAGTTCGGAGGTCTTGCTGCATTGAATTATTACTGTGTACTTACACAAAGCAGACCATTCTGTCCTGAAGACTGGGACCTCTGTAATTTGCCTTTGTTGGATTTCTGATCCTGGAAAAAGGAGATGGACAGGTCAGGCATTGTAGGAGGATCTATGTGGACACACGGCACTTTATCTGGTCAGCTGGTATCTTGTCCCAGTGACCCTGTGACTTTTCTCACAAGCACACACATACTTCTACACACACTGTCAGCATCACTTAAGTGCCATCAATCTGTCAATTACTACTCAGGTAGAGCCATTCATCCATACAATTCAGGCCTGTGGATACAGTCTCAATGATACACACACTCACACAAAAGGGGCAAGGGGATGTTCCACATGATTGGGTTCCCTAATGTTGGGCCATTCCATTGTGCACTGAAACACAACTGAAGTGCCATATTGTTCTGAACCAAGAAAAAAAACCTGGAATTACAAGGTTTCTCCCTGGGAGCCACTGTGAGCGTCGTTCGCCCATCCAGTACCATTGAGCCCTTAATCCACAAGGCCTGAATGAGCTAGTGTGCTGATGGCTTTACTTGGTACCGTCATCAAGGCTCAGCGTCTTCTGTCTGTTTGTGTGTGAGAGAAAATGGTGAGAGATGCAAAATCAGTCTGGATAAAAGAGCAGCACTGGGTTTTTGGCCCGTTCGTGGACAAATTTACAGCTTCCTTTAGGAGCATCCCAGAAGCGCAGAGCTTTCAGCTGTCAGCACTTACAGTGATTTTACTGCTTGCAACTGATTTGTGTTTGATGATCCTTGCAGTGTGTGAGCGATTATGTGAATCCATATGAAGTGTTGGAGAATGTTATAAAAAAAATAATGCATTGCATTATTGGGTTAGTCCTAATTAATTATTGCACTTTTATTTTTATGAACTGCTGTATTATTTCGTCATTACTTGGCTGAAGTTATCTGTCATCTATAGCAGTAGCACTGTGCTTGGCTTGCAGGTGTCACAAAGATGTAGTTTGCATTCAGCAGTCACCCTGTATCGACATTGCACTGCTTGCAATCTATAGACAGTGGTGTTGAATTTAATGGGAGCAATCTAGTCACGTCACACAGCTTGCTTGCAGTGTAGCCACACGTGAACATTATAAGGAAGGAAGGGGGAGATTTTCAGTTGCATTATGATTAAATACATTTAAAGAATATCAATTATTTTGGAAGAATTTCAAATAATTGACTGAACATCTTTCTATTTGCATTAGCTCTCCATGGCACATTCTTCAGAGTTAAGGGAAATAGCACCAACAATTTTGTTAACAAATCTGTGGAAGTTCATGAAAAAAAATCATATATATATATATATATATATATATATATATATATATATATATATATATATATATATATATATATATATATATATATATATATATATATATATATATATATATATATATATATAAAAGCCATAATTATGACATAATTATAAGATACTAAGTCATAATAATGACATAAATATAAAAAAATTATAAACTATATTATGAGTTTAAAAATCATAAGGATTTTTTTTTGTCTTCTCATATTTTTTGTCTTCTCTTTTTACTTATACCCATTTTGCCTTTCACTAATATATATAATTTTAATTTTATTACAAATAAAAATGATATTTTTTAAAAGTTACAATTATAACAATCAATCTTTCAAGTCAATTTAAAATTATGACCAGATTTATTGACTATTGGATCACTGAGTTTGACTAAAGAATCAAATCAGTCTGATTCATGAAAAAAAACATTAATTCAACTTATCTGGACTCAAGGGAACCGTTCATTCTTGAAAAAAAAAAGTTATTTCTACTTTTCTCGTGAATATGCAAATGAAAGCTAATGTAGATGTCAAGACTTTCGGTGATTAACAACTCTTCCTCACACAAAGCTGAAATGTTCCACTCTGATTATATTTTTTTCAGTCCCAATCTTCAGTATAAATTAATTCATATATATATATATAAAGTATTAAATATCGGTTGGTTGGTTGATTGATTGACTGTGTATGAGCACAATGACATGTTTGTATGTGTTCATATACATACAGTAGCTGTATGCTTGTGTTGTCAGTGTGGGTAGCTGCAGTGGAAGTAATGTAGGATGTCAGTGGGAGCCGACAGGCCATTCACGAATCTACACTGAAATCCTCCACTTTTCAGCCTCATCTGTAGCCAATCTCCCCACCGGACGGACCCCGCCATGAGCTCATTGAGTTGTCAAAATCTCAAACAAACCCCAGCTGGGAAGAAAAGAACGACTGCAGAAATATCTGTCTTTCCTTCACCCAGGGTCAGTATTCTAAAATCGCCTCCAAAAAAGCTCAGAATCAGGGTTGCCGTGGGAACCCCTAAAGCCAGGCCCTGCTCTGACCAGCGGGCATTTAAATGGAAATGGGCAACTCAGGCAGCTCTTTAAAGGCATCTCCCTGCTCTCCTTCAGCTCGTCAGCACACATTTGGGCATGGCTGGCCGCGCAGCAAAGACACCCCACCGGCATACCGTGATGATCGGGCTTAGAAGATTAGGAGATCCTTTTACAGAAACTAATCTGGTGATATAAAGGGGACAATGCAGGCAAAAAGGAGAGGGGAGAAAGGCTGGTTCATTTTAAACTGTCCCTCAGCAGTTCAAGTGATTTGATTCCATTTGCCCACCCCAAAATATGCTCATAATGCAATCTAGACTGCTCTTCCCTGGCTGATTGTGTGTCGTTCTTGCATGTCACGATCCATCAGGATCAACACACAGACGAGAATCCGGCACGGAGGCAGAGCGTGCTCGGATCGCATACCGAGACGGGAGAGAGTGACATGAGAGAGCGGATGATGGTGCCAGGATGTCATAATAAAATGGGCAGAATGAAAGGCCGCTGTGTCTAACGTGGTTAAAGAGATCAGCTCTTCAAAGCAGCCGCCCCCTTTCGTATCTCTCTGATGCACCCCGCACCCAAAGGGCTGCCTTTCAGCCTCACAGCGGTCCGGTCCAGACTCATATGGTGCAGCTGTTTTGGAACGTCTCCGAGTGTATTTATATGTCTGTTTGTTTGCACACAGCCTGGGGCTGGGATGGTATGCAAAAGCTGTGCTGCATTATGGGAAGAGCATGAGGTTGGGAAGGGCAGCGAGGAACGTGGAGGGCGATTTGCTTGTCATCTCCATGCGTTGAGGGATATTTATCCCACTTTATGTAAATCATTTGAAAATGAAGGCAATTTGAATGTTTGTGACAGACATGAGTGAGGAGTTTTTTTTTTGGTATTTGCTACAACCTTCACAAAAGCATAAATCTTGAGATTCCTCCTTATGCAGGAGCAGCAGATAAAAATAGTCTTATTGAACATTCTGCAGTCGACTAAAAATATTAAACCATATGGTTGGGATGAGCAAGACGTCCAAAAATCTGCTCCTGATTTCACTACTGTTTTATCAACATCATTTTTTATTTTAAATGCTTACGCCTGCAATTCTTGCATTTAGATTGTGAAATGTGAAGGTTGCTCTCTTTCTTTCCCGCCGATCTTTGTCTGAAACATTCATTCATTCATTGGTTCATTCAGAGAGCTGCAATCAGGCAGAAAATCAAGCTTAAAGAGAGGGGGTGCCAGTGCAGACATAGGGTTTCCTTCCCAAACCTAATCCACTTTTTGTTGCAGGCTACTAAATTGCATTCCTGTAGGCGAGGAGAATGGAGTGGGACTTTGGACTGGGTGATGCAGGGGCTGAAAAGACTGAGATATGGGAGTCGTTAGTTACACTGGTGGCAGGAGATGTCTCCTGACAGCAGCTGTTAGGACATGCCAGCTCTGTAATGCTGTTTGAAATAGTAAGAGTCACTGCTTTTCTCCTCGGCTAGGAAATGAATCACCTCGAGACATTCTCAGCTTCAAGATACAGAACGCATACCAACAACAACAAGTTGGATATTGAAAAAGGATAAAAGACAGTCTTGTACACTAAGTGGATGTATGCATACTCATGTATGTGAAATTTATAGAATAACTGGTGTTACCAATCTAAATCCTACTTATGAATGGTGATAGACAGACAGACAGACAGACAGACAGACAGACAGACAGACAGACAGACAGATAGATAGATAGATAGATAGATAGATAGATAGATAGATAGATAGATAGATAGATAGATAGATAGATAGATAGATAGATAGATAGATAGATAGATAGATAGATAGGAAGCAATCTGTGATGGTTTGTGCTCTTTGAAACTGGACATTGTCTGCAGTGTTTCAAGACAGTTCCTAATTCTGTATTCAGTCTGTGTGGGAGATACATTAGGGACAGGGTCGGCTCTAATCATTATTGTCACGACTCTCTTTTCCATTAGTCAATGCTTACGTCCACACGCGCACCACATACACAGACACCAGGCCGCACAAGACTGATTGAAGCTGGGCGCAGTACGTTAATGAATGCATGCACAGCGAATACAAATAAGGTTCCTGCTAAAGTTGATCTAAACTACAAATAAACAGCATAGATATACAGCAGCGCAACTGAGGACAATCTCAGCAGTGGTCAAATTATTTAGATTTTCTCAAGGAAGCAACACTATGGTTGGAGACATGGCCTAGGGGTTAGCCTACAGTCATTTTTAGGTTGTACTTTAGGACATCAGTTGAATTATTGCTTTTTTTTTTTTTCTTTTGGGAAATATAGCACAATTACAGAGCTATAACATTATAAATTTGAAACAATGTCATACAAAGTGTTTGAGTTCATAGAGAAATCTCTTACTTTTGATTGTAGAGTATCTTGATCAATCATAGATTTGAAACACTTTTGAGATCTCTTTTGAAAATCTAGACGAGGCAATTGTGTGATTGCCAGGGCATTTCAGGGAAAATGGAAACAATTGAATGATAAGTGTTTGAGTTCATATAGAAAAATCTGACATTTGATTGAAGATTCTGGTACCTTGACAAATCTGAGCTTTGCAAATATAGAGAAGACACTTTTGTGATTACCAGGGTGTGATTTTGATTGTAGATTTTCAAAGTAGACTTTTCTTGATAAATCTGAGCTTGAAATGTTGCAATATTGTTTTTAAAAATCTTTTTTGAAAAACAGTCGTGTGGTTCCCAGGGTGTTTTGAGAAACTGGAAAGAATTACTTTAAATATTTCATTTCATATAGAAATATCAGACTTTTGATTGTAGACTTTTCGAAAAAAAAAAAAAAAAAAAAACAATTGTGTGATTAACAGGGTATTTTTCTCAGGAGACAAATCCGAGAAAATCTCCATTAATTCAAGAATCAAACAGGGACCCCAGCCAACAACCCCCAACTGACCACCACCTCCACCTCTAGAACTGGCTTGCGCAAAGGCTGACACCTTAAGCCTTAGGACTCATGCAGGCAATGTGGGTCCTCACTATAATTCCCTGACCTCTCTATACTGCAGCAAAAAACCCACATCAAAGTCTTCATGGAGAGTTGAGTTTTGGAGTTATAATCTGATGGACAGTGACTCCCTGCTACAGATGACCTGCTGCACAGGGCCAATGAGATGCTGTTTCAGGCCAAGAAAAACAGAGCGAATCTCGACACAGAAAGACTATCCTTGCCGACCTGTGAGCTGAACTCATCAACTCTCAGCTACCAGCCTTGGATGAATGAAATCAGACCCCTGCAGCCCTCAGCAGGAGTTTTATCAGTGGTTGGCCGAAGGTCCACACACGCACACACACATTCCGAGATCAGCCTGCGCAAAGCTGCCTGTTATCTTCAACCATTTAGCTACGTCCTCTTTTTCATTGCCATTGTCTTTGACACCACTCTCTGTGTAAAAGAGCCATTCATTTCAGCCTCAGCTTTGTTCTTCCATTCCCCCGTCTCTTTCACTTTGTCCAGGTCTTCGTTCATTCCCGTGGCCTTTTCTTTTTACATCCCTCTGTCTGTTCTTTTTCACACCCCTTCCATTTTTTCATGTTATTTTGAGTTCCTATCGAGGGCAAAGTGTGTGTCAAAAGGGATGATTTTACCTCCGATAGCACAGGGGGAATAATTGTGGCAGGCAGAGGCAGAGAAAGAGAACAAGATCTGTAATCTGTTTTCCTTGGATCAGAACTTTATGAATACTCACAGGGCTTAGTGAGCTGGCGAGATGCATAACGCAGATACTTCCTGCTGTCCCCAAACTGGACCGCCCGCAGGCTAACAAACCTTCTCTGATTCACACACACATAGTACGCTGCAGTCCTGACACACACACCACACCAGCTCCTCTTAAATTCCCTCGACTTCCGCCTGCACAGATCAGCACAGTGTTTGTTTAGCATGAGAGAAGAGAGCTCTGCCTGCTGACTAGCTTATGCAAATACACCAAGCAAAGAATATTAAAACCCAAAGATTTATTTTTTACACTACCCCAAAACTTTCCATAGAAACAAAATAGATCCGTTTTACTTTTAATATGCATTTGCTATTAGATGCATCTCATTCCGAACAAAAACAAAAATATTTTTTCTGCATTTCTTTAAATAATTGTTTTAAATAATTCACTTTTATAGTGAGTGAAAAATGTTTCTTGTGAAGAATATTCATTCTCTTCTATTGTGGTTGTAATATGAATAATAAGAATTTACTTGGGACATACTGTATTTGCTATTAATGAAATCTGTAAGCCTTTTTTATTTTCATATTACTAATGTTGTCATGTGGACTGTTTGTTTGGGCATGCAAATGTAGAGTTTCTGATATTTTAAAATCTGAGTGTGTCTCATAAATTTTGCAATTTTTTTATCATTATTATGTATCATTTAGTAACATATTAATAAATGTTAATTTCCAAGTTTGGGTTCATTTTAAGCAAGAAATACAAAAAAAAAAAAAAAATTAATTAATAGTTGTGTTAAACAACCCAGAAGGCTGGAAACATTTAACCCAACCACTGGGGATACAAAATGTAACTATGTGACTGTTTTTGTAGAGGTCTCTGTTTTCAAATTTTGGTCTTTCTCAATTCTGTTTTGTAACACATTTTCACAATCCAATTACAATACATTTTCTATAGGCAAAATCAAATCTTAACCTCAATTTCTTTGAATGTCCTTTTCAAAAATATGACACATTATAGAATGAAAATGGGCTGTGAACACAGTTTCACATCGACCTGAAGAACACCTAGTCCAGCAATACTGGACTCTGAATCAGCGTGTAACAAGCTGTTGTGGTGTGATGAGAATCCAAATTAAATTCCATTTTCCAGCAGAGAAATTATCCAGCCCCTTGTCTCTATTACGATGGTTGACCTTTTTGGCCATGTGGCCACTTTAAGAGATTTGAGGTTATGAATTTTGAATTGCATCGATCAAAGCAACATCACTCATCATGAAATCATTCTTTCTCTCCATCTCCCTTCACACTCCCACTCTCCGACAGCTGATAACACGGGTGATGATTAGCCGTGGCGAGTGGCAGCAGAAGGTCACATGTCCGAGTGCGGCTTCCTGTTTCTCCCGCGCACTCGCAGATGGTGGTGATTAGGGCGAGCAGGACCGTGTGCGACAGCGGAGATGGATCAGGGACAGAAGAGGAGATAAATAAACCGGGCTGTCTGCGTCCTGATGCTGTCAGCAAACCCACAACAACCGATCTATCAGCACACAGAGAGAGAAAGAGAGAGAGAAGTGAAGATAAATGCAGAAAGGGAGAGAGAGGAAAAGTGTGAGAGACTGGTGGGTGGAGGAGGAACAACCGAAACAGTAACAACCATTGGAAGGAAAGAAAATCACAAATGAGATCTCAATTGTATCTGCTAGACAGTAATACATTTAGAACAAATTAAAACTTGTCTACTGAAATTGAAACCTGCAGATGGGTGGTCACAAAATGTCTATGAACTGTATCATCACATGATGACAATATGGCGAATGCATCATGTCCATATACATTTGACTGTTCTATATAAAACATGCTTTTCATTTCATTTTTTAAAATAATTATCTACCCACAGATTATGAAATTTTAGACTGTTTGTCTATGTTTAAGATTCAATAAATACAACTGGCTTACAAAGGTTATTCGCAAATGTGTGGCACGAGTCCTAAAAGTGAAGCCAGAATGTTTTAATGGGACATCAAATTATCTTCAAATACATTTTTCCCAAAGATGGTTTCTGTCATTTTAGGTAGTTCTTATTGTGTTGATTTATGTTTAAGTGTTTGTTTTCCTAAGTTTGCTTTTAGGTAGTTATTTGATGCTATAAAAACGGCGTTGTGATGTCATGATTGTGATCTTTTGATTGGGTCTGTGGGAGTTTGGGCAGGACTTTGATTCCGCGGCTCCACCTCACAACACTATTGTGCAGAGTCTGGCTCCAAACTAATCTCTACTGTGCAGGCTCAGGCTCCAAATGACGTCATTTTCTCAAGATGGCAGCAGCCATCATGTTTTGGCTTCAATTTTTAATAATGGAAGGAAGTGGAGACGGGTAGTCGATCTTATTTTTACAGTCTATGGTTATTCACATGAGAATCGAATTTGGTCGCTTTGTACAGTTTGTTAGTGGTTTATGAAAAAATAAAAATAAATGCCAGCATATAGAAGTGATAGTTCGGGAGTATGCTTTGGAGGAAGAATCCGCGTACAGGAAATGTTAGTACTACTCTGGAATTAATGGCAGCTTTCATTGGCTAAGGCCCGCCCATGAGGCCGTTTGACTGACATGTCAAACAACCAATCACAGTTTGTTTCGTTCATTGTCATTTTTTTACATACTTTTGAAAATCCCGCGTTTAGTTGATCCTGATAAGCGCTCATCATCACACAATGGCTTTCTTCTTTCATGAAGGAGTTTGGCGCAGTGGTATCTTTGTTTCCAGGCAGAATGTTAAAGAATGTGACACATTAGTCTCGAGGGACATCCTGTAGAATTTAACCAATCCGATGACGACTTCGATACTCCTGAAGTGCTTCCACTTTTGTGTCCCTTATGCATCAGACGTTTAGCCAACGTCTAAACGTTAGTTGGCGTGACGTCTGAGGCTGAGACTAAGAAAACATTAACATGTAAATCATTCTGTATTTTCTTCATCTAAGCAATTAAATGTTCTACTTGGAAAATAGGATTATGAACAAATCATGCATTAGAAACATGTGAGCAGATAAAAATATTTCTTAAAATTCTGTCCTGCAGGACTTGTACCGAACTTATTTGGTAGTTAGAGGGGAAGAGCATGGGAGAACTAGGAGAGCACAGAGAAACCTCCAGCCATGAAGAAGACTCAAAGAGCATAGAAATTAAAAAATGAGGATATTTATATCACATATTGGAGTTAGTCGGAGCCCGGGGGACACTGACTGAAGAGCAGAAGTCTGGAGTAAAGTGGGAAAGATGAATGCGGGGGAGGGGTATGAACATACATTGCAAGATAATAAATTTTAGAGGAAGATAACATTATTAAAGAATGGTCAGGGAAGATAATGGAGCAAGGAAAGCACAAACACAAAGAAGCAGCCTTTAGGTTTCAGTCGTAGCTGGCGATGGTTAATTCTGTCTTCATTTTGTATGCATAATCTGTTCCTGCTCTAAAATGGAGAGCAGTACTCCTCAGCAACTTTCGTTTGATGATGGAAAGTAATAGAACTCTGCAGACTCAATTGGTCCATTCATCATTCAACAACACAACGCGTGCAGATTTCTCCCTCCCGACCAAATTCAGCCTAGCTCAGTCAATGGGAGGTAGATTGGTATTCACTCACGGATGTTATCTTATCAGTAACCTTGAATGTGGAATCAATTTGTTTTGTGCGGGCAGGGCTGGTGAATATTTATGCCAGTTTTGGAGCGAGGCAATTGGCTCCATATTATCTCTGTTACCTGCACCGAATGGGAATGTCAATGATGTACTCCAAATAAAGCGTCCTCCTTGTAAACAATGGCCTTATCTCTGCATTTTCATGGTCAATTGTGCAGTCGGGGCCATGTCGTTTTGATACAGCTGACACGATGACAGAACTGTGATATTGGCAGTTATTTCTTCTGAAACAAATGACAAGTGTTCTTAATGTGAAGTGTTTTATCTGTATAAATAAGTAAAAAGCAGTGGGAAGATAATTAGCGGTCAAATGGATAACACAACTGGATTTTAAATTTGATGTGTTGATTGTTATTCTATAAGAATTATTTTTATTTTTTTTTCACACTGATTAAATAGAGAGCAAATTGTGACTTCATGACAAATAAGATCTCAAAAAATAACATGCTGGTCTTTGAGCAGGGAGGTTTGAGATCAGATCTCAAAAATATGTCAAATTGCATAGAGCTATCAAAAAGTACTCCCATGAACAAATTATTATTTATTTTTTTTATCTCAATGTATGTCAGTGATAGTATGATTTATTTTTACTTTTAATCAATGCATCTAAGAACCATTGATACTACAAAGAAACAACTGTTCTCCTGAGCTTTGAAAGAGCAACCTTACAACAATGAAATGTTCCTTTGGGATGTGGTCATCTTTTATTCGGTGTATGTGTGTGTGTGTGTGTGTGTGTGCTGTTTTGGCTGCCGTTTTGTCACCTGCTCATAAATGTCTGGTAGCAGATTGAAGTCACTGTAGCAGAATACCGTGTGCATTTGTTTCAGTCCAACCTGGGTGAGATCATTACCTGAGGCGCTACGCTACCTCCTTCAACCCTCTCTCTCCTGCAGGTTGTTGTAATGCAGCAGATGGCTTCCCTCCACCGCTGAACGTTTCAACAGAACGGCTCACAGCATCCCTCTATGTCCCACTCTCCCTCATGCTCTTCGCCTTTCTCTCTCTCTCCCTCCATTTGCCCCCTGTCCCCGCAGTCAGAAATGGACACCGGCCAGACCACTGCAGACGAGCGGAGCGTCCTCTTTTGCTCACTTTGGAAGACGGATTTCAACAAAAACACGGGATGGAAATACCATTTGATTGCAGCGTGTGTGTTTTGGTCGAGAGATGTTTCACATGCTAGAGATAATGAGGACGGTCTGTGCTTTACTTCTTCCAAAGTTGTGGGTAATTCATATATGTTTTTCCTTTTGTATAGAGTTCAACTATAAATCCCTTTTCATAAGCTCCAGAAGTTAACAAAGAAATAGTTTTGTAGATATACTAAAGCCCGCCTCAGGCGAACCTGAAAGCCTCAGAAAAGTAATGTGTTTGCACTCGGCGCAGGGGACTTTTGGCATGGCGGTCTGTATGAATTGTCCTGTGGTGCACATGCAAACCGAGGCACTAAGCTCATGGCCTTGTCCAAACATTTCCCTCACTCTCTTTGGCTCTTAGTATTTATCCCTCGCTCCATCACTATCTCTATCTCTCGTTTCTGATGAATCACACAAGTGTTCTCTATATCACACTTTGTGGTTGAAAAGGTTCCAGGGCTTTGTTGCATTATAGAGATGGATCTGTTGAACTTTTCCTAAGTTGAGGATTTCAAGATTGCTGGCATAAGCCAAACCCCCGCTTGCGTCTGATTTATACTGCTGTGTTTTTCTAACACAATCTCATAAATACTTATTACTGGACAGAGAAGAAATTAAGCGGACTGCTTTTTGGCCGCAGTGGTGTCTGCACCGTTTTAGCCTGATAGAAAACCAAACTTCATTTGGCGTGTGGTTGAGGATGCTGTGTTGTCAACACTGTAGAAAATGGCTGCCTATCAGAACCTCATGTTGGACTAACAGCATTTTTAGGGCAAGTGCATCTCAAATACTTTTAAATCTGTTGCTTGTGTTTAGTGTAGTAACTCAACATCAGTCCCTAGAGAGAAAGTCAACTGCCATGTTCCAAAACCAAAAGTGAACTATAGACAGTATTTTATTCATAGAAATGGCTTTATAAAGTCTTGTCCAAACTGTAGGCAGTATGACTATTCTACCTTTTGAAGACACTTTCTTTTCAAAGGGGAACATTATGTATTCAGTAAATTAGCTAATCTTAAAATGGTGGACAACATGGGGGGGGGGGGGGGGGGGGCTGATTAAACTAATAAGGTATTAGTAAACAGAGTTTAATTGATAAAAAATAGACTACTGACCAACATTGAAGTATTTGTGTGTTTAGAATATTGTTAGCTTAGCAACATGCTAATGGTAAACAAACAGACAATTTTTTTACAGACTGAGATGAAACTTTCTCCCAAAAAATAACATAAACCTAGCAAAGGGTTTAAATTTTTTATAAGCATACGTTTGTAACACTGTACCCTGGTAAACTGCAAAAAACTAGTGAACACTTCTGCAGATGGGTTTCAACTTTCTCTCTTTTGGCTGCCATAATTCATCTTCTTATTCATTTATTTTGGAAAAGGGATAGGAAACACATGGAGAAAACCAAAAAAAAAAACTAATAATAATAATAATTGCTGTTGGAGCAAATGGGAATGCAAATGTGGTCTCCCATGTATAGAAATTTACCCAGTTTACATTTTCATTACAAGCCTAGAAATGTGAAAAATGTTCATTAGTCTCTCTCATGTTTTAACACTATATTTGTGATGTGCAGAGATGCTGTTTATGTAAGTGTTCCAAATCAGAGGATCCATTTCAGTAAGTATGCTATGTAGAAGACAGACAACTAGGCAACTTACTAGGTTTTGAAAAAGAGCTTGTATGTGTTAAACCTAGAGAAAGCTCGGTCATATCAATCAAAAATCCTCAAGAGAGTGGCAAATGAAGAGTAAAAGTGCAAAAGAGTGAGCAATGAAAACACTCACTACATACAACACGATGACAGTGGAGAGACAGTGGGAAAGGAAAATAAATTGAAGATTTTAATTGCATTGAACCCCCCTGCTCTCTCTCTCTCTATCTCTCTCTCCATTAGATGTGTGGTTCCGGTAAAAGCCTGTGGGTGAGTATGACACTGTTAAGCAAACCTCATTACCTTTGTCATCTCTTTCTCATTAATCATGCAGGGCTGTATGAAGCTCACCACAGCATGTGCACACAGCCAAAGTCAATCACTCACTCTTATACACCTCACATATTAATAGGCATGAAATGTCGATAATGTATTGAACGCAATCCAGCATCAAGTGATAAGTTAAAATCAGCTTCATATATTTAGAAGGAGGATGAGCAAAGGTCACATTTGAAATCTCTGCACTGCAAAATTGTTTTTCAACAGGCTACAAATATTAAATAAAATACAATGGCCAAGAGAGCTCAACACAGTGCAACTGATGAAAACACATGCAAATAGTAATAAAACACTAGCAAAAAAAAAAAAAAAATATTAATCAGTTAAACAACATGTACAGCACTCACAGCACATCCAAATATTATGTGGCAAATACTCACAATGCGACCAAATACATAAACGTGCTGCAATTACTGTACAACAGACCACAACAGAAATGTGTCAAGGTGACCCCAACAAGTTACATATTTACAGTTCATTGTCTGTATTTTGACAGATTATTTAGGCTAATAATATCCAAACGAATAAAGGATAATACAAACAGTATGCTAAATAAAAAAATTAGGGCCGGGACTTTAACGCGTTAATTGAGATTAATTAATTACACAAAAAATAACGCGTTAACTAAGATTCATTAATTATAGAAAAAAAATTCCCGCATCTTTAATAACTTATTTTTGCACCGCGGAACGTTTCTCACTGGATGAGTTTTGGCGGACCGATTATACTGGAGCACCAACTAGCGTTCGCACATCACCGCAGCACATGATCGAACCTCAAGTATCACCTCAACGCAAAACATATAGCAGCTAGCGTGGACTTTACACTTTATGTTGAATTATCTATTATTTTGTTGGTGCAACAGTTTTTATTGAACTCTTTATTGTTTTGGCCAAGGTTGTTGAGAGTTGGACTTAGTATGTTATGGCCTCTGAAGCAACAGAGAGATGTTTTCTAATAGTCAGTGTTTCCAATGTTCTGAATGTATTTGACAGTATTGTGTTTTACTTAAAAAAACACTTTACAGAAGGTTCCAGCACCTATAAGCTTCCTGAATTTCTGAAATGTACCATTTCTAAACTGTTTCTAAATATACTATTGCTACACTTCATGGCAAAAATTGCACTGGTCTGCTAGACTTGGTTGAACAAAAATAAACAATATTTTGTTGCTTAAGCTTATGTATTCAGTCATTATTCAATGGTATACTATAAATCCATGTGAAAAAAAATTACTTCTCACTGTTCTCAGGTCAAATATTTATATGCGATTAAAATGCGATTAATTTTGATTAATTAATTACAAAGCCTCTAATTAATTAGATACATTTTTTTAATCGAGTCCCGGCCCTAAAAAAAATAAACAAACTGACAACACCAGCGAGTAGACACTGAACAAAGCATGTCACAGTCAGGTTCGTCACTTGTTGTATTCCCTTGAAACATTTCTGTTGCTGTCTGTGAATTGCATTTCTCTCTTTCTGTTTTTTATTTAATTTAATTTTCTTAGTTGCCTTGAATTTACAGCTCATTCCTGTTCAGTTCCGTTGTGTGTTTGCAGTACTTGCTTTTCTTAATTTTCTGATGTTTTTTTTTTCTTCTCTGCAAAAAACAAGATCAAAATACCTGAATAAGAAAATTAAAATAATAACAAAAATTGAATTTTTAATATGTTTTTGTAGTGACGTCATGAAATGCCACCTTTATCTAGAGCCAGAGAGATTCCTTCAGTTCAGAGGGAGGTCAAATCAACGGTATTCACACACACACAAGACTTCTGTTTGTTTAGGGATTAATGGACCATGGTCTCATACAATTTAAGCCAGATTATGGAAATGCAAAATGCAAAAGCTCCCACCAACCGTTTGTCAAGAGCTGAAAGGATCTCTTTTGATAACTTATTATTTAACCCCAACAGCCATGGGCAATATGGGTTATATTTTCTGGGTTGTGTTACCTCAATCTTGAACACAGCAAGAAATAAAAAAAATCAGTGTATCAAACACTAAATATAATACATTTTTTTTTTCATTACATTTTTTTTTTCTGTTAAGTGTTAAAACATCTGCCAGAGCCACAGTCTTTTTTTTTTTTTACCTGAAAAACAAGACAAAGGTACTTAAGTGACCCTTCCCCCTTCTTTCTTCCTTTCTTTCTTTCTTTCTTTAGTAGCGGCAACTCAAGACATTTTCTATGCTTGTCTTGGATAGGATGAGATGAAAGCCAGGGAATGAGTTCAATTGCTGCTGCTGCTCCGAATTTCGATTGTTAATATTTTCCTTGTTCAACTATTTTTCTTCTTTCTTTTCTAAAAAGCCATGTGCTGTAAATTGCTGAAAAGAACTGATAAAGTGGCTATTGAAAAATACTGATATCTAGCTGATAAAAAGACGCCAGTACTACAATACAGATATCTCACACAGGACAGATACAGGACACTAGAACAGATTCATATACCTGGCGTATGTCCTGATGGTCCAGATTGTTCTGTACCAAGGCTTAAGGATTAAAACATGGATTCAGGGTTGGTTTTGTTGCATGACTCTCTTAAGACTGAAGGTTGTAAGCTGTTTCTGGGTCCTCAGACAATACTTTGTCCTTCACCACCCTCTTAGGGTCTAAGTCCTGGTCCACGCCGTTTCTGTTAAACCTCATTAAGAGCTATCAAAACATTCTAGTTCCTGTTCTCTCTCTCTGTTCCTGCTCTCATCCTGCTGGAATGCTGTTTCTTTTCCTCATTACATATCAACCAGATTCAGGCTGGTGAGTCTTTCCTGAGCAAAGTTTAAACTTCTTTTCTTTTTGCTCCATCCTTCCTTTTTTTCAGGGTGACGGGCGTCTAAATACATGCATAATGAATGCATCTCTCATTAGAATGATTGTCAGAGGAAAAACATTGCTTGGCTCACGGCAGGGTTTTCTGGGATTCTAAAATTACGTTTTCTCCTCGTCCCCTCCCTCCTTTATTTATCAAAGGCTTTCCACAATCAGCCCTCATCGCGACTGGGACGGCTGTGGGAAACAGATGTTTACTGATTAAGCAGGCGTACCGTGCCAAAGCGGCTGTATTACAGCCCATTCAAAGTACAGAAAGGACAGGAAAAAAAAGTTTAAAGAAAAAAAAGGAAGGGGAGAAGAAAAAAAAAGAAAGGCTGACGAAACGCAGGCGCTCATGGGCAGCCCCCTCTTCAGCCGCCGCTTCAACCATAATATGGTTTGATTGTTGAAATTGTTCTTCTAAGGAGAATTTTCTCTTTTTCTCTCTCTCTCTCTCTTATTTTGGATACGCTTTTAATGTGTTGGTTATCCCTGCCAAGCCGCTTTTACTCAGAATCATAGTTTACACAAACACTCACTTCAAGCTCAGGCTGAAAGAGACGAGGAGAGGAATGATCGGTGAAAAGGAGAAGAGAAACTCAAAGTAATCTGAATGCTACTGGCAAGGCCAACAAACCTGTTTATACCACCACATTAGAACATTTAGTTTCAACTGCAGCCAGAATGCAATAAAAAATATGTGACCAGCATTGGAGCCAACTGTCCGATCTCACCCTCAGCTGCCACTTTATGTGGAAATAAACACAGGATCTGTTTCTCTCCATGTGAGAATACCTCATCAGACGGCCAATTCAAGTACCTTTCCAGCAATCCGTTTTGGGGAATTAGTGGAATTAGCCACATAAATCACTTTAGACATTAATTACAACGCACTCGGCAATCATTTATTTCTCTCATAGCTCTATTTTACAATTTACAAACTAGATAAAAAAGACCATAAATAAATGACATGTTTCATGTACCTAATTTCATCAAATAAAAAAAAATGGAAGAGAAGGAAAACGATGACACAATTATGCACAACATTAAACTTAAAATGTCTAGATCTGCTGGGAAAAATGTGATTTGTTAGTGTCCCTTCCAGAATAAACTACATTAGGAGACTTGGCACGGTACATTCTATTGGATTTCTCTCCTCTCACATTCATTGCATATTCCAAACAGGTCCTAAACAGGTAAGGAGGGAATATTGAAAGATGAAACGGGAAGAAAGTCTCTTAGATTGGATGGATGGATGTGGTTGATATGAAACAGAGCACACTTGAAATCTTCAACTTTTTTTTTTTTTTTTTTACCTTTTTATAAACATTCCTGTAATAAGTTTATTTTAGGTACAAACAACGTGCTTCTTCTTGCAGTCCACATTCAGACTATTCAAATTAGCGTTGAAATCTTTTAGGTTGGAGTCAAACGACCCAAATAAATGTGGTGTTTTTTTTAGTTACAACCTCCGGCATTGGTACGAAGCGAACAACAGCAGTGGCTTAGTGAATATAGCAAACAACTCCAGTATGTCGGCCTCCAGAGAGTAGCCACAAAGTTCTGCAGTCTTAGCACACATCATGTGCTTTTGTCCTTTGTGTATGCGCCTCAAAACAAACCGTCATCCTTCAAAGAAAACAGCAACACGCTGCACTGGAAACGGAGAGTTTTTCCTGTCAAGAGTGAGACCAAATGAAAATGTTCATTATATCTCTCATTGAATCTCTTAGGAGACAACCGAAGGGCCTTCAACCGCTCCTCTGGTTGTTTGTCATGTTTTCAGTCTGCCGATGTGGAAGCGTTCAGCATTTGCTGGGAATCATGGGAATTGAAGTCCTTTGTCCCAGTGTCAAGTAAAAGTAGTTATTGAAACTGCAATGGATGCGAGTCTGAGCAGCAAATATCGCTGCGGAGCAGATGTGTGAAGGTGAGTCTGTGGAGGGAGAGAGAGAGAGAGAAAAAGAAAATGATTATGATTCTGGGATTCAAAGCGCGTTCTGTAAACAGAGCAGGACAAACAAACGCAGCATTAATTGAAGTAATCCACAGAGTATGGAAACTGAAATTGCTCTGTTTGCTCTGTTGCTGGGGAACATGGGAAAACAACATTTCCCATTTTGGGCTAAGTTTTCATTTTGAGCTCATCCCATCAAACGGCACCAGTATATATCCCTTGTATTCATCTGTACTGGTTCTAATCCCAACTAATGAGCGGATAAATAACTACAGGGGATGGAGAGGAAGTAGAGCAGATCCTATAAACATTGGGTTGGACTTGTTACTTTGTGCTTACCTTAGCTCAGCCCTGTTGGAACTTCCAGCAAGGGAGACATGTGTTGATTTCACGGCTCGCCGAAGGTCTCCGGAGACAGAGAGGCGAGGAGAGAGAGGGCATTGATGGAGCGGGGGGAAACCGTGGAGAGCGAGGTGCAGAGAGAAAGATGTAAACTGAGGGCCGATTTTTCTTTTCCAACACAGGCCAAGTGAAGTGGTGTGGAGAATTGTGGAGTGGAGACAGATATTCCATTCTGAGGATGGGGAGACCTGGAGACCTTCCAGAGCTGGTCTTCCATTGTGGACGTTGGGAAGATGAATGCCTCTCCGTAATCTCCGGAACAAAAGCGTTAAAGAGTGCATAAAATCTTTATCTCCGACGCCTCCATTTGGAGCGGAAAAATTCCACCAGGTGCCGCTCACTCAAGTAACCGTGAAATGGCAGGAGCGGACAGAAAAAAAATAATCCAGTACTATTTATACATTTACTTACAGGCACATACATACAAAAATCAAATAAACGAACAAAGAAACTCCTTCGTTGTTTCATTGAAATGAAAAGCTTCCTACAATCATATCCAGAGCATCATTACAGCGCAGGGCGATCCTCTTGACTGGACGACAGGGATGGCGTTATTGAAAGAAAAGTGCTGTATCGTTCCTCTGAAATCTGTTTTTTTATTTTTTCAAAATTTAATTTAAAGTGCATGGATGAGGTAAATGGATTTTCTTAGAACCAAAATAAAAAAGGAAGTCCAAAGTATGTTTCGAGTTTGTGTGTTCTGATCCCATGGGCTCAGACAGGAACCATCCTGTCTTGCATTTGTTGCATCTGGGACAGCATTCCCTGCGCGCTGTTGAGGATCTTATCCTGATGTGCGGCAGAGGAGATCCCTATCCTCGCCATGTCTCTGTTCCAACGAGACACAAAGACAGAAGTGATGAGAACATGTTAGATTTTTTTTTTTTTTATCCCTCTCTCCTCATTTGCTTTTAACATGAAATCTAAGAACTCGATCCTGGCTGAACATTTGAATGCCAAAGTAGAAGTTCTCAATGCTTCGTTGGCATCTACACAGGGGTTTTGCACGGAAATGTGACTACTGAACCCATACGTCAGGATGTGTGTCCCAGAGCGCTGATTTAAGAACTGGGTTTCTTTCTCTTGTGTTAGTCAAAAGCCCTCTCAAAGCCAACATACACACATTACACGTCTCCTAACACCTTAAGAATGCCCAGTTTTTGTTCACGTGACTCACTCTTGTGTCATGTGGACCACGGCCTCTGGTGTGGTGTAGCCAGCAGCGGTGAAGTTGTCTCTGTAACGTTCCATGTTTATGGCTTGCAGCCAGTCGGCAACTGATCCCAGGGTAGATGTGAATTCTGGGCTGCTGGGCTCCAGGAGGGTGGTGTTGGGTCTACAAACAGAGAAAAGACTTGGTTAGGAGCCCCAAGAGCTTGGGCTAGCTCTGTGTTGCCCACTTTGAACAACATATAAAAGAACTATAAAAGATTTTATAGCCGTGAGCATCACTTTATTGGAACACTTTTATATAACACTGCAAGTCATGCATGTAACATGCACTTATGTGCCACAGCTAAAAAGTATTTACACCAATTTATCACCGGTAAAAAAAGAGACTGGAACCAAGAACATGACTTATATGAGAAGAGACATGCCCATTCAGACTGAGCTAAGATTTTAAGACAAGTGGATTTTAAAATGAGCAAATATATATATATATATATATATATATATATATATATATATATATATATATATATATATATGGAGATTGCATTAAAATTACATTAAAATATGAAATGTTTATCATATCAATGTGTAAAATAATGAATGGAAAGGTATAAGACAAGGGAAAAAATTGCACCAGAACTGTGATTGGTGCCCTTCAAAAAATAGGTGCTAGTTGCACCTTGGTTTATGTGGCTAATTTTATTACCTGGCTATCTCTCCTCCTGTCCTTTTCAGGCTGTTGGGGTTGCGGATGAGTTTGTCCAGCATGTTGACAATTTGGCTGAATTTTGGCCTTTCGGCACGCTCTTTCTGCCAGCAATCCAGCATCAGCTGGTGCAAAGAAACTGGGCAGTCCATGGGAGGAGGCAGTCTATAGCCTTCCTCAATTGCCTTTATAACCTGAAGCAAAGAAAGATCCAAATGGTGTTAAACGACAGTCGAAAATGGATACACTGAAGCTCACTTCATCCAACACTTACATCCTGGTTACTCATGTCCCAGTATGGCCGTTCTCCATATGACATCACTTCCCACATGACTATGCCATAACTCCATACATCAGAGGCGGAGGTAAACTTCCTGTATGTAATGGCTTCTGGAGCGGTCCAGCGAATAGGTATCTTGCCTCCCTGTGATTGATAGGTTCCTGTTATTTCCTTTCAAAAGAGATAGCAAACACATGCATGGAGGTTAATCACACACACGCATGCACATACACTCACACACACACACAAACATGCGCTCGGCACTCAATTTTGGGGTTAGTTTGCTAATTTCTATTACACTAGAAAATATACTAGCACTTCATGTAAGCACAAGCGGGTTAAATGCTGAAGATAATTGGTTAAAGCTTGTGTTAGGGCTGCAAACGCAAGGCTGCAAACAAATAATATGCATCAAACTTACCCTAGTAGTGTAAGCAGCATCTGGATCTTCCTCCAAAACTCGAGACATGCCAAAGTCAGACACTTTACACACAAGGTTACTGTTAACCAGGATGTTGCGTGCAGCCAGGTCACGGTGGACGTAGCTCATGTCAGATAGATACTTCATTCCTGAAGCGATTCCACGCAGGATGCCAACCAGCTGAATTACAGTAAACCGCCCATCGTTCTTCTATAAAAGAACAACATGTAGAGTTAAATGATGTTTAAGCCAATACAGTACGCAAGAGCACTAAATGAATGGGTCGAAAAGATGTGCTTGAAATACAACACAAACAAAACCCACCCTGAGAAAGGCATCGAGGGATCCATTCTCCATGTATTCAGTGATGATCATAACTGGCTTACCTGTGCAGAGAGAGAAAGAAAAAAGAACATGTAAGTGAAAAGTGACTGTAGAGACATTGATAATGTTACAAAACAATTATATTTCATATAAAAGCTGTTCTTTAGAATTTTCTATATATTTAGAAATTTAAAAAAAAGAACGCAACACTGTTTGCACAAAAGTAATAAGCAGCACAACTGTTGCTCAAATATTGAGGACCAAATCAACATATATATAATTTAAAATGCTAAACTATATATATGTTGGACCTTTAACATATGAAAGCATTTCATTTGCTTAAACTTAATTTCCGCTTGAATTTCCAAATTGGAAATCCAACTTCCATTGAACAGAATGAAGCAAGCAAATCTTTTGTAGCTATATAATAGCCCTTGACTGGCTGCAGTTTGTCCTATATAGAACCAATCAGAGTTTGTAGAGTTTGTCTAGGTCCTGAACCAGTTATCCGCTTAAATCATCTGTCTCAAAGAGCAAAAACAGTCAAACAGTGACTGAAAACTTTAAGTGTACTGAAAAATGCATAGATTTCATGTTTTTTTTTTTTTACCGTGTGCACTCAAGGCACTCTGCACACATCAGCACATTTGAATGACACTTCGCAATCAAGCTCTAAAGTATCCGTCTGCTAGCCCCTCCCCTTTTCTCACCCCCCCTCCCCACTCTTCCTTTTCACTCCTATTTGCGAGTGGGATTTCTGTGTGGGTTTGTTTACTGAATGCAGCCGTTGCTGGAGGCTATCAGGGCTGGATTCCCACATTACCTGCCAGTCAGTACCGAGACAAGGCAATGCTATGGCAACGCAGGCCCCTCTCACGGAGCCGAAAGGAAGAAGCGCATGGGCTTCACAAAAGAGGACAATGGTACACACACACACACGCACACACACCTACACACAGCCACTTACAAACGCATACGCACATACGAGCTTCACCTCAGAGGAATCATTTCAGTGTTCTAGCGGTGCCTTCATTATGCAAATACAATCTTGCATTTAATGCCAGCGCATAAAAGACTGTGCCCACCAAGCCCGTCTGTGAATGCGTTCTGCGGAGACGGCTGGCATCCTGCTTCTCTCGCGCTCTCTGAGGCTTAGGGGCATTTTGTCTTTATTTATTTAGGACAATTTCTAGATCATTAGTAATTTATTTAACAGGTTTAATTGGCCCGGTTGGAGGCGTAGGCTACGAGAGGGCTGCCATTGTCTGTTTGCAATAACAGTTATCCTGAAGACACTACTTCTGCCATGCTGAGGATTATGGGAGAAGGGCTGCTTATAACAAACAGCACTCCAAAGCTTTAAACCAGTCCTTTTAAAGGAAAAAAGTTCTGATCACTATTGTTTCATACATTTTCAAAATAAAATAAACTAAAATAAAATAAAATAAAATTGTTTAATTCAGTTTGCTCCGGTTAATGTGCATGTATAGCACAAACAAACTCAAAATGGCAGATGGCTCATGTAATGCATACTTCAATTCCTAGGATCGCCATTTTAAAAAACTATTTTATGTATTTTTACATGAGTGGTCTCTCTCTTGCTCCTTTGGTCTCGGTTTCATTCTTTTTCACTTTCTCTCTCTGTAACCCATCTGCTGGCATCGTCTTCACTAATACATCAGAGATGATGGGGATTTGCCAGGGCTGTCTGGAGAAGCGATGTGACTCGGTGGGATTGTGGGATTGTTACATGTCTGCAGAAGGCCATGCCTATGAATGCAGCTCTCTTCCATGCAGTCTACCAAAACAAACTCCAAAAAAAACACACACATCTTCATCTTTGTGTTTCTCCAGAGCTCCCGAGCTGCCAGACAGCACAAAAGCCATCAGCGTCAGAAGACACTAAGGGTGTTCTTCAGTCCAGCTGTCAAATGCAAAGCCATCTAATGCAAATCCCAACTCCACGATTACACACACACACACACACACCAGGTCCTCCTCATATTTGTTATGCACAGTGAGGTCTGGCCACAACTACACCCTGGAGGTTTCTTAAACACACATATGAGAGAGTCAACTTTCAATCAATAACAAGTTATTAAAAGGTTTGTTGTCAGGTCTGCCAGCCAGCCAAGATTCCGTTCTAGTAAAGGGAAGGGTGCATTACAAAAGACAGGGTTGATTTTCATCAAATTAAGAAATGGAGAGTACGTCATTTCTTCAGTGTGGTTATAAAATGCATTTAAGATGCAAACAGGAGGCAGACAGCAACAGTAAAAAAAAAAAGATGGCTAAAAGTCAAAGCAAAAGTCAAAAACCTAAAGAAATGAAAACCATCAGCTCTACAGCAGAGCTTCAATGGGTGGCCAAATAAGCTGGCAACACAGCAAGCAATACTTTTCTTAATAAGTATTTTTGCATTGTTTTTCAAGTAAAATATGTAAACATATCAGGTGTTTGGCATACAACAAAATGGTTGTTAAAAGTTATGTAAGAAGCAAAACCACATACAACTTTATTACGCATTATTTTGAGGTAATAAAATAATTACTATGAATAATAGTCTTATTTCTTGTTTTAAAGCATAGATCCTTTCAATTTAATGAAGTTCATGCTTTAAAGAAGAAATAATGAACAATAAACAAAGAGAATTTAATTTAATTAAACAAAATGTGACAAAAATCATCATGCATCATCACTTTGTAAAAAGACTTTTCATGAAAGATGTCTGTAGAATCAACCCAGCTTGGATTGTGAGATCAGCAAGGTCACGATTTTCAAATGACATGCAAAACCAGAACAAATCTGTTTGAAAGGATGTGGTCACAGAAAACGAGCAGCTTGTTCATATGAAAAACACTCAAAAGACTCACATTTGGTGACAACTCCCTCAAGTCGGATGATATTGGGGTGGTCGAACTGGCCCATGATGCTGGCCTCGCTCAAAAAGTCCCGCCTTTGCTTGTCTGTGTATCCTGCTTTGAGGGTTTTTATGGCTACGCAGATCTCACGCTTTCCAGGCATTTTGAGACGACCGCTGCACACCTCCCCGAATTCTCCTTTAAATGGAAAAAAAGAATCAGAAATGTCTGTGGTAAATAAAGACCCATGAGATATCCCCTGATCGGTGGGCTAACATTTCACTGTAACAGTTGAGGTCTAGCTACACTCAGTCTGAGACAGACGGAAAGGAAAACAGCAGGTCGTTTGCTCACCAATGCCGATGACCTTTTCAATCTTGATGCAGGAGGCGTCGATTTCTTTAGCGAATTCACGGACTGCTTGGTTGGGGTCCTCATAGGTGAAGGGGTCCACATAGATCCGAACCCCTGTGGAGAGACGGAGAGAGGTGCCTACATGTTAGGAGGTTGAAAGAAGAGGAGGCGAGGTTAGTTGGCAGACAGAAAAAAAATGAATATCCAACAACTGTTTTCCATTCTCCTCCCTTTCTTGTTGGCTTGTCTGTCTTCTACCACATTGAGAGCATTCAAAGTTCTCTTCTTTTTTACTACTTTAACTTTAAGAGGATACATGCATATTAGAGAATGTGGCATTGTGTATATGTGTTTACATGGCTGCAGCATTACCTGGATGTAAATGTCTCTCCTCGTCAGAATCCTGTTTGGCTTTGCTGTATTTGCTTCTCCTGTTAACAGAGAGTTGAGAGGGATTTTAAATCACATAAAAAAGAGAAATTACAAATAAGTGAAAAAAAGTGTGATTGTTGCAAAAGTCAGATGGGTAAAGCATTAATTTTTACATAAATTATGACTTTTAACTATTAAAACTCATCCTTACACATGCTTTTCACCTTCAAGGCTAGTGATGAGAATATGTATATATTACATAAAATAAAAAAAGACTAACTGGCACGTGTGAGACATGGTGGGCTGGTACATGAAGGAACATGCTGTTCCAAGTCATTAAACCAGGTCAAAGTTTTCAATAACCTTTTAACCTTTTCTTTAAACGTGGGGCTGTAAAAATCTGTAACGCTAATCAGGCTGCACATAGAGAGAGTACACCATATCAAAGTAGAAAGAAGGTTTGTTCACGAACCAAGTCCACTGGCCTTTCATCTGAAATCATTTAGAGATTTACAGATAGAGAACAAACAGGAAGGAGGTAAAGAGATTGACAGATGAGTAAACACACACTCATCAAGTAGCCAAAATGGCAACAAAATCCCATTTGAAACCACTCCAGCTCTTCCCCTAAAAACATCTCGCCTCATCTGTCCACAATGACATAAAGGAGCTAGTATTCACAAACTTCAAAGTTACCATTTCACCCAATCACCTGCTGACCCCTTAGGGCCAACCACTGAACCCTCGGCATGGGTGCAGGGAACAGAAGAGAAGCAATGGAACGGATAACAACCCCACCCACAATGCTGCCCTAGCCCAAGACTCCCTGCTGGGGCTAGGGTCACCTGCCTGTATATAGAGAGTGGGGGCTCAGCCGGGAATGCACAACTGCTGTTACTGTTTTTCTAGTGCATTCTGGTGTTGACAAAGGTCCCCAAAGGTTTCAGGACTAATGAAGTAAGAACAGGCTAGAGGAAGGGAGAAGGGCATATCCACAGGTAGAACAGGAGGAAAGGGCCAGGTTTTAACGCCTGAGCGCTTTGCAGAAGCTGGAAATAGCTCTGCCTGCAGGGGGCCATGACTTCGTAGGAGGAGGCCCTGCCATTAGCCTGAACGGTCGGTACACGTTTATTTTAGGAACAAGAAGATTATCAGGTGTGCTATCCAAGTACCGAAGCGAGGAACCCAAGGTTTTGTGCAAGGCTGTAACCCCCCTCCTCGCTTCCATAATCGAGCGTTTGCTGTCCCCTCAAGGTAGAGAAGAACGGGCAAAAGGTGAGAGCTACTTGGGATCTGTAGTCTTGTCTCCCGTTGAAGGGCTCCACTGAGGAAGTGCTTAATGGCTGCTTGGCCAAAACAAAAGCCCCATTCATTAGCTTGGATTGTTATTTTCACCCTGAATGAGCGTGATGCTTCTCTTCAGGGACTTTGAAAATGCAGAGATGATTATCTCAGCTGATAATGATACAATGTCACTCTCACCCTGGTCTTGGGAAACTACGATCGGACACAAAAGGAGGAGGCCTCATGAAAGGGAAATGTAGTTGATTATAACCGTAGTGGAATAGGAGCATAGCTGGCTGAGAGTTTTGCAAGAAAAAGTTGTTTGATTAAGGCAAAGCAACCATGTCATTTTGCCTGTGGGAGTATGACAGCCGCTCTGATTGAGTACAGTACACAGACGTACACGTATGCGCACATATGCTGTCCTGCCGTGTGTCTCGGCTCTCTTGGGAATGGTATGTGTTCCCTACGGATTTCAACACACACGGCACAGAGACCCGTAGAAGCACAGCGGAGACTAATCAGGCAGAGCTGCCAGTGGCCTGTCACAATACTACTAGCTACACCACAGGGAAAAAGAGAGTGAGAGAGCGGGAAAGAGAAGGAGGAAGGGCCGTGAGAACTAGACTGATGGACAGGTAGAGAAAGGGGAAGACAGCAGGAGAACAACAGATAGAAAGACTGATATAGGATGACAGACAGGGTGAGGGAGAGGTGACGGAGATGCCCACAGGGACAAGGGGAAAGACGGAGGAATGCTTCCAGATTCAGACAGTATCTGTGAGACGACTGACACCCAGTTGGGTCTGTTGGCTTACCTGCGGCTGATGATGAAGACTCCGATGAAGATGAGCAACAGAATCACACTGCCGATCACAGACACCAACAGAACGGTGGAATTAGCGCCATCTCCGATGATGGGAGAGGGAACTGAAAGTAAAAACAACATTAAAGTTAACATTAAAGTTAACTGAAAGTAAAAACAACTTTAAAGTTAATCTCGTATGCATAATTTTCATTTAAATTGTCAGATTAAATTTGTCAGCCATTTTGAATTTGCATAAAAGAGCTTTGTTTCATCAGTGAGGAACAAATCCAGTTTTGATGCTGAAATGACCTAGTATCAAAGCTCCAAACATTCCACTCATTACAGAGTTTACTTTAAAGTGCCTTTAAAAATACCAGTGACTTTGTAGTGAGCAAACAAAGAAACTATCGTAAAGAAAAGGAAAACATACATAAAGGCTATAATTATGTTACTTTAGAGAAATAGTTTCCGGATGAATGGTTGATCCACCCTAAAACTCAACACGAGTCTCTAATTTTGGGAACAAAGACTTGCTATTGTCGGTTCAGTAACACGCACGTGGAAACCTACCTGAATTGGTCATAAACTCGAAGGGGGCGCTGAAGTCTCCATAGCCAGCGGCAGTGCGGGCACGCACATGAAACACATAAGAGGTGAGCGGGCTCAGGCCTTTGATCTCGGCACTTCGGGACGAGGTCTTCATTATGCGATAGCTGCGCTCGTTTTGATCCTGATTGGATGAGAGGAACAGGAAATGTTGAACCAACTTGTGGAATTGGTCATTAGGATTGTTTTATTTGGAATCAAACCATAATAAAACAAAAAAGGAAGAGAAATTTGTTTAATGTCTGACACAGAAACTACAGCCAGGCTTTTGTAGGGAAAACCACAACCTCGTTGTACAAAAACAAGGTTGCCATCTTTGTTTTCGCTCGCTCCCTTGGGTGTTACCTGAATTTGCTTGTTCAAGATTCCCTTGTTTCATCTCTAGATCCAAACCACTTAAACAATGTCAAGTTTGAACCAAAACAAGCAAAGGAGCTAAGTTTAATTGTTTTCTTTTTTTTAAGATGTCCCCTAATGTTTGAGTTGTAATTGTTGGATCTCAAAACAAGAACATTTGTATCTTGGTCTTGTGTGTGTGTCAGTGGGTGTTTGCAATGGAAAACCTCAGAGTGTAAGCGAAAAGAATCTGACCACTGCTGCAATCTGTAATCAGTCAGCCAGAAGAAGACGCAGCGGGAGCAGAGAGAGGAGAATGCTGTTATCCTCTCTGTATCCCAACGGCCTGTATGCTTCACCCTAGGTCTCTACATCCACCCCATGCTGTTCTGACCTGCTGGTTCACCAAACTCCTGCTGCGAATGTGAGTGAATCTGGTCTAGCCATGAACTAAAATGCAGCTCTCTGGTTTGATGTACCTGACATCATACGGCTCATGTTAAGAACTTAAATGAAAGCTTCACCTTGATTGCTACATCTTAATCTGCAGTTTCAAAGAAATATCTCTCCTCCATTTATAGTTCCTGTCAAGTGATGTCACTAGGCCTAATCCTGAACTATATTTTCCAAAATATGTCCCTTATCTCATGCTATCAGGATGGGAAACCTCTCAAAAACATGCAAAATTAAATGTTTCCAACCAGCATGGTACTTCTGGCAAAGCAGGTTGACCAAGCCTCATGGGGCTGCATACCCATATTCAAAACACAACATACTGTATACAAAACATACAAAATATTGGAAACTGCTTTTCCATGAATCTTCTCACCTTCTCGTAGTACTTGACCTCATACTCAAGAATGACCCCATTGGGTCTCTCAGGCTGTTGCCATGCCAAAGACACAGCGTGTCTGGTGATGTCCTTGGCCTGGATGGTGGTTACTGGAGAGGGAGCTGGAGGAGGAGAAAAACACAAAGAGAAAAAACTTACTATTGCTAGGAGAACCACCCATCTGTTTCAAAGAAACATAAACATGTTAGTGCTATAAAGCAATGATGAAGTATGATATTAAATATATTTGTGTTGTCATACTGAGAAAACCTAAAAATGAACTAAACACAGAAGAGAGTAAGCAGCCTGCGTCAGCTCATATTCTCAAAAATGGCACTACGGTGATGTAGGGAGAGACAGAGAAGATGAATTGTTGAATAAAGTCGTTATTTTTTATTTTATTTGTTTTGTACAAAAAGTATTCTTGTCACTTCATAGCATCACGGTTGAACCTCCAATGGCAGGTGGGCTATTCTGATGATGCTTTTCTTACTTTTCGGGACCTTGACATTTTGTACTTGACCGTCACAATCCTCCTGGTTTTCACCAAAAATATCTTAAATTGTTTACCGAAGATAAACAAAGCTTTTATGTGTTTGGAACGAAATGGGGGTGAGTGATTTATGTCAAATTTTTCATTTTGGGGTGGAGTATCCCTTTAATTCCACTTCGCTACTACAGAAGGTCCACTGATATAGTCATCTAGGGAGCACATGCTTATCTGTAATCTTTGGGGTTTTAGCAATGACTCTCTACAGTTATGAAAGGGGAAGCCAGACCATGAAAAAATCTTGGCTCAATTCCTCAGGGCAAACAGAAATTATAATTAAAAAACAGATCAGTGATTCATATTTATTTATTAGCTTGATTTTTACATTCTCTGACAAAAATCAAGACAACTTGCTGCTATGCAACTTCACTTTTCCTTCCTTTTTATTTGTTTGATTAGTTAGGTTGCTTTTGGGAGTTAATATGTTATATGTTTGTTATGTTGGCCTTAACCTCTCCTGAAGTTCTGTTTGCTTCCTTGTGTTCAATAAATTTTCTTCTGTTTTGCATCGATTATGCTGTTGTGTGTGAGTCAGTAGAAGGGGAAAGCTCCCTCCTTTTCTCCACCACTTTCTGTATTACTCCTTCCCATCCCTAGACTGGGCAGGTATGTAATAAATTGAAGTGGCTGCAAAAGCAACATTAGGTGGTTACTAGGGCAGCTGGTAGGACATTCTGGTGGTGGCTAGAAACAGCAAAAATATTAATACTGATATGGCCTTTAGCAAACACTAATAGGTAAACACAAATAGGTGTTTCAGTGCTATATATTCACCAAGACAATGATGGTGGGAAAGACTCTAGAAAGACCCCACTCCTGGGTGCCCTACATACAAAATCCCAAAGCCAGACAAAAAGTCAATTCCTGTCTCATGCTTTCTCAAGAACCCGAAATTAAACACCTTGTAAAAGTTAATAGTCCACTCAGCGCAAACAAATGTGAACAGCCAACAAATGCACATATGCGCAATCTGACCCGACATGTGGTTTAAAGTCATAAAAATCCATTCTGACAGACACCGACAAGGAGTAATTAGAAATTTCTCTGTGGTGATATAAGACAGAACGCTCTCACAGACGGGAAGCTGATTACAGACTTGATGACTGTGTTCTGTATCATATTGTGGTGACAAATTCAACACATCAGCCTGTGACCAGATCACATGACGACATCAGCCTGGTATTTACTGTAGTCATAATAGTAGGAATTTCATGTTCAAAAGTCATTTCTGAACATAAACCACACACTTACCCGCTTGGTTGGTGGTGACCGTCACAGACACCGCCTGTTCTGGTCCGGGACTCTGCTTGGAGACCCCATTGACTGCCCAGATCTCAAAGGTGTAGTTGGTGTGAGCCTGCAGGTCATTTATGGATACCCGGGTGGTGCGTAGACCCAGCTGCTGAGGCGAAAAATGGATGCCGTTGCCGCAGGGCTGACAGCGCTGACCGTCAGAGCTGCACCGCTTGCATATGACGTTGTAAGCGAGGTCCTGCCTGCCACCGGAGGATGCTGGTGCAGTCCACTCCAGATTCACAGAGGTCTCGTTCACATTAGAAATAAGATGCAGAGGAGCAGATGGGGGCTCTACGAAAAACAATTTTGGGAAAAGAAACAAAGTTTAGAAACACTATGACAAAATATGCACATGATTTATGTTTCATTTCCGCAACAGTTATGTCTGGAAGTATTGGAACAAACGAAACAGGATTATGACTGTGGCAGAGATTGATCTCAAAATACACCCTTGGCAAGGAATCTTCAATGGCAAACAAATACAACCCCCCCCCCCCCAACACACACACAAACACACACTCTTTTATTGCCACTGCAGGCAGATGATGTTACAGCCTATGTCGGATACAAGCCTGTTTGTGTGCTTGTGTGTATTTGTGTACATTTGCACAGTTTTTCTCTGTGGTGTTTTGTTTTCACAAACTAGGCATTGCTGAATTTTAAGATAATTACAATTATGACAAACCAGCACCACAGGTGACGCAGTGCTAGCTGTGCAAAAAGGAAATACACTCAACCCACGAGAGAGTGAGAGAAAAAGAAAGAGAGAGAAAATGATTACATCTCCATAATTGAGCAACTTGCTGATAGGGATCTGATGAGTGCTAATTCGGTCGCCCTCATTGCCATTTCTGGTTTAGAAATGACGTTCTCATCGTAAATATGGTTCTCTAAATCAGCAATTCCAGGTTGACTTTCTCACAAATGTTTGCCCGAAGGAACATTTTATTGCTCAGAGGTTGCTCTTTTATTGCTCAGGTGACTTAAATGAGCTCTCAGTTATGTTATATTCAAGTGTGAGCTTGAATACAGATTGCATATAGATTTTTGTTCTAAAATCCCTTAGGAGAAATAAACATAGAAAGAAGTGATAGAATTGTTAACAAATTGTAGTGTTAGATTATTGTATTGTTATATTATAGCTATATTATTCGAAAATGAATCTGGATTTGTGAAACCTGGATGTGAAATGTATAAAATCAGATCGAAATCTCAAATCTTGACAACCTAAGAAAATGTTGAGATCTCTATTCAAACTCCAGATTATGCGAGGTTGTTAGCGTCTTTATTATCCTGATGAAATCTGAGAATGATCTTTTCAATGTGGAAGCAAGTTATTTCCTGTGACTGTATGAGACTTCCGATTTATTAGCTGCAATAGGTAAATAACTAAAAGAATAACAAAGATCAGTTAACATTAAAATGAATTATGCCACAAACTAGTGTGTTTTTGATTATGATAATTAAAATAATAGCATACTAGTTTGCAATAAAAAGAAACATGACAGACTGTTTTTGCACTGAAAACCTTACAAGTCTCCACATGGGTCTGATTTAAATCGAAGTCTTGTTCAACTCACACAGCTGATAAAGCCATTTTTAGTTGGCATATTTAGCTGCCACTTTGTTAAAAATGACTAATTTCACTTTTTAAAAGATCTCATTTGAGATTTTTCATTCCTATGTATAGCCTCAAGTACCACACGTTTAACATCAAACTCGAAGAAGTGAGTGAAGAGGACAAACCTTCAAACAGGATGTGTCCCATTATCTCTCCTTGAGGTCTCTCATATGGCAAAGCTATCTTCAAATATCTCCATATCCTCCAAATCATTTAAACACTTCAAACACATATCTGACCAAGGTCTGGATCAGATTGAATTCCCCTTGGCTGTGCTTTAAGTGTAAATGGTCTTTAAACTCTGTTTAACCTGTATTAAGTATGTGGCTGCTGTACCCACCCGGCAGAGTGGGGTGAACCAAGCACGCTCCCACGGTGGCTCGGTGCCACACGCTCTGTGATTGACAGGAGCTGATTAAGTCGACTGGCTTCACTGCATTTTAATACGATAAGGTGAGAGAGAAGCTCAGCACGGCAAGCGTAATGGGGTCGTTTCTTTCGTGCCTCTTCACTGTCTGTCTCCCCACTTTTTTGCATTTCACCTTTTTTCCCTCCCTTGCTACCTAGCTCCTTTTTATCTCATTTTTTTTTACATGTGCCTTTAGCGAATTGGCTGTTGAGTATGTGACGGGTGCTTCTGGGTGAACGACAGACGGCGATATGAAAGAGAGCTCCAATTAAAGAGGAGATAGAAGCAAGAAAGACAATTCGATACGTAAAATGCACATCTGGACGTCCGATAGGTTCATAAGAGCCCTTTCCCCCCACCTGCCTTCCCTGATCATTCAGATCTGGAAAACCTATTAAATCTGACACTGTGAACACATCTGGTCTGAATGCCTCTCTGCCCTTTTCCTAGAGATCTTTAATAAATTGATCACGTAATTTTTTTTTTTTATCACACTGGCTTGAGGGTGTTTATGTGTGTCTGCAAAAACCTGAGTGATTTGTATGTGAGAAAGAGCATTTCATGAATGACGTGTGTGTTCGTTTTTTAAGATTAACCCTGTCATCTTTGCTCAGAGCTGTGACACGTCGACTGTTGGTGCTTCAATGCAGATCTCTATTTAACAAGCAGAACACTGTTATCAAGTCTATGACTCACCTCAGGGTCTGACATATATCTATCTTTACTCATCATGACAGGGCTCCTCCCAACTCACTGCTACACACACACATTTTCAGTCAGTCACCAAAGTTTTTGATTAGGCAACGCGTGAATAAAAAAAAAGACACAAAATAACATCCGCTGCAATTAAATGTCCAATAATTTGTCACTGTCAAGCATGTTTTTTGTCTTAAACTTTGGTAAGTAGCCTTTTGGAAAACAGCTCCACTGGTGTGTGAAGTGAACAGCTGTAGTCTAACACGAATCCAGGCGGTGCTGGTTATCCTGAGTGATATGTGCTTCCTCTGTTCAAAATCCCTGACCTGGTCTAATGATTACTTACGTCCAGGGTGGTTTGTTTACATCTGTGCTTTTAGTCTCACGTAGCTGACTTTTGACTATAGGCATAATATGGTCCATAGTACAGCTTATTCTGGCCAAGAACGGCACACTTAGGAAGAGACCATCCAAAATGTGTTTGAGGTCAGTATATATATATATATATATATATATATACTTTTTTTTATTATTTTTTTTAAGAAATCAATACTTTAATTTAACAAGGATGTCTTAAGTGACATTTATTAGGTAACCAAAAGTTTTATTTTAAATAACTGCTGTTCCATCATGTTTTATGCAAATACATTATGCAGCACAATTGTTTTTAATGTTGATAATAAGAAATATTTTATAAGGACCAAATCAGCATATTACACTGAACTTTGAAGGTCATGTGATACTGAAGACTGGAGTAATTTCATGTTGAAAAAAAAAATGCAGCATTGATAAGCATAAGAGACTTCTTTCAAAAACAACAAAAAAAAAAATCTCAACAACCCCAAACTTCTGAATGGTAGTCTAATTTGGAGTGGTACAAATGCTTCAGAAACCAGAGGTGCACAAAGTTTATATTCATCAATGGAGTCAGTGTGAATCCAGATAAAGTGAGTGAAGGTTAAATACACTTACGTGTGCATGGCATAGAAGCAGGGTCTGTCTCAGACCTGAAGAAGCCTTTGTCACAGGCACAGGATGTGGATCCCTCCCTAACGGAGTAACTGTGCAGGGGACACTTAGAGCAGCTGTCGTCTGTAGCCAGTGCTCTGTAGTAACCGATCTTACAGGCTGCGAAGAGAAAGAAAGTGAGAGAAAATTGAGACGTTAATGATCACGAAGTATTTAACATATATTGCTACAGTAGCTCATCATTTTGAGATCTTGAAACTCTTAGTCTTTCACCTCCAGCTATCATAACGACACTCAGTGTGTGAATGTTTATGTCAGGCCTGTGAAACACTCAGGCGTGGTGTGAGTGGTGTAGAATTTCTGAATGATAGACAGCAGTGCACGGCTTTATGACATGTTAGGAAGAGAGGAAGTGATACTAGAGGAATGCACTGTCATTAATCCCAACACCCAAGCCAAGCCCTTTCTCAGCATTTGTTCTCTAGCTGTTTTCTTCTTCATTCTCTTTTCAAGTTCGTCCGCTTTCTTTTATTTCTCGTCCATTTTTGTACTCCCTCCAGCTTTATTATTTTCTTCTTTTGTTTGTTTGTCTTTCTGCTTCCTTCTTTTTTTTTTCCTGTTGCTCCTTCTAATATGCCACACACATACAAACACGCAGCATAATTTCCTATTTACGGTGACAGAGACAAAGGAATGCTTTGAGGTCTTTTATTGACTTTTTCTCTACAAAGGCATCAATACCCGCACAAGTACAGATAGCATTTGAACATGAATAAAGCCGCTACTTATGACATTTATCTAAGAGTTTATTGATCTGAAGATAGTTTACAGATGTGTTTCCCTAAAAGGTCTTATCAATATAAACGCTCCATGCGGAATATCACAAATCATAATAATGCTCTTAGCAATAATCATACATGCTCTTAGCAAAACATTATGGAAAAGAAACACAAGGCTTTTATATGACAAATAGGACAAACAAGCTTTCATGTGTCGAGAGGACGGCCTTTAAAGGGCGGTCACACTGGGCTTTGTGTGACATTCACTTACATTCAAATGAATGCGAACAAATGTGAAGAATATTTGTCTTTCACTGCCTACAAAAGTTTTGGTTTGGTGAACTATGACCTGCAAGTTCGCAAAGCAAAAGGACGTTAGACCAACAGAAGATTCAAATGTCACAGACTGGCCTCTTGGATGAAAATCAAACATGGGGGAAACATTTTAGTGGTTTTGCATCCATAACAATATGAACAAAAGGAAACTTCAATTTAAAAGACACTCGTTGGGTTGCAGTGTTGTAGAACAAAAGGTACTAATTTGTCAATCATTTGAAATACTGTACAGTGAATTTAGGCATCAAAAATATAGTCCAGTCCAAAATATAGATGCATATTAAACATGCAATACATTCTGTTTGTGATTTTTTCACACAGCATTTTCACTTCAAATGAGAACAGAAAAGTTCCCTGCATTTCACAAATATTAAAGTGTAAAAACTGAAAATTAACCTGTGTTTTACTCAACCCCCAGGTATATATGACTTTCTTCTTTCAGACAAATACAGTCAGAGTTATATTAAAAATTGTCCTAGCTCTTCGAAGCGTTATCATTGCTGTTTCGTTTCTTTTTAACAGTCCAAAACACGTTGAATAAAGCACATACACCCATAATAAAATGTGCCTCACTCTCTTCCACATTCTCTCTTATTTTATCTCTTTGCTGGCCAATTCTTTTAATCTCACATAAGTGTCTGGAACCCTTGGGGCCGCATTAGCACTCGCCCTCCGGAATCACCACCTTCCACTTTCTCCATTTCATCTCTCCCTCCATCACAGTCTGCCCAGGGGCCAATCAGTCGCAATCATCCGCAATAGCACACTTGATCAGAGGAGAGAGTTAACGCACATCTTCTGAGAGGAGATTAACACAGTTTTGTCATCTTCTAAACAAGATCCATAAAACGACAGTAGGGGGTAAGGGATGGAAAGATAGAAAGAGCACAGGAAGAAGAGATGCAGCCCTGGGTCACAACTTCCGCTGGATAGTGTGCTTTGTTGCCATGCGTTGGAGGGGAATGATGGGAATTAGAGCTGGAGGTTTCATCTGATCAGCTTTGGTTCATCTTAACACCAGCTGGAGCACAGAGTTAATTGAAGAGGATTCTTGGGAAGCTTAAAACCAGAGGTGTGTTTGAGAGATCAAGAGACTTCGAGTGCAGGAGTTTCAGTCTTGTTTATAAGCGAATGCACTCGTTGACTTGTAGCACTTTTCTTAAGCACTTAGGATATCTAACACCCTCCACCTGCTCAAGTGTCTGAGTGTTTTCTCAGTCCAATAGCCTTACGGAAGACGACCAGCTGTCCCCTCCTTTCCTAAGTCCTCCATCCTAGGTCCCTCATGAGACCCCTAACAGCTCCTGGTTTCAATTGCACACACAGCTCTCACACCCCCCCCACAGATCTGACCTTTCCACTCTCTCTCCATGAAGCCTATGACCACTGGGCTGGACAATAGCAGGACAATCACAGTCTCATTGTCCACTCTGGTGGACGACTGAAGAGATGAGCTTACTGCCTTTGACATAATAGGGTCGTAATTACCAGTCCATGCCCCAATATTCAGGGTCAGTGCTCTCGCCTATACCATCCACCGTGAGGACAATGTCCATCTCAATGATGGCACAATGTTAGACTGAGCTCTGAATGCTTTTTGTGGGCTTTATACCTTAAAACAGTCACCTGTTGTCCTGCATAGAAAGACAAAATGCAGGGTGGAGTTGAGGACAAAAGCAGGTCGGGGCATTGTGTTGGGAAATGAATGAATTATGGAATTCTACAAGGTATGTGTGGCGGTTTATGAGCATTGAAAGATGTTCCAGGCGGGACAAAAGGTCTTCAATTAGATGCATGTAATCTGAGGACGTTTGGTTAGACACGTAAAGAGGTCTGATGATACTTGCGTCAACATCAGTGGTTTCTATTCAGACGGCTGCAAATAAATAAATAGCGGACAGAGGTAAAACTGCAGGAAAAACAAATAGAAATGTGAGGAGAAGTGGAAAGAAAAGAATGAGAGAGTGGGACAGGAAAATGAGAGGGGATGAAGCTTCAGCACTGGGTGGTCTTCAAAGCGTGTGTCCTCTTTTGGAAATTTAAAACTGACTTAACTCTGCCAGGTTATATTTCTCTCCTCACACACACAAGTGAACTGAGACTCTTTTTGTCTATATCTATCTTGGTTTCTGTCCTTTTTTTTTATCTCCATCACATCTTTGCTGTTATTAATTCAATTAAGAAAAAAAATGGCAAAAACTATTTGTGAACAAAAGTTCCTGACAAAGTTCACTTGGAAATTGGAGGGAATTAGAAATGGAAAAACTAAGCAACTAGGAATTTTTTTTAGGAAACGTGCTTTCATAGCGGTTTAAGCAAAGGTCTTAAATATTATTTTTGCACATTTTGGTACTTCACATTCTTGGTTTATATTTTTTAATGCATTATAAATAGTGCTGCTCATAAACAATTTAGCAAATTAGAAAATGTGAAATTTATTAGAGTTTGAGCATATTGGACAATTTGGCTGCTTCTTAGAAGAAGAAAAAATAAAGTATCTTTCGCACGCACGCACACACACACACACACACATCCACCCACATACACACACTCACTTGCCGTAGGCAGTGAAAGTGAAGTCAAGACCTGTGGGTTTGCGTGAGCTAAAGGCTAACATATTTATGACACTTTTATGATGTTGGCTTATCTCTGAAGCCACTGCTCAGGAGGATCAACAGTGGCTAATCCACCTCACACATGCACACGCACACACACAGACACACACACATACACACATTCACATTATCTCACGAGTTACCAGGTTCTTGTCAGAATATCAGGGACTTTTCATGACATTTATGTAGTTTATAGCCTTTTATGCAGTTCTTTGCTTCCTCTCATCACTTCACAGGCTTATTATTTTACTCTCAACAGACTGTTAA
This sequence comes from Carassius auratus, assembly GCF_003368295.1. NCBI lineage: Eukaryota > Metazoa > Chordata > Actinopteri > Cypriniformes > Cyprinidae > Carassius > Carassius auratus. The sequence continues at coordinate 118,366 of NC_039269.1, read as the reverse complement.
ATTCTTGAACATTATTTAAATAATATTCTACATGATATATTTTTATTTACATATTCTCATTTAAACATATGTGGTGTGTATACACATTTCTTCCACAAAATTCCCTGCTTTTACAAACTCTGCTTTTACTCTTATCTGATGCTATGGCTGAGTGAGCTGGGAAAGAAGTACAGCAAAAAACAGAACGAGAAAAAGAAAGACGATTATCATCTCTGCCCTCTAGCACGAACACACAAATTCCCTCATTGATCGGTTCCCGCCTTCTTCTGCTTATTAATTACATCTGAAGACTGATATACCTTGATCCACTCGCTGCATGCAAACATTCCTCATCTCCGCAGCGTGAGTGTGCGAGATGATGCCGTGATTGATGTGGCTCTAACCCCTGAGAAGCTCGTTTGTCAGCGAGGGGCCAAGCTGCGTCAAAGCTTACTGGCTTTAATCTCCATATATTCGCCTAGGTTTTATTTATCGCTCTTCTGTCTGTCTCTGCGTCGACGTACCCTTCCCTTGCCCTCTCTCGCTCTCTGATCCCCACAAACCTGTCAAAAGTTCCTCAAACTTTTCTAAAGACAGTCCCAAGGTCTTACCGAAGTAAGGTATGGAGGTACAGCTAGAGGCGAACATACACAAAAGACGTGTGTTAACCTTTATGTGCGAGAGCTCCGCTCTGAGGTAAATTATTACGTGGCCATCTGCTATACAGAAGTGTGTGTGTGTGTCGCTGTGTTTTATATAGAGAGCTGCGTAAAGCTTTGAAGGAAAGGCAGAAGGGGGCAAAGCAGCATAGACAACAACTCCAGGGTAGGTCTTTCTGAATCACATCAAGATCCCAGCCAGTGGTTCGGATCTGATAGACAGGAACTCCACCTACACAAACACTCACGGCATTTCAGGAAGTTTTTATGAAGGGTTGGCTCAGGCAGGTGATAAGAAAACACTCTTTTCTACGCTCAGTCCTCGGTGGGGATAGGGACAGTACAGCAGCAGGGATGTGGAGGTGAAGTCTTTCTGAAATGCAGCTCATTGTCTTGTCTACTGTCTTTTGAGGGGAATGGGCAGCTGAGAGAGGCAGGGGGCCAAAAGTCTCACATTCTTAACAATTCCTGCATAGCAAACAAGGGGGAGCTGCCTTGCAATGTGTGTGTATGCAAAGGCAAGGTTCATCTGACAGATGCAAATGCAGTCATTACTCATCCTCATGTCACGAAAACATACAGGGTTAGATATCTACAAACGTTATGTAGCAAAATGAGACCACAGACCACAATTTAAGCAATTAAGCTACTGAGGAATTTTCTTCTTCAAAACTATGAATATAAGGAATATAGTGGTACGAACTATTTTGTAAATGTTATGTACATTTTAAATAGCATAGTACAGGAACTTATGTGCTGTGGTATTTGCATGCAGTGTTATTTTTATTAGCTTTAGTAATTTTATGCATTTTTGTCATTTTTATTACTAAATTGAATAAAATTTACTATATCCATTTAGTTGTAATGCAACATTGCTATTCTATTTTTATTTAATGTGTTTGCATTCATGTTTTTCATCTACTATTAATATTAAATTTACTTTATTTGAGTTTCAATTCAACAAGCTACAACTACAAATTTTGCATTGTACTCCGACCCTCAAACACAACAAGAACTATGTTTGAACTATTCTACAGTGATGCCATCAGATGGTAATACTACAGTATGGCACATTAAAATATAATATGGTAATGATATGGAATTTACATGTTAATCTGTGGTATTTGGCACTATGTGAGTAGCATAGCACTTAAAAAAAAAGAGAATAGCATATCAAGATACTGTACTTCCAAAAATATGGTATTACTAAGGTAAAACCTCAAAAACCATGGTAGTATCATTTTATATCCCAGGTCTTCTCTTGACTTATTACATTTTCCTTAAGCTTTATTCAGGTTTCTCTCACTGTCACTTTCTCAGGCTCTTGTTCTTTTTTCATCACTTTCCCTTTTTTCTCTGTTTGTGTCTATTTCCACTACTCACTCATGGTCATAATTGCCTCACTTCAGAGGGCACAGAATCATTGTCCCCTTATTGCAAAGCCAACATTTTTCCCCTCACTGCAAATGCTCTGGCCTGCAATTGCTTTTCTGGCACTCCATAAACTACCCCCTTCAGCCCTGTCTGTCTCTTTCAACACATCTCAGAGGCAGGATTACTCTTACAATCATTAGCAAATAGCAGGCTTGGCAGTGGGCTCTCTCACTGCTATATTAAATTCTGCAGAAGGGGTCGGGGCGGTGCATTCGGCATGAACCCTGTATAAGTGGTGCTCTCTTGAAGAGCTGATGCTGCCGAGAACGGGTCTTGTCCCATCCACTTGTTTTGTTCAGTGGCCAGAATGCAGAGACTGCAAAGGGGCTACCCTCAACTGGGTCTCAGCCAGAAGCGGCGGGACATGCTTTGACAGCTCATGGTGAAGACAAAAAGAAATTTGCCAAGACAAACCCCTTAAGACCGCTACATTTTAAAATAGAAACTACGGTTAAAATATGGTGCTCATGTGGAGAACAGGAGTTTGAGTTTTGCTTCTGATCCTATTCCACTCTCCTTCCTGATGACTTCCTGTTTATTTGTATTTTATTGTTTTTCCTCAAATAAAAATCGAAATTTGCTAAGTTCCAGCATCAGTTTTCCAGACAGCACCTATGCAAAATTTAATGAAATGTAGGTCTGTACGGTGCTGGTTGATGCCAGAAAGGGTCGTGGCCTTCGGGTAGAGATATAGCTGGAAAGAAAGATAGAGAATGAGAGGGAAAAGGAGAGATAGAAAAAGGCCCTTATTGATTCTAGGAGCTTTTGACATGCTAATGTTCTCGCTGTCGGCTTCAGTCCCCCACCTCCTCTTAGCCAAGGGCCTTCAAAGGGAGGCTGCCACACAAAGACAGGGAGAATGCACTGTGCTGTCCGTTGAATGGCCGCTCTTGCTCAGCGAGCAATCTGTCCCTTAAAAAAACTACTAAGAACAGCTCATGACATGGAGAACATTGCAGTGGAGAAACAGGCAGACTCTTTAAATCTCAAACGGAATGGATAAAATCTAACTGTTTGATTACATGCATCAATTCAGAGCCAAAGACAGCAGTAACAACTTACAGTGAAAATAAGCAACATTAAGACTATATTTTTTTTTTTCCTCTCAAGTGAGTCAAAATTCTACACAGCGCAAGAATTCCTCAGATATACTGAATGCACATGCGAAGGGTTATGGGTTGTGGTTACTGTGAGTGTGCGGCCACAAGCTCGTGCCTCGGAGCAGAGGTGTGTGTGGACGAGGTGGTGAGCGAGCAGAAAACGTTTCTGGGTTCTTGGATTAATGTCCAGGAGAGGATATTAAAGGGTAAATGTGTCAACGCCACTGCAACGATGAGTGAATTACACTTCGCAACAGTCTCTTTTTTCAAGTTACTGCTTTGTTTTTAGTCACATGTGTTGATTTTTGAAGGTTGGGGAGTTCAAATATAAATGAGAGAAATGCATGTGTGGTTAGATTGGGAAAGTCTATGTGTACACACACATAAATGCACTGGGAGTCTGTTGAGAGTAACATACTCAGCTTATTTAAGTAAGCCACATGTGTTAGAGGAGGCCAATAACATTGTAATCCTGTTAAAGGTCATTCACACGCCAGAAGGAGTGTGTGCGTGCTAATTATAAAATGCATGAGTTTGGTTCCTTCCTAGCTGATCGGATTAAACATTGTGTTGTATTAACTTGTAAAGAAATCTTCTCCTGTAGTGGGTGTTTTATGTTGTATGTTGTGTAAATGGAAGGTCACTTTATCTGCATGAAAAAAAAAAAAAAAACTTCTCTGATTTAAGTCTTTTTTATAGTGAACACTTGGAAAAATGCAGTTTTCATCTTGTATCACCTGCTCTGAACATGACAGAACATTGGTATTATTACTGTGCAATATGACATACTGACATGTGCGCAACTGTGCTCACGGCGACCCAAGTACGATTCCTGTCTTGAGGTCCTTTGCCAATCCTACCCCCACCCCTCCCCACCTAATGCTTTCCTGTCAGCTGTCTACTGTCCTTTCCCAATAAAGGCACGAAACAACCATAAATATAACTTAAAAAAAGAAATGAATTGAACTAAAAAATTACTTTGTGCATTAGCATTATTTTGCTACAAAACAAAGGAAATTGCCATGCAATTCAACGTGACAGCAGCTCAGCATTTCGTCAGGCAAACCTGTTAGTTGTTGAAAACGTCAATGAAAATGTTCAGCTGAAAATGCTGCAATGTTTCGAAAACCGCTGAGCTACTGTCAAGCTAAAAATGTAGCTAAGATTTTCTCCTCAAGGACACTGAATTACTGTGATAGCGAGAAAAACTTCTAAGCAACAACATGTAGCTACATTTCAGTGCTTCTATATAAGGCTTCTATCCTATGTTTCGAAATTCCTTGGTGAGATTTACATCTACATACCTGTTTCAGCAAAGGCTCTTCATCTTCCCCTCCTGCTTTCCTGTGTCTTTCTCTCAGTGCTAACAAAGACATAAAGTCAAAACTAATTGCGTTCAGTAACAAACTGAGTGGCTTTTTCCACAGCAGCTGGTCTGAGAGAGACCAATCCACTCTAACGAAAACCCCAGGAATGGAATAAACCCTCAAGTCTAATGGCAAGCATTAGATTCAGCCATGCTTCAACCCCTCCAAATAATTACAAGTATTAATGTGCATTGTGAAGTCGGCGCTCTGACCCCTCCGGGCTAATCACTAGTGTTGCCTTGCATTGTGGAAACAGGTCTGCCGACCCCCGAAATAATCCCATTACTAAGTCTGTCCTTTCTCCAGCTCCCGTTCTCGTAGACACGCTCTCAGCTAATTGACATCTGTTAACTGACGTCCTATCTAGAAGTGCCGAGAGAGAGTTTTGCGAAGAGCACTTCAGTCAGGAATCCCTGAGTATGCTGCCGAGTATGCATGTTTGTGCAATGGAGAGTTCAAAAAGTGCTTTTGTGCAAATCTATGAATAGCTTTTCTTTCATTCATGTTTGCATATTTACCTAAGTGAGAAAACACTGAGTCACTTCAGTTCTTGTCATTCACAGTGCAGAGAAAATGGTTTGTCATTTAGTTTGAGTTTCTTGCAAGAAGATTAATTTGTGACATCAATCATCATGAATCAAACCATTCATATTGGGCCTTCATAAACACTTCATTAGTAGAAAAGAACAATAGCATTCATGTGCTCCATCTGGTGCATTTGTACAGAGAAAATTTTGGCAGCGTCCTAATCGAACCTGAAGACAAAGAAGCACAGCAGCCACACTAGCTGTAAAGTTAACCGTGCCCCTCTTGCATAAAACAGGTCAGCAGCTTCAACAACTCTTTTAGAAGAAAATGATGGCTTGGGCCTTCCTTCCTCCGACACAGGCTCAGTTCGACCTATGACCCTTTCTGGGTGGAAGCCAATTTAAAGGCTTCATATATGGAGTGGGAAAAGAAAGGACTAGGCACTAACTGATGGGGAGGATTGCATAAAGTAGCTGGGTTGGGTGCTCATGTCCACCGTTGATGGACATCTTGTCAAATGAACACAAACCCTTTGGCATGAAGCATGTGTGGAGAGCAGCATCTAAATGGATGCTGGGTTAATCAGGGAGAATGGGAGGACAGACTCTCAAGCAGTGAGTCAATAAGGCTCATCCACTCGAAAAGATATTTACCCTGCCATGCAGATGCTGAGACAGAGCTGTCCATACCTCTGTACCGGTGATGCTAAAGGATATCTATGCTCAGCTCAGCTCTTCTGATCTAATGGATCCAGACCACCGGTAATGAATGTGTGCCAGACGGCGTAATTAAAATATAATTAAACACCAGAGAGATGAGACTAGCGCTATCAGAATTTCTCAAAAGGGAATGGGGGCTATTTCACATTAGCAAAAAAATGCTTAGCGTGTAGTTTCAACAGACTTTTTTTTTTTGGAAATGCTGTTAATTTATCAAGAACACTGGATAGTTTCTACTTAATCTGGGTATTTCAGACATTTTGCCTTAGAAAAAAGATAGTATCATACTACGGTACTTTCATGAATACAATGGCTTTATACAGTCACTATTTGAACAAAGTGGGGACAGCCAAATTCCTGGAAAAGATAGACAACAGCATAGGCACAAACAGTTTGGCTAGTTCACATTAGTGTGTAGTTTCAACAGCCTGTGAATTTATCATTGATAATACATTATCAATATTCAGTGAAAATATCCAGAAATGTTACATTAGAAAAATGTACAATTATGGTATCAGAATACAATGGTATTTTGGTGTATAGTACAGTTCTGGATGACTGGTGTATTCAAACACCACTTAAACACAAAGAAAAAAAATAGAAAAAAACATCTGGTCACTCTAATATACGAGGTACTTTGAAGCGAATGGTAATACCACAATTTCCCTCATAATCTCTACATTTGTCACCTCATCTCAGTCCTAAAATAGCATTAGCATGGGTGCAAGTTTGGCTAATCTGCATTAGCAGTCACAACAGTTTCAGCGGAGAAATGCTATGCATTAACCGTTATTTTAAAATACTAAATTTAAGCTTAAAATATAAGAAAACAAAAATGACTATGGTGTTACAAAAGGTGCAGATATTGCATCAGAAGGTTATACTGTGGTACTTAAATAACATTTGAATGAACACTTAAAAGGGCATTTGTCACCTCATATATGAAACTAAACTTTATTAGCATGTATGCTAACAGTCTGTTAAGAGGGGGGCAGTCACCTCCATCTCTCACCCTTCCCACCAGTTCTGTCCTTCAGGCCATTTTCCACCCCTGGTGCATCCATCACAACATGACAACTGAAGGGCTGCGAGCTGTCAGGGGAGCTTCCGTATGGGAGCACCGGATGATGATAGACAGGAAGAGGTCAAGGAGAACAACACACACATGAGCAAGCAATTGCACACATACAGACAGCAAGAGAGCGACGCAGACAGACCAGAGTGTCTGAACTCTGCATGCAAAATGCAAACGTCAGACTCGGCTGATTCAAAAGATTTGGATTTAACCACACAAATCATATTATCCAAATGATTTCAAACATATACAGCACACTGCTATGATCACAGAGCGAAGAGGATGGACCCAACCTTTGCTCCATCTTGCTGAAAGGACGAGCCGCCCATTGTCTTTGAGAGACAAGATTCCTGGCTTTGCATTTCACGGACGAAACATGCAAATTACGTATTTGTTTGATATCAAAGGGCACCTCTCTCCATCTCTCTCCTTCTCTCTTTCCCGGGACAGCTGACAGTCCATTCAGCGGACGATGGAGGGGCTTATAGGGGAGAACTGAGGAGGATCATGACAGGAATCAACATATGTGCTTGCCATCAAAAGCAAAAAGGAAGCGATGAATATTCATAGGTAGGAGCATTTTGGCAGGCGGCGACTATTGTTTAACAAAGAAAAGAGCAAAAACGACACAGCTGAGGATGATGAGTCTCATACACCTGCTCATAATTATGACAGCAATGAGATACACATGCAAGCTTTTCTAATTAGGCACACAAACAACCGCATACAGGTGCTAAGGTGCAAAGTTTACACAGGAAAAAAGCTGTATCTCAACAATAACACAAGAACCAGATCAATACCTCTCCTCAAGTACACCAATTTGCTTAATGTGTGATTAAAGCTAAAATGTACTTTTGCTCGGCAAAGTCAATACAAAAGGCATTCTCTTGAGAGTCTATCTCGGTGTACATACATAAATAATGCCGTGTCAAGCATCATTTTCCTTCCAGTTACACAAGCCGCTGTCTGTTCTGATTCAAAGAGCAGTGTTTCATATTATCGCACCTTCCCATCATGCTCTAGTTTTCAAACCCTTTATCCTTTCTAATTACTTAAATATGCATTAGCTGTTTTACATTAGCACCCATTAAAAAATTATGTGGCAGCACAGTGGTTGAATGATGTATCAGATGGTAATTTGATATACATTATCGCACCCGTATTGCATTGTACATCAAAAACACCATAGTATCACTTACCAGAAAGTATCATGGTAGACCCATAATTGATTAGACATGGTATTACCATGTTTTGTTTGGACATTTACCACTTTTACCACTTCCTACTGTGGTGCGGTGACTTTGACATATACCATGGTGCAGAAATTAATTTACTATATTACTTTCGATGATACTGCTATGGTACATGTGTAAAATACCATGTAAATATTACTAAAGTACCAAAAATTATCATGGTGCTATCATGTTTTTTGGACATTTTGACAAGTAGTACCAGTGTACTAATATTTTAGATACTAGATACTATCGTGAGGATAATACTGTTTTTTTAGGGTGTATTAGTCAAAAAAGCTAAAAACTCACTACAGTTGGTTGGATTTTTCTCCATGTTTTCGTGCTTTTTCACTACACTGCGTCTACAGTGTAGTGAAACGCTGAGAGTGGGCTGTCATTCTCCATTACAGCCTAGCACCTCAGCGGGCTTTTACACGTCTCCAGCTCGCCGGACGCCCACTAACAAGTGGAGATTTCCTCTCTGTCCTCACCTCCTACTCAACACAGCAGATGAGCAGTGAGAAAACAACAAACTCTTATGAAGAAGAAAAGACACCGAATCCTCTGGCCAAGTCTCTGCTCCATTCACCAACCGAACGGCGGCTGTTTTGTGGCCTTCTCTTGCACTTCTGTTCTTGGACCTGTCTGTCTAGGCTGCAGCTGTCAAAATTTTGACGTCTTAATAAATCTCGGCCATGACCCTCGTCTCTCAGGGAGGAGAGGAGGATAAAGCCAGGGGTCACCCCTGACCCTGTCTAGTGTTCCTCCCCTCTCGCCCCATCCCCGATCACGACATCCCAACAATTGGGGATAGGCTCCCATTGAGGCCTTCTGGGGTATGGGGACTTGTATCCCTTATCTTCAATGGGCTTTTTCACAAGGTCCTCGGGCCCCATTGTGAAAGTTCTCGCCCTCTCCTACATCCTCACATTGAAGGTGAACCTCTGCATCCCTCCCCTGGCTTTGGCTGCACACACAGACTTATTAAACTGACAGTGACTTGCATCTGCATGCTGGGAGAGAAAGTCACCTTTTGAACCCGCTTCAATGAGGAAACAACTGCCTGTTGCCTTTCTGAAGACAGCATGTGATGGCTTAATCAGCCATTGATGACAGGCTCAAGCTTCAACAAGAGAGATATAAAAAGATGGTCTAAGGCTATATAAAAAAGTAGCATTGAATGTTTACTGAAATCTGGAATTTGGCTAAGAAATACTTTATAAACTGTGATTTGTTTGTATTGGCCCTTTTTCAAACTGATGTCGAAAAATATATATATTTGTTCCTGGTCAGTATTTTTAGCAATGCATTTTTAGTATTTGCTATATATATTTTTTAATTAAATTCTAAATTATATATACAAGGTATTAAAACATACATGCAAGATCAACAAATGTAAAATTGGCCTGAAAGAGCAATGAGTGATGGTTTTGTTCAACTAACCTGGAAACTCTTGACCAGAAGACTATCTTTATATTTCAGTCCTGTGCAGACCCAGAAATTAAACAAATTATCCTCTACATACCAGCTTTTGGGACTTAAGTTTTTTTTTTTTTTTTTTAATTGATGTGTGAGATGGGAAATGGAACCTGAAAACTTTTGCTGATGCCAAACAACAGAAATATTAAAAAACGCCCTCTTTCCAAATATTTCAGAGTAATGAAATCATCACTGCAAGCCCTGAAGTGATTTAAGTAAAACGTTCCACCAAATGTCTGTGTGGAAACGCCGTTCTGCTCTCAGTAAATTACAGCCTCTTTCCTTCATTTCTACATATCTGAACGGCAAAAGAGAGCAGAGGGAGAGAAAAGGAAAGCTAAGGAGCGAGTGGGGAACCCAGCCGCTGCCAGTGAGCTCCGCTAATAAAAGAGTGGCCAAGAAAAACGGCTAGACCTCTGAGAATGGCTTTTCCCAGTGTACCCCCTTCAACCACCCACACAAGCACATCCACTGAGAGAGATCGCCCGCGGTGAATGCCGACTGCCCCCCTTGAGCCCACAGGAGCCCTAAATTACAGCCCGTATTTGTCATGCAATTAGCCCGCTGAGATAGCGCTCATAAATAAAGGCCGTTAGACTGGCCAGTCGGCCGTTTATCAACCTGCTCAAGCGATGACCCTCTTCTGGACCAGACAGAAAAGAAAGAGAGGGCGTGCTCAAACTGTCTACATGCCCTCTGGCTCTTCCTTCTTGCCTGCACTGACCTCAGCATTACCCCAAACAGTATATCACCGCTTTTTCCATGCCGTATAGCCTGACTATGGACACTGGGAATCAAAGCCGGCATTGAGAAAGAAAAACGTCCCTCTGGTGACAGAAGCAATCTATCTGATCCTCTCCTTTTCTTCTTTTATCTGTCCAGCTTTTTCAGTGTTTTGCCAATCACGTCTTTTTCCTTTAATGTGAACTGAAAACCGTCGCACATGCTCTTGAGAGATAGCAATGGAGAACAAGAGCGAAAAGGGTACGAGAGCCTTGGCCCATGATCTAATTAAGCGGATTCTGCTCATAAGCCACACGGCTGTTGCTCCAACAAAATAATTAGTGCCAACATTTCTCATGCACAAATCCACAGGGAGGTGTTTTGATATCAAACAGGGCGATTCATAATCATAACCAGACCTCTCGAATAGCAACACTGGCTTAATCCACAGTGATCCTCCGAATACCCAGCTGTCTACATCTGAGTAAACTCTCACATCCCTGAGGGGGAAGAAGTTCATCCGGGTCAGCTTCTCTTATAATGATCTCATCTTAAATTATAGAATGTAGCACTGATAGGTGATCAGGGTATTTTTTACCTTCCATGTGGGAGGTGTGTAAATCTCGACTGGTGAAATGCTCTGTTGGAAAAAAATGGAGCGAGGGAGTTATCGGAGCTCTTACCTTGGCATGTTCCTCCGTGTTCCTCAAAGCCAGGGTTACACAAACAGTTTCCAATAGGCACCAGCCATTCTCCATCTGCTCCACAGTACATTTTAGGGACCTCACGTTCCTCCGAATTGTCCACACAGGATCCGCGTACCTCCACTAGCGATGAGGTGTCCGCCCCGGTGGTGGTGTCTGGAAACTGGGCCAGGTTGCGTACGGTGAGTGGGCATTTCTTATAGAAGATCCGTACGGATACTAGAGCGATGCAGGCTCCCACATCCTGGAACGCCAGGTAAAAGCCCTTCCGTGTCAAAATTCCCACATCCCGCACTTCTGTGTTCAGCTTCATGATGCGGTCTCCTATGTCCACCTGCGTGAAGCTCTCGTCGGCCGCGATGGTGTCGATTTTGGTGAACTGGTTCTCTCGAATGTACCGCTCTTTGTCATTGTTGGACTCGTAGTAGTAGAGGTTAAAGGTCTCCTTGCAGGTTCCCATGACTCCTGGCAAGCTGTTGCAGTCACGCAGAGTGAATTTGATCTCGATGTAGACGCGCTGAGCTCCGCCACGGGGGATCCAGTCTGTTCGGAGCCAGTTGTTCTGGCTGGGTTCCATTACGTTGCATACCTGGTACGTTCTGATTGGCGTATTCTTCTCATCCATGATGCTCACTTCTTCCCACTGTGAGAGAGATGGAGAGAAAGACAGAAGAGGTAAGTGGGCTTATAGAAATTCTACTGGGGAGACTTTTGTCACAGCAGGTGCACACAATTCCAGTCCCGGTGCTGGAGATGTTCCACAGACAAACAGCTGCAATGATGCAATGATTTCATTGATTATGATATGATAATGAGAATTTAATCACACATCTGCCAGATTCTGTGCACTTATTTGCATTTCCTGCTCCAAAAATTAAAGACTGTTCACCCAAAAATTTGGATTTGTCTGTAAGTCTGTAATGTGTTCAATAAAAGCCTCATGACCGTCTTTCTTCTGCTGAACACAAAACAAAATATTGTAAATAATACTAAAGTTGCATTTATCTTTTTGTGTTTCACAGAAGAAGAAAAGTCAAGGTTTAGAAAACATGAGGGTGGGTAAATGATGATTGAATTTTCATTTTTGGGTGAACAATCCCATTTGGACCCGTAGTTTTAATAGTCAATCTTTACACTGCTTTGCAAACAAACTCTTTAGCCATTAAATATTGTTTTCGGCATAATATGATTCTTCAAAGCACTATTAATAGGATTTCTGTACATCAGAATAGTTAGTAATATTTAAGCATTCTAAAATTTTTCAAAATCAGCTGTTTTGAGAAGTAGCAGGCAACGTGTAAATGGTCCCTGTGAGTGGGGGTAATATTTTAGTTTAAAAACCTTGAAACTAAGGTCAAAATATGGTTTTCACTAATAATGAACAATTACAAACACCTTTGAACATAAACCAAACAAATGCAATGCCCAGCAACATTTACAAGAAAGCGCTGACATTCTGGTCACCATTAATCCCATATTAGGCCATTGTAAAACTTTGGGGCCTAGAGTTTGATGTTTCCTGCTGGTGAGAGTTTCAAATGAGACGTTCGCAATGAAGGAGAGTTTTGAAAAGGCCTATCACGATCTATGACGATGTCTTTTCTTCTCGCTTTTTTACTCTTTGTAAGTCGTAAGTGTAGAAATCACAGCTGTCACACCAATAAAGCTGTACTTTCGGCCCATTTGTGTGAGGGAGGGGGCTCTGTCAGGACCCTGTCAATCAAAGGTGTCGTTGAGATAAAGCAGCAGAGGGTGGGGGGACCACATTTCCTCAAATGCCAAGTTCACCATTAAACCTGAAACCAACCAAAGTGGAACGGACGCAACAAGGAAGTCTAATCGCCCGATCAGACAGTACACATTTTTTTTTTCACGTTTCTGTTGGCAACGAGTGTTTTTGAGAGCTTTTTATGCATCCTGGGCGTATTAGCTACCTGCTATGCCTCCCGTTTTTGGAGGAGTGCTCTAAGTGCCTGAAGTTGAAAAAAAGCTATTCTGTGCGGAAAAGTGCCCAACGTCATTTGCGTTTTTTTTTTTTTTTTTCATTGTTCATTGTTTTCAAAGTTAACTGTCGCTTAGAAGGGCCAAAAACTGCAGTGATGGAGTAGAAACTTTTGGTGTCTCTCGCGGGTTACCCAGAGCTATATGTTTTAAGGTTTCTGCTAATATGACAGTTTACTTTACAGCAAAAACCAAAGATTTTAGAGCGCTCATGCTATAATCCTTCGATAAGACTGACAGGACAGCTGATTTAGTGGCTGCCTAGCAACATAAAATATACAGCACGTTGTTCTTTTCTTTTCTTTTTTTAATTCACCAAAAAAAGGCAGTGTCTTGCATGCTCAGACCTAAAAAACTTGTTCTGTGTGATTGGGGCCTAATTGTGGTATAATCAGTCAAATTGCTGATAAATAACTTCACACATGCTCAAGCAGATCGATTTAGATATTCCAAAAGAAAAATTTGAACAAAAAATAAAAAATAAAAATAAAAATGTTTAATGTTGTATATTGATGTATGCTATTTTTGACAAATACTTTAAGAATTGTTGGTTAGAACATCCATTTCACCTACTATATAATATAATTAATCACAATAGCACTAACAATAATACTGACTGAATACAAGGTGCTTAAGCTAATTACAAATTTAATTGCTATAACTGCATAATAATTACAATTAAGTATGAATATTAGTGTCAAGTTTGGCCAAAAAGTTAAATAAACATTTTTATATAAATTGCATAATGAGTGATTAACATGAGGAAATAGCACTGTCCTTTCCAAAGGAAAAGAAAAATATATTTTCATCTTAAAAAAATAGATATACACACACACACACACACACACACACATCTTAACACTTAAATTCTTAAATATCAGCACATAGCCTTAATACTGTACATAGCCATCTGTGACAAGTTTCTTTGTCGTATATACAAAAAACAGTACACCAAGCACTAGAAAATGCTAAAATTTTAAGACGCCAACCCATAAATGATGTACAGAAAGTAACATTATAATTACGAAGCATAACATTTCTAAATGAATTACCCTGAGCACAAGCACTTAAACTCAAGTCGTTTCTCAGTCTGTATGAAACATCAAATTATAAGAACAAAGCCATTTCATCTGTCGGGATTTTATAATTATGGATGTTTGTATAGGTTTCATTAGTCTTCTGTGCTTCATCTATGCACTAATGCAGAAAATACTGATTGCATACAGTGTGATGCCTCTTAAGCCATTTTCCATAATTTTTTTAGTGGGGTCTTGGCACAACATGAGGCCTTAGTTAGATCCTGTACTTTCTTATTTGTGAAACAAAAAATCTGCTGTGCTCAAAAAGGGTTCTTTTATTTCTCGAGTCTGCTTTTTCATGCGCAAATATGATTTCAATGACAATAAACACCTTCAAGTGTTGCTGATTTATCCACACAAATATAAAAGTAAAAGCAACATTGTCTGTTCTCTGTAGACTCACCCCTCCTTCCGTCGGACTCGCAACCCATTTCAATTCTCCTTGCACAGTTCTCGAGTCCAGCAGCGTCACTGCAGAAAGACAAAATGTCATGAGACTCTTAAGATGGATCATCAACCTCCTTATGACTAGATCAAACTACCTCTTAAGCCACAACTTGTTTCTGTTGATTCGCTTTTGTTCCAAACCGTACAAAGTTATTGCACTCTGCATTACCTCAATACACACCGATTTATGCTCATAAGTCTCTTTTTTTTTTGGATTTGGTAAAATAACACATATGATCATTTGCCCAAAATATGTATTTTATAATTTTTGATTGGAGCATGATAACGTAGGCTATTGTTTTAATCAATATTCCAAGTTGGCTATTGTCCAAGCAAAATTAGGACCTTTGAGAAAGGAAAATAATCAGTGCAATGAACATGCAAAGAATACATAAAAGGCTTGTGTTCACTTTTTTTTTTAAAGGTTTCAGAATTTAAAATGAGCAGACGGCAGACGCAATTAATGCAAATTTGACTATATATAGCCTATCGCATATACATATACATGCACACACACACACACACACACACACACACACACACGTATATGTGTATATATATATATATATATATATATATATATATATATATATATATATATATATATATATATATATATATATATATATATATATATATATATACACATACATATACACACACGCACATATTTAAATTTGCGTTTGTGTTATATTTAATACCACAACTAAGCCCTAGTTTAATTATAAGTGTGCAGTCTAATGCGACATTTACGAGAATTTGACTGAGACTGTAAGTCTATATTATACTGTATCTAGTGAGCGTCACTGAATTTCATAATTTTCGCTTGTAAAAAACACTCCAAGGAAATACTAAATCGCTAACTACTTACATTTCCCTTTCTGGTCACCCATGCACATTTAATGAAATATGATTGAATAAATAAACGTGTGAGAAAAAAAGAAAAGAAAATGATTCCAATAAAATTAGAAATCAGTTGAACCAGAGTGTTTACTCCCAATAGAGTCCGAGTTTAAACTTCGTTTGATGGAAAAATGCCTCAGTCTTCCGTTAGATCTGCGGATTCGGGAACCACAGACACTTGGAGATCCCCAAAGGGACTTTCGGGGAAACATTTTATAATTCCTTTTCGCTGACGGGAAAAAGCCTCATAATAATAATAATAATAAAATAATAAAATAAAAAAAGAATAAAACAGACGGCAGTCAAACACCGTGTCACTCAGTACCGTCCAATGTCGTAACCCAAACAATAATAAAAAAATAACTATTGGAGAGATGTTCCTTTGGTTTGGTAAATCCTTACCTTCATTAGGAGGGTAGACCCGTGCAGTTAATGCGAAAGTAGGTATCCAGATTATTAGAGCAAAAGTCGCCGTGAACACAAGCGTAGCCATTGGTGTCATTTCGTGTGCGTCTCCTTCGCTCCGCGCACGGACCGAAGTTGCGTCTGTCCCGGTGGAATTAGCTTTTCAGAATGATGCACAGAGCTCAGTTGAACACCGCCAAGGGGCGGATCTTTACTGCCTGACGCGCTTGTCACAGCCAGACACCAAAAGTCAACAGTCTGTCCATTCAGGTAAATAGCCAACCCATTTTTCAGGTATATGGTAAATGAAGAATTGTATAAGTATAAAAAAAGTATTTCTTCTTTGAGTCTTTTGCGTATCATAAAAACGGTGTGTGCCGTATGTTGTAAGGTAAAGCAGAGTGCGCGTGTGAAAAGCGCGATAAAAGGAGAAAGAGAGATCGGCTGTTTAATTGCTACTTTTACATACAGAACATGGTCCATAATATATTTGAAACACCGTGAACGTATGTATTATAACAGTATACGTCATACATAAGTCTGTATGGAGCGAGCAAGTCATTAAAATTAAGCTAAACAGCCAAATAGTGGGAAGAGTAAGTGCGCCGTCTAGTGTTTGCAATTTAGCCCATCTCTTATCCACACCACTCAATCACAAGCTAAGTTTCTAAACTTGCTAGGTCGTGTATAAATACTATCACAGCTAACAGACCATTTATTCAGGGGTAACGGAGTACTCCAGTGATTATTATTCAAACATAACAATCATAAAATATAAGAGAATGGGAAACCACGTTTGCATCCTGGTTTAAACTGCAGTGCTTTAGTGCTACAGTAGAGATAAAAGTCCGACTCATTTGTGAAAATCGTTTCTTTTATACAATTCCTTTTGAAGTGGTAAAAAAAAATAATAATAATAAGTGGCACATTACATAAGTTCAAAACATTGCCGTATATTTTGTCTTGACGTAGCTTATAAGCTTTATTATTATTATTATTAGTTCAGTCTATCATTTCCTAACGATTGAGTTAATTGTTCAAACCCGTTTTGCGAACAGGATCACTTTAAATGACGGATTCAGTTCTATGTGTTGCTGCAAAAACTCAAAGTTATTAAATGTTAGGGTGAGCCCATTTGTGCTTTTATCAACTGGACGCCTACACTTCGTGACCTCTCCTGCCCCTGTCAGTCAATCGTTTCACGACGCCCACAGCCAGAGTTGAGCACCAAATGCGTCTTTTCCATCGTTGAATTTCATCAATAGCAGCAGATGCATCGATTTCGCTTCACGCTTTGCACTGACTTAGTGCATGCGCCCACCTGATGAGCCAATCCACATCCTGTAACGGGCTCACTGTGTGCTGACAACTTTGACAACTGTGTGTTTGCATATGGATGGGCTGCAAGGGAGAGTAACTTGACTGGAGTTATTGGGTACCGCCCTCCAGGCTGATGGATCTGAAAGAGACAAGGCAGCTGTTTATACCTGAATTAACAGTTGTAGCAACACTTAATTGTTGTGTCTCTAAAGATAAATGTTCATGGACTGTTAATTCATAAGAAACTTTGTTTGTTTGAGATCTGTTTAACTCCCAGAAGAAGGCACGCGTTGGAGTTTTTTTTTTTAGAAGGTTAATGTGACCAAGCCATAATAATAAAGGCTTTTTTTTTTACTTTTGTAATTTAGAGTGCCTTGGAGTTCTTTTTCATTTTTGATTTTTGGCATCTAGTTTCCCATCCAAAGAGCACCTCTATTTTAACCAATTTTGGAGTCCAGGAAGCGCTCCTTTACCATTCCTTTTTTCAATAAATGTTCATGGTTAGAATAAATCTAGATATTTTGTTTTGCTTAAATAACAAACAACTATTGCATGATATAACTACAGTGACATAAAATTAAAGAAACGACAGGCACTTTGGCGTCACATGACTTTCTGAAAGCATTAAAGACAAATTATATATATTTTTCTCATTATACCTATCAGATCAGTTTGATAATTGTAATATAGAGTAGCGTTAACCCCAAAATCTCAATTTATGCTATATTTACAATCCACTTTACCATTCTGGTGTAGTTTTTTATTTAATTTATACATTCAATTTATTAATTACATATATTCTTTATAAACAGAAATGCTCAACTTGTACTCCTCTGCGATGCAGGTCCATGACTTCACGTAATACGAAACTACATTAAAAAGTCCGCATAGGCGGACACATATTAATTTTTTATTTTTACTTATTCATTACATGTTCGACTTGTAAACACCGAGTGGGTGCTTCCACCTATGTCACATGTGATCTTTTCAACGTGGTTGCATATTACATGAAGTTGTGGACGCACATCACAAAGCAGTGCAAGGTGAGCATTTCTGTTTATAAAGCATATACATTTATTATTATGTTTTTAGATAATGACCTAATGTTTCGGTAGATAAGATCCTTAGGGACCCTTATTCCTCGTCTGGTATTGTGTATATCCCTTTGAAGCTGGACTGAAACCCATTGAAGTCCATTACGTGAAGAATAATCATGGAATGTTTTCATCAAAAACCTTCATTTATTTTCGACTGAAGAAAGAAAGACGTAAACATCTTGGATGACATGAAGGTGCGTAAATAATCAGGACATTTTTATTTGAAAGTAAACAAATTCTTTAATGTTCAACATTTTCTAAAGGAACCTCTTTCCCTTAATATTTGTTAAGAAAAAAAACTAAACTTTTCAGTTTCATGTCCCATGACAAATGCACTTTTATTCAAGTGCTCACAGTAAAGAATATCTGTTTGGTTGAAGTCTGCTGGTTGAAAGTTGGCCCCAGTGGATTGGATGAAGACTTGAAAACATGTTCTGCCGCCTTCACAGACTTTAAGATTCAAGATTCGTCTGACCACAGCTAGCGTTTCCTGTTTATGTATAGGCCAGAGGAACTAAGTTTTTGTTCTTTTCCATATACATTGGGGGCCTCTTCTGGGATCTCTCGTTTTTAATAGCATTAGGTTGAGGAGCAGGTGACGTCCGGGACTTTGTCTCTAGGGCCACGATCGAAACGCTTTGTGGCGACACCGTTGCTCCGGCAAAACCATCTCGGCCAGCATAATGAAGTCAGAAGGAGCATCTGGCGTTTCGAGATGGGAGCCCAACATCGATTGTCACTCAGTTTGACGAAGAGAATGGCGTTTTATTTTCTCAATCTGCACGAAAGACTGCGCAATCATAAAGGCGCAATTAGCTGAGAAGGAGGCGGTTCGCTTTTAGCGGTCTCGGCCAATCGCTTCTGCTCCTATCAGCGAAGGCCTATTGATCGCGTTATGGCTGGTGGGCGGGGAGTCGCCACAGACAGGGGTATGTTTGTGCGAGGCTTTGCTCGGGGCCGTTGTGTTTGGTCATTTGTGTCACAGTTTTTTTGATTGATTACCGTCAGATCATTTTCCATTCTCTTTCTGGATTCTCGGGTCTCCTAAATGAATTCCCTGAACGGCGCCCCCACACTCGGTTTTGTTCTCCGAGCCCCAGATGGCATCTGCCCACACATCTGTATTGTGCAATGCTAACACAGGCCTCCAGACAGAGTGCAACCGGGCCCCCCCAAGGGACACTGTGCGGTGTGTAATTGGCAACTTCGAGCAAGACAACGCTCTTCTACTTTCTGTACGCCCTTAGTTCTGGGGTCTCTCAGAACCTTCCAAACATACACTCATAGCTGATGGAACTCAGCGCTAATGCGTACATCCTGTGCACATGCAAACATTGAATGTTTGATGGATTTGTTAAAATGTAGTAGAGGGAATGAATACAGGCAGGCCAAATTAAAAGGATGGGCTCAGCAGTCTGAAGAAGTGTGTGGGTGTTTGTGATTGAGAAACAAAGAACGTAAGGAGAGCTTTGGGCTGTTCAGTTCTTTCTGTATTCTGTTAGCTCTTAAATACAGCACAGGTGGTTATTTTACCTCAGCTCGATTGAGATGTGACTGAGAAGATTGATTGGTTTTCCATCTCCAATAAAGATGTACGCGTACTAGATGTTTCTATAGCCTTTCAGAGGAACCAAATGAGGAGAGAAGTTTCTTTGTTGGAACGTGCCTGTCTTTCAGCAAATCCAAAAAGACCTTGGTGAGGCTTTTGCATAAAATCCACTTTCTCCTTCTGATAAAGATGAGGAATGACTCATGGTCTCCCTTTCTCTGTCTCTATGCATGATTTTCCCAAAGACCTTTTTGTTTGAGATAGAGTCCTGTTCCCCCTCTAGTATGTGAATGGATTCCAGACTCTGCAAATCAAACACAAAGCTATCAGCCCTGCTCTGTGTTCTCAACCGCTCATCCCCGGGTAGAGGAGAAATCAATGGATAGCGTAAGAGCGACTAATGACCAGCAGCGGAGAGTCCCTGATGTTTTCTCAGCTACAGCATCAGATACCCAACAATCAATGTATCAGGCACTCAAATGGGTTTCGGACAGTTTTTATGTAAATGTTACTTACACAGTGAATGACATGCAGGGTCTCTACTGCTATTTGTTGAATTTGTTTTGAAGAGCAGGTCCCACATGTCCACTTCTTGGGTTCACTGTAGTGGTCGATAAATTATGAGTTTTGGTTGATATCAGTATCTAGAGAGCAGAAGCATGTCCTGTCATCATTTACTTACTTTCATGTTTTTCCACTCCTCTATACATTTTTATTTTATCTGCTGATCAAAACAGAAAGGAGGTTTTTTGAGAATGTTGGTTGACGGTAACTATTTACTTTGTATTTTTTCCCTATATTATGGAGATCAATGGCTACAAGAAACTGTTTGGTTACCAACATTCTTTAAAATATCTTCTTTTGTGCTCATCAGAAGAAATAAACGTGCACATGTTTATATCAACTTGAAGGTCAGTAAATAATAGCAGAAATAATAATTTTCTGTGAACTGTCCCTTTAGCATGCTTTGGCACCGCTAATGCATAGTAAATGTTCTTTCACCTTTTGGCAAAAGTGCATTAAATCTAATGAAATATATAAACTAAATCCACATTTATACAGCATCTCATACGATATCCTTCAATGTATCTCTCCTCAAAACTTTAAAAAAAGGCTTTGTTAAGCCAACATTCAAAGTTGTCTCGGCAAACTGCTTTATAGTTAAAAATTACACTTACAGGAATCTATTTAATTTGAACAAATTTTAATTAAACTTACATTAAAATTCTAATTGCAATTCTGCATTCTGCTTTCTACCTTACTTCAAATTCAGGAATTTAATTTGAATTTGAATTATGAATCTTAATTCAATTATGAATTGTCAAAAATCCTTCTGTACAAACATAATACATGAGATACACGAACTTAACAAAATGATTTAAAAAATAAATGCTGTTTAAAACTTATTGCATGCAGTATTTACTTAAGATTCACAAACAACAAATAATTTAATAAATAAATTAACTAAATAAATTGATTGTTAAAAAATGTACAAACTGTTTACTAAAGCTATCAATAGAAGAACTGTTACTTGGCCAAGTGAATGTGGTTTGTTTGCTGATTTGATCATCTCAAAATGGCCAGAACCAACCTGATCCTGAACTAGTTCAAAGCACTAGAGCTTTCAAGCCCCAGAAATCACCAATCCTGAAGTGTGTCCACCTTTAAACGAAGGAAACTGTTGCATGCTGTGGCTCTTTAATTTTCCAGACCTCCTTTGGCAAACATCCCACAGTGGTGTGGAATGAGTGCCACACGGCCTCAAGGTTTGCTGAAGCACGGTTTCTATTTGCTAATTCTTCTTCTCTTAAGAGTTTTAAATAACAGCCTATTGCCAGCCACAACCCCGCAGCAGTAAAGCAGGCTTCAGATGTGGCAGAGTGGCTGTTTGGTGAAGACGGATAGACTGTGTAATGGTGGAGGGTGTCCTACAGCACTTCAAAAATAAGTAGAGTCATTAGAATGGCGAAGGCATCACTGTCGGTCCCATCGCACCAGGCAGCTGTCACGACTGTGCGGAGCAAAACTCAGGATGAATGAGGAACGAAAGGGAAAGAGAGAGTCATCCGTGACTGTAAAACACATTACAATATTCGAATACTCTAGAAAGCTCCATAACCTCTAACTCTGTGACTTATGTATACCATTGCTCAAAGACTGAGACATCTGATCTGTCATGCAAGACTGCACTCCTGCCTTTTGTCATATGACTAAGCTAACTGCCATGACTGTTTGTTACTCTAACCTTGAATTATTTCAGTGCAGCCTTATATTGCTTTGTTTAAATGTCCTCTGCCATTTGTCTGAGAGTCAGCTCCACGCTCAGTGGCGCTGAGAGGTAAAGTTTGACATACAAACAGAGCCTCACAGCGGCAGGTGCTGGCAGAGAGGCAGGAAGACAGCGAGACATTTAGTTGTTCCAAACAAGCTGCTGTGCCAATTTCAGTGCCGTTATACATAAAGTTTAGTCAAATATATTCAGTTACAAGCACTATTTCATTAGTATTCACAGGTATTTGTATGGTATTTCAGTTTTCTCTCTGCTCTGTCATTAGAAACAACAACTGATTTACAATATCAACATATTCACAACGCCATGGTTACTGTTTTGATATATGTACAGTTTTGGAGATTCATAAATCTTTAATAAGCACCCGGAACAAGTTCAGCATGTTAAATACTAAGAGACAATACAGCAGGACACTCATTTAGCGCAGAAAGAAACTGAGAAAGACCCTTTTAAAAACAATTTGAATAAATGAGATCCAGATGGGAGTGATACAATTCAAGTCACTTGGTTCTCTTTGTATGGACTAAATTAATTATAATAAAACCACAACAACTATGAAATATAAGTGCACCGCTGTAACATTAACTTACTGCACTCATTATGCTGTTTTTACTCATTTAACGATGTGTGTGTGTGCTGTCAGAATTGTTCCAACTCGACTTTAAAAATCACACCGAACAGACTGTAATGTCATAATGTCAAATTAGGTAAATGCATTCACTGCGTTAAATAAATGTGATAATGTTAAGCATTCTCTAGTAGTCTTATTTATTATAAATAACATAAAACCAACCTATTCGTTCTCTGAATTCAATATTTTATGAGCCTCAAAGTATACATAAACATCAGTATGCCTATGAAGTTGTTCATACTCTATATAAAGAGTTTAATTAATAGCTATTGTTGTTGTTGTAGTAGTGTTGTTATAGTAATTATAACTAATAATAATAATCATTTAATAGTAATTATTAAATAATTTATGGTTTGTTTGTTATTATTGCAAGCAGTAAATAATAACAATAGCTGATGTTATTAATTTATTATTAAATTATATTATGTGTATTCTTATTAAAAATACATTGATATGGTGTTTCAGTGTCCATGCAAACATACAAA
This sequence comes from Carassius auratus, assembly GCF_003368295.1. Taxonomy (NCBI): domain Eukaryota; kingdom Metazoa; phylum Chordata; class Actinopteri; order Cypriniformes; family Cyprinidae; genus Carassius; species Carassius auratus. Next base: position 95,160 of record NC_039269.1, on the reverse strand, counting down.
AATTAATGCATAATAGAACCACACCATAATAACATGACACACATGACATATGGAAAGTAACACAAATTCACACACACAGACACATTCAGAAACACATGCCAAGTAACAAACTGACACACACACACACACACACACACACACGTGAACCTGTCACACACACCCACAGAGAAGGACAGCAGACAGCCAGGTAGTGTGTTTCACCAGTGCCAGAAGCCTAATAAATCATCAGACGTGAGGCTTGAAGTCTTGAGACAGCAGTTGACTGGATCTTGGAGTGTCAGTCGCCTAGTTAGATATGTAAATATTGCATAAAGAATTCCGTTCACAATGCCTTCTCCCATCTGTTCCTCTTGGCATATTGATTTTTAAAGCAGCGCTTGGAACATGCCAAAGCCTCGGACTTCCAAGGCACTGCTTTAATTTGCCAGAAATTACAATAGCTTAACTGTACAAACCTTTCATATATCATTCTATCATTAGGTTTTTTATTTTTTACATGCTCTTTTACTAGGACAAGCTGATCGCCACAATAAAACAGAGCTTGCAGGCAAAAACACAGCCTCAGTTTTCAGCAGCTTAAATGATCGATTCCACTGTTGTAGAAAAAGAGGGAGACAGAAAGAGAGAATGTATTCTTCCCCCTATTTTACTTAGTTTTAACAGGCTTCAGTAGTAATGGAGGTGAGCTGCCCGTGCCTGGTCTGCTGAGATGAATGAGAAATCTATGATCTGTCTGAGAGATTTCATTAATAAAGGGAGAGATGGGGCAGCAGTGTTAATTACTGACAGTACGGCAGCGCTAAGCTGCCACTGATACATGTGATCAGAGCCGCTTTTAATTACCGCTGTCGTAAAGTGAGCCACGTTAACAGTAATAACATAAATATTACAGCATGAGGGGAGGCATCGCCTCACACTTGGTAATATTTTACGCACTGACTGCAGTAATTAGTGTGGTAATTGTGTTGGCATGCTTACTGATAACAAGCAAATTATTTTGGGTATTACTGTGAGCTTCAAAAAAGCCTGTGTTACATTTATCTAGGGTGAAATTGAGAGCATATGTGTGTTTTTATTAGAATACATCAAAGTTTAAATGATAGTATTTGGTTTACAGCAAGTCATTTACTAAGATGTTGAAGGAGTGTGTGCATGGCTTTTTTTTTAGGTAAGTCAGTGCTTGACAGCAGGAAAGGTACCAGTGAAAATAGACTTGTTGGTGGTCTTGGTCTTGTCTGACTGTCAACGGGCCGCCCAGCCGCACCATGAGGTCACCCCTCGACCCCTTTGGCTGCACGGCTTGGTCGGTTCCCATGATGCCCACTGATTCTCTTTTCAGTAACTGACCTGGCAAGGTGAAGGGCTGAGTTTCAGTCCTCCGGGAACTCAGATAAGACCCGCCTCTAAAAATACCTCTCAACAGCCCTGGAGAGCTTTGCTGTCCCATGTGTCCCCTGCAACCAGGAAAAATCATTCATCCAAAGAACACTGTCCAAACCAAGTGCAATGCAGCTTGTTTAAGTATTTTTTATGTACTCACTAAAAGTGCAAATCCAGCACAAAGTGACAGCCAATCAGAGCACATTTGAATTTTAATTTACTGCAAGCATTATACAGTAAGAGCAATGAGATGTCATTGTGGATCTAGAATGGACCAAGAAAACATTTCTGTGTGGCTGGACAAAATCTCAGAATAATATAAGTTTATTATTATTATTATTATTATTATTATTATTATTATTATTATTATTATTATTATTATTATTCATGAGTGGATATAGATTGGGATTTAGGGTTGGTATGATTTTTTTTTTAATGCTTTTAAAAAAAATCTCACCAAGGCTGCATTTATTTAGAAAAACACATTAGAAATAAAATAATGAAATAAAATAAACAGTAATATTGTGAAATGTAATAAAAAATCTGCTTTCTATTTTATTATATATATATATATTTTTTTTTAAGCAATAACTCTATAATATTCCAGATTTCTAACAACCAAGAATAGGCTAAATAACATAGTCCCTGTTTAACCAACAAAAACAACAACAACAACAACAAAACTCCCCAAAACAGACAGCTCTGGTATGACAGCACAGTAAGATGATTATATATCACATGCTTATAAATTTCTAGAATAGCCCAGGATTTAGTATGATTTATTCTGCATCTCTAACTCTAAAGTCTGTCTGACCTTTCTTGCATCGACTTTATTGCCCACCAGCAATTTACTGCAGGAATGCAGTTCCCTCTGCTTTGACTTCAAATTCCACTGTTTCTCATACGCTCTTTCCCTTTGGCTGTCTTAAGGTTCAGTTTCCATTTAATTGCTATAGTGTCTATCCTTCTCAGCGTGCCTCTCTGAAACATGACTCTTTCTACAGTCCATTTGTTTCCCTCCACCTCTCCTTACCTCGACTTCGCTCCAATTAGCTCCCATTTGCTGAAGTCCATTAAAATTCTTTAGTCCAATTTTGGGTGAGCGGTCCACAGTGAAAGACTTTCTTTGCCCACTCCAGGCACTCGGACACACTTCTGTGGAGACATGGGTTTGGCTGTATTACATTAACATTTCTGTCCACTTTCTGTCCACTTAACAGTATTTCAGTACACTTACTGTACAAACAAGTAGCTATACCATATTTTGGTCCCATGACTGTTATACTCCTGTATTCTTTATAAAGCTCCTTGAGGGAAATACCATGCATTACTGCAGTAGTCTATTATATGAAGTACCATAGTATTAAATTCATAGCATTTTCCAAGAAAATCTATTGAAAACACAACTAACATGAACCTCAACTGTTAGCACCCATGCTAATGTAATAGGACATGTGCCATTACCATATTTACCATAATTGCAAAACCGTGGTATTCTTTATATGAATACAGTGCCATGGCATATCATAGTACCATTGTATTAAATTCACAACATTTTCCACAACAGTTTATTGAAACTTCATAAATAAAGTAGCATTTTGCTATAGCAAACTGCCCACAGTGTTAGCGCTCATGCGAATGTATATGTGACAGTAGTTGTTTGTAATAATATAGAGAAAAAAACAATTGCAGTAGTGAGGGGGTAAAATAACAGTCGCTAAATGTAAGTTATGAAGTACTTTTGCATTGGCTAATGCTATCATTGTCATGTCATCGGTGCACAGACATCTTGAACTAGCATTTTAAAATCAAATATGGCAAACAAACTACACATACTGACTAGATGTATTGGTATGATGCTACACTCCTGGAAATAAAGGTTCCAAAAGGGTGTATTCAAAGCAATGTAATATAACTTTTTTGTGAATATAAAGGTTCGTTATTGGCATCGATGGTTCCATGAAGAACCCATAGCATCCACAAAATCTTTCCACTGGACAAAAGTATCTTCATAGTGGAGAAGGGTTCTACATTATATATATATATATATATATATATATATATATATATATATAAAGATAAAAAAAACTACATTAGTACTAAAATAGCATTTCTAGATGTGCAATAAAACAACAACGACTGTACACAGTTTAGTGAATCAATCAATGTTTGAGCATGAAGTGATGTCTTTAGGGTTGTTATAGACCTTTAGAGTTCTTAAGAGGCTAATAAACCAGATAGTGATAGGCTATTTGTAACCTATATACTCAAATGCTGAATGTTCTCCACTACAGCAGTGTGTTTGCACTCTCTACATACTCTTGAAGTCAAACATTTCACTTCCCCCCTCTCGTTATACATCTCCCTTCCAAGTTTACACACTGCGCATTCATCCCCACTGGCTAAAAGAATGTACTTTAATACTCATCTGTCTAGCTTGTTTGAATTGTGCTGGTGATGAATGATATTTATTCTGCTCAGGACCTTGAGGTAGCCACATTTTAGCAGCCATTAATAACGTTGATGGCATGCCCTGGCCACAGAGGGGCTTGTAATCTGTGGATGGGTGTGGGGAGTTGCGGTCTAGGGGTCAGTGTGTGTTTTCCAGTTCATACTTCCAATCCAATCCGCACCCTAGTCTGATACCTTGATCTGCCATTGGATAGAGGCTCCTATGGAGTCAGAAAGAGTGAAAGAGCCAGATAGAGGGATCACGGCAGGGTTGTTTTGTTCTGGGCGGAGAGTGTTTAAAGCTTTACCCAGCACCAAAATGGGGAATAGAGGGTTTTTTTCAGCTGTCCTCCCACTCTCTGTCCCGGCTCTTCCTGAAGGGAGGGGGGTAACAAAGAACAGCCTCCCCCCCGCGGTTCTCTTCGGAGGATGTGGGAGTACCTGCAAAGAGGCAACGCTTGTCTCAGCACAGATCTGTGCTTTCAGATCTACAGATGAATTTTCCACAGTTGTGTCATGACATCTGAGTAAATATCTCCATATGGAGACCCAAACACAGTCACACACGCTCACACAAACACTCGGACCAGAGCGCATGCAGTCGTATAGCTGAATCACAAGAATGCCGTACACTGGTGCCACTAGACATTTTGTGAGTTCAGCCAAAACATACACACATGTACACAAACACAGGCCTGGCCTGAGCCCAATATTTCTACTCAGACCAAGAACCACTTCCATCTCAGCTAGAGCTGGCATGCAGTCGAAAAATTGGAATGTGGTCTAAGGGGAACACACAAACCACAGCAGCGCTGGTCCAAAATAAACTCAGAAGTGTCACACACACACACACACACACACACACCGACAGAGAGCGAGAGAGACTTGGAAACACAGAGACATTATAAATGTACATTACAAGCACTGTATTGAGAGAGAGAGAGAGAGAGAGAGAGAGAGAGAACTCTTAATCAGTATTTTTGTCTTGGTTTCCATTAAAACATACTTAGATGCAAAATTGCCACAAGACTTGTTTCTAGAGAAAATATCCGGAATATTTTGTTTGTGTACTTAAAGTTCATCTGGGTAGTTAATATTATAGGTCAGTGTGATGTGATATGATACAGTACTTAAAGGGTTAGTTCAACCAATAATCAAAATTATGTCATTAATAACTCACCCTCATGTCGTTCCAAACCTGTGAGACCTCTGTTTATCTTGGGAACACAGTTTAAGATATTTTAGATTTAGTCCGAGAGCTCTCAGTCCCTCCATTGAAGCTGTGTGTACGGTCTACTGTCCATGTCCAGAAAGGTAAGAAAAACATCATCAAAGTAGTCCATGTGACATCAGAGGGTCCGTTAGAATTTTTTTGTCTTGTTTAGTCTTCTCTTCCGTGTCTGTTGTGAGAGAGTTCAAAACGCTGATATATATGTCAACTAAAGATATACTAAACTATATTTGATTGTGCTAAAATGTAAATACTGCAAATATTCTTCAGGTACACTTGAAGTATTTTACATTTAAACACAAATATTACATATTATATAAAATACAATGATCATCAATAGTGAGATTAAACACACATTTTAGGCTTAATACTAAGAAATGTGCAATGTGCAAGAGTAGTACTTCAAATAAAGTTAAATTATAATTTGTATAGCAATCTCAAACAATGTCAGTAAATATGTTAATAGATTTAAATTGTGAAATAAATGTATTTTAAATATATTCGTTTACTATGGTTAAACGTAAACCTTATTAAATAAAGCAAACTTATTTTTTTTTATTATTATTATTTCTAACAGCCATTTCCTACACTATATGTTTCACATATTAACACATTTACAGATTTATACACTTCACGTTAGAAGAAAAGCATTTGCTCTTTCTACTGTAATGACATATTCATGGTTCTCTTTCCTCGGCCTGGATTCTGAAGTGAAATCATGTTTCTGAGAACAGATGCGAACATGTACACACTCACAGTGAGGGAAATTCAGTCTCTCATTTGCACGTTTCTCAGACCATTAATCCACTGTAATCTCTCATTTCATTTAAGATGATTGTCATGAGCTCTTGAATACAGGGTGGTCTCTTAGCTCTGTCGTCATTCATGACAATGGCTGCACATCTGCACTGAGCAAACATGAGTTACGAGCAGATTACAATCCCTATTCAAACCCTGTGTAATCTTGGGTAATCAGCATCAGGCTACTGCACAGTCCATCCATGTACCATAAAGCATATCATTAAGGTTTAGGGTTTATGGCTCGGTGCTTGTTCAGAGGGTGACCTATTGACAAACAGACAGATTGCATGACAACTACATCACCTCAATGTCATTTCCTGTCCCTGTGCAGAGGGGGTTTAATGTATTGCGGGTTTAGCAACAGCACACTTTGTTTTTTAGGAAGTTAAACACATGTCTGTGACACCTCAAAAAAATAAAATGAATACATTTAAAAAATGAAAACGTATTTTCAATTATTAATTATCAAATGAATTTATCTTTATAATAATGGTCCTTAACATAGGCAACATCTTCACTTCTTTTTCTTTTGAGATTTTAATGACAATTTCATCTGCATTTCACATGGCTGTGATGCAAAAACAGACAGTAAAATGTAAAAAAAAAAAAAAAAAAATGTAATATTGGGATTTATACTCAATATTAAATATCACTGGGGATAAAACATAAATATTGGCATCAAAAGAAAGCAGTCCTTTCTAAGTGTGGTATTGACAAACTAAGAACAGTTTGTATTGAACTACAATCCACAAACTTTTGTTCACAAATAAAAAGTGATTTTTTTTTTTAATTTGTTTGTTTGATGTGCATGAAATATAAACAAATATGTTTCTGCAATGGTCTATCATCAGAGTGGAATTGACAAACTAAGTAAAGTGTTAAACTGGAATGCACAAACAGTGGAATTTAATGAGTATAAATCCAATACTACAGAGATTTCATTCTTAATTAATTCATTTTTGTTTATTCTTTTTTTTTTTTTTTTTTTTTGTGGACCATCATCCTTTTTTTCATAAATAAATAATAAATGCATTTCCTTTATGAAAATGCCATTTGTAGTTTTTCTTCCCCCTCTTTAATTTTATGCGGAAATACAAACCGGACATGTTTTCGTGACATTGACTCAACCAAACACAGCTTGCTAATGTGCTGGTTTTCATAGAGCTTATAAACACACTTCAGCTTGTGAACACAGTAGAGAGACATCCTCTATTTATACAGGGCTCTCTGACTGTCTCTTTCTCTCAGCTTCAGTGACACAAACTCATGATCGAGCGCCATCAAAGAATATACATTCTGTCATGGTCTTTTATACACAAACAAAATGGCTTTCCTGCATACATAAGCAATACATCCAGACAGACACACACACACACACACACACACAGACACACAACAACCCAAGCGCAGACTCACATACACACAGATCTTGAGCTGCCGCCCACATCTGAGCAGAAGGGGGAGGAAGTGACAGTTAGCTGTGGAATTCCTGCTGTGTGTCTCTCACTTAGCATGCACTTTTTGTTTCTTTGCCATACACACACAATGACAAACACCCATGGACTCTCACAGAGAGTGACAGGACCCTCAGAAGTTTCCAGCATGTATTCTGGAAGAGAAAAACTTAATGTAATATGGTATATCCTCCTTATGTGGAGGCCCTCAGAAACACCTGTCATTCACAAACTTGTATATTGCATGATAATTTAATCAATATTTTGGCTTCTTATACTTGCTTTATTGGCCTATTGCAAAATAGGAAATTCTTTTTATTTATTTTTTTTGTATAATGACGACTAAACTTTAAATTGTATCTTTAACAATGTTTTATTGTCATGTATCGCTCAAGGTCTCCTCTATATATGGTCTACAATAAATACAATCTTGAACTTAAATTAATATTCCATGACCATTTATTTACTATTTGCCAAGTTGACATAGTACTTAGGATAAAAAAATTAAATAAAAATTTATAATAAATAAAATTAATAAAAATAATAAAGAATAAATCTAATGTTACTACATATGGAAATGAAAAGAAAACTTACTTACATTTTTTCTTTAAAATAATTGTAATAATCTTAACAATTACAATTTCTTCAAGTATAAAATGACGTTTCATGTTATGTAGCAGGCCTACCGGTCCCATCACAATACAAATATTATATATGTATAAATAAAATATAACTAGTAATACACTCTTTTTTTGTGTCACCAAGGTTAAATGTATTTATGTAGTAACAGTAATATTGTGAAATGTCACTACAATTTAGTGTTTTCTATTTTAATAGGTTTTAAAAAAGTTAAGTGTTCCTGTGGCTCAGTGGTAGAGCATTGTGTTAGCAGTGCAAAAGGCTGTGGGTTTGATTCCCAGGGAACACATTAGGTAAAAAAAAAAAAAAAAAATGTTAGCCTGAATGCACTATAAATCGCTTTGGTTAAAAGTGTCTGCTAAATGTAAAAAAAAAAAAAAAAAGTAATTTATTACTATGATAGCAAAGCTGAATTTTCAGCAGTCATTACTTCAGTCTTCAGTCACATGAACCTTCAGAAATCATTCTATGCGGATTTGATTCTTATTACCAATGTTGAAAACAATTTTGAATTTTTGGGGGATTTTTTTAAGTGTGAGGCAATCATTTGAATTTTATTTTATTTTATTTATTTATTTATTTATTTATTTATTTATTTTTGTGAATCTGTCCTCTAATAACCCATTTTCCCATGTTTAAATCTATCCCGCAAAATTCAGCACATTTCACCAAAAATAAAAATAAAAATAAAATATATAGCCAGACCCATCCATGGGAAATGTTCCTGTGAGTTAATATAAATCTGTTGTAAATTCATTCCAACATAAAGTCATAGCGCATTAACACGCATGCTGAGAGCTTTAAGCAATAAAACACCAAGATAGCCAAAGAAATATGTAAACGACCTCTCGGCATATATCTAGTTTATGGATTTCATAATTGCCCACAAAGACACACCATGTGAAAATGAAGGGCATCAGCACACACATTTGGAGGAGGATAATATACAATCACATCATTTTTGGCCTCTCTGACCATCTTCCAAACCACTGCTCATGTTTCTAACTCTTTGGACAAAATGGCCCATTCATCAGATGCACCATCTTCCTCCTCCATCACTCCTCCCACTGCTAAAGAACACTTGCGCAAATGTTATTGTGAGTGTTTGTACTATATACTAGCAAAACAATTATCAAAATCATAGTTCATACTGTATTGCTAACAAATCATTTCTGCCGCTCTCTTTGTCTAACCCGCCCCAATGCGGCTTCGTTCCCATTCTTTCTGGAGGTCTTCTCAGAAGCTTATATCTGTGATAAAGCTAAAGGTGACATGATAAGCTGTGCAATCATCTAGGTCTGAGGTGACCAAATCCCTGCCTAAGCCCTGTCATAAATCCATCTGTTATCTGTGTTATTCCTCTGCTTTTAACAACAAAACACAAAGCACCCGCACCGAGAACCCTCTTGTCAAGTTGCATTCTGCCTACAGATTGTGTGTGTGCTGTGTGTTGGAGCTGGCACTTTGATTTATTGTGGCGCTCTGGCCCATGCTCCTCTGGGCCAGCAGTGTGTTTGTTTGATGCACAGGAGGACAGTGTTGAGCAAATTTTAGCATGCTACACAGAGCACTAAAGTTTTGCATAAGCAGCTCTACAATAGCAGCAAGACAGAGAGTGTGTGTTGACTAGTGTATGTCCTTCATTAGAATTCCAAGGGATTAATTATTGTCATGATATATGGAAATTTATATGGATAGTTCATAGTTATAATGGATAGTTCAACCAAAAATGACAAAATCTGTCCCCATTTACCCTCAGTTTGTTCTAAACCTGTATGACAGAGGAAGATAATTTGAAGAAGTTTTTGTCCATCCAGCAAAAGGCAACACTGGACCTCAAGGAACCTTTTCACAGACTGTGATGATGCATTGCCAACATCAAAAATCTAGTAAAGTATTTTTTAATTAATGGACATTTATAATAATATACTTTGTATATTACTGTGGCATTAAATTAGAGAAAACTAGTTAACAGGGTCATCAGATGTCCATTTTCCACAATTTGATATGATTCTTTAAGGTTTTAATGAAAACTCTGTAACATAGTTTGGTAAAATTTTCTCAGAGGTAGTGTAAAAACCCCTTTTCAGCCTGTCAAAAACAGTGAGTCGTTTTGTAGCATTTTCCTTTAAATGTTAATGAGCTCTGCTGACTCCACCCCTCTCTTCAGAGTGCTCACAGAGAGACTGTTTAGCCACATTCATTGTGAAACTTGCTAATTAGCACATTGTTAGGAAAGGTGATTTGCAAAGACTCATTAAAAATCCTTATACTCACTTTGTCTGTTTAGGTGAAGCTGGACCATGATTTGCGTGAAGATAGATGCATTTAGGTAGATCGGGATGCATTCCCTTCAGAAACAAATGTAATCCACTGCGTCTTCAGCGGCCCAGATGTCTGGAGTAAATGATGACTGCTATGTTCATTATTACATCCAGCAACAGAACATCTCAATCTGGTCTGGCATCGAAACAATGGTGGACTGATGAAAGCTCACTCAGGGCGTGTCTAAGGTAAAACGCCAGTCCAGTCTGTGCTGAAATGCTACTGTCAATCAAATGATTGTGGGAGGGTCCTGTCTGTGTCATTTCACAAAGACTGAGATCGGCTCGATTTGAGTAAAGGGTAAATATTTTAGTAGAAAAAAAAAAAAAAACCCGGTTGGATTTTTATCATCATAGGGTTGCTGTGTACACACACTGTCAACACACATTTCAGTTCAAACAACTTGTAAAAGTGCATGTAGCATCTGATGACCTCTTTAACGCATGCGGTGTGAGTGTTTCTAATACATCACCTGAGGGAATGATGGAAAATTTTACATCTTTCATCTTACTCTTAACAGACCAACATAATCAGTCTCTCTCTCTCTCTCTCTCTCTCTCTCTCTCTCTCGCTCTCTTTCTCTCTTTAAAAGTGTTAAATTGGCTATTGCATATTTTCTACTTTTGCTAAAAGAGCAAATGGAAATACAAAGATTTTTTGCCATTTCTGTTGTACATAAGAAATGCAAAAAGGACTCATTGTCTCATGCTTTAGTATTTCCTAATAACAAATCATAATAAAGTCGCATTAATGAGTCATATTTTAATTGCACATTAGTCATATTTTAGGAACTTATAACTTTCAAGCTGTGGGACACCTTTATATCCAGATGTCCATACCGTTTTGTTATACAATATATATGGAAACTCATTTCTGCCATTTGAAGTAAAAAAAAATAAATAAATAAATAAGTCACAAAATTTAATTATGACACAAAAAGTCAATATTAAACATATAAACTAATATAAACTAATGAGTGCTCTTATGAAACCTTAAATGACAAATGGGACACCCTATGGTCTCATCCAGGGCTTTCTTAGTTCCAATTCAGTTACACAAATCTGCTCACTCTTGAGTCTCTTATATTCATTTCAAATGCAGGACTGCAAAGGACTCCGAAACTTTTACACTGACATTTTTATAGAGTTAGAACTGTGCAGTCTATGGAACAGAGCCCTCACTGCAGGAAGTAGGGCCTTAAATAATCATTCATTCTTTTCAGTGTCCTTTACATCTTTCATAGCTGTCATCTCGTCGGCTTTACTGGACAGAATTTATCACAAACTACAAAAACCTCCCCTAGAATGAGAAATACTTGATTACTTTAAAGTTGGAGCATGGCCCAAATTTGAGGGAGAGGAGGAGGTATATGTTGTGTCACTGACAGGGTGCCAGCTGTTATATTCGTCCTCAGATTTATGGCTCTGTGTCCACTCTGTCTGTCCTCTTTGACAAATCTTCTACTTAAGCAGACAGTTTTTTGGTCAATGCCTTTGAGGTGATTTTAATGTTAAAAGCATTTGCGTGTTTTTTTTTTTTTTTTTTTTTTTTTTTATGAGATGACAAAACTGAACAAATACCATCAGGAAATACCTAATACAGCTTTATTCAGCCTGGTAAAAAAATGGTCCAAGTAGGCAGAAACCTAAACTTTTTCTGAAAACAACAACAATAATTTTAGTGATATCCTCAATCTCATTTCAAAGCAAGTCAAGGAGGAACAAAACAAACCCATCTCCATATCCTCTGGCGCCCCCTGAAGGGAAAGAAAAAAGAAACCTCACTAAAATGAGTGTATCTGTAGTTTAGAATGAGCAGAGGTGGAAAGAGTACAAAAATATACTACTCACGTAAAAGTACCATTACATTAATGAAATTTTACTTTAGTACAAGTAAAAGTACCAGTCTAAAAATCTACTCAAGTAAAAGTAAAAAGTAGCTTGTTTAAAATTTACTCAGAGTAAAAATTGCTTAGTTACATTTTAACAGTGATGGGGAGGCAAAAATGGGACCAAGGGTGTCAGACTCAGTTCCTGGAGGGCCACAGTCCTGCACAGTTTAGATATAACCCTAATTAAACAAACCTGATCCAGCTAATTTAATCATTTAGGCTTATTTGAAAACTACTTGATATGTGTGCTGGAGCAGGGTTAGAACTAAACTCTGCAGGGCTATATGGCCCTCCAGGAACTGAGTTTGACACCCCTGGCACAGGCCTATTAATCTCAAACTAGTTGTTTTTAATTAAAGAAATCAGTTATTTAGAATAATAAGACATTTGGGCTGTTACCAGGCAAATCAATATCAACAAACTCATCTTTTCAATGCAGACGAAATGCAGAAGCTTCATCGGAAGTGGCATTTAGATGTATTTACACACTGTTTAGTGCAGGACAAGAATGCATTTAACCTGCAGTTACAAATGCATGAATAATGTTTTGATATACAAGACATAAAATGTTGAATACTCATTAGAAATGATAAGAAATAAATTATCTAAAGATACTTTAATTGTGAACTTAAAATGGCCAGTATGTGTCAGCAAGTCACTGTTAATAAGTGAGTCACTGGGATTGAACTGAATCATTTAAACGGTTGATTCATTCAGGAACTAAACAGTCATGTTGCTCAGAGATGCAAAACTGTGCTTTGGTGGTTATGTTTGGAATTATTTTTTGTTGTAAAAATAGAGCAAAAACAGGCAATATGGTATCTAAAACGCAAGTCTCTTAATTAACTTGTTTACTGACCTGTTGTAAAATATATATATATATATATATATATATATATATATAAAATCATGATGATTTTTGGAGGAAAAGACGGCATTATTTGTGTGATTTTGATTTACTATATGAAAATTATATATGTAAATTTTCTGCCCCTATATCTTCAATTTTGTGATCAGTTTAAATGCATTTTAACAGACTGAATTACACAGTGAAGTGAAGTGAAGTGAAGTGAAGTGAAGTGAAGTGACATTCAGCCAAGTATGGTGACCCATACTCAGAATTTGTGCTCTGCATTTAACCCATCCGAAATGCACACACACAGAGCAGTGAACACACACACACACTGTGAGCACACACCCGGAGCAGTGGGCAGCCATTTATGCTGCGGCGCCCGGGGAGCAGTTGGGGGTTCAGTGCCTTGCTCAAGGGCACCTAAGTCGTGTTATTGAAGGTGGAGAGAGAGCTGTTCATGCACAGTGAAAGAACGCACTGTAAATGCGCGCACATTGTTAAAACAACAATGATATTATAGCAGACGATATCGCACACTCCGCAACAGTCTTTTTGGCTAATTTGTGCAAAACCTCTTGCTAAAATGTCAAAGCTTCATTTTAACCACCAATGCAACGTTGCAATTATTTAGCTTACCTCTACATGCTTGCGAAGGGTTGATGTCGAGATTTTATAAGCTGCTAGTTTGGTCTCTCTAGGTAAGCACAGCTTACACTGCATAGAGCATAAATATGGCCAGGGGTTCACTTCATTTCCTTCGAGTTCAACTTCAGAATATGACGGGGTTTCGTTTTCATTGGTGTCTGCACCACTAACGCCTGTTTTGTCCGTCTGCATCTTTCTTGTGATTTTAGCGCCAGTTTGTTCTCCTGCCCATTATTTACTGACGTAGTTTCCAGGGAGCGAATTATTATTATTATTATTTTATTTTAATTTTTTTTTACTCAGTAATTAATGTGTTTTAAAATGTAGCGAAGTACAATACTTCAAACAAAATATACTTAAGTAAAAGTAAAATTACAGATTTTAAAAATTACTTTAAAAAGTAGAAGTACACAAAAAAGCTACTCAATTACAGTAACGCGAGTAAATGTAATTCGTTACTTTCCACCTCTGAGAATGAGACTGTAAGAAAAATATCTTATAGTATATTACATTGATTTCTTCCATACATTTAAAATTTTAGCTGTAAATTACTGTAAATGGCTGATTGTGTGTGTGTGTGTAATTGTGATTTATATATATATATATATATATATATATATATATATATACATATACATATACATATACATATACGAGTCATATTTTGACTCATATATGTATATATGAGTCAAAATATTATCCCTTTATAAGGGATATATAAGGGATATATTGTCCCCTTTATAAGCCCGCGACCTTTCAGTTCAGATTGTCGGGTCTACCAGTTTGTCTTCCTCCTGTTCTCCATGTTTGGATTTACCTGTTTTGGATTAATATATATATATATATATATATATATATATATATATATATATATATATATATATATACGTATATATATATATATATATATATATATATATATATATATATATATATATATATATATATATATATATATATATATATATATATATATATATATATATATATATATATACATACATATACATATATATATATATATATATATATATATATATATATATATATATATATATATACATACATACATAGATTATGGCAAGCCGTTCAGGAAATAATTATATTTATAATATGAAGTCTGAATATATAGAATGAAAGTTTGAATATATATAGAATGAAAAGCTGAATATATAATGAAAGTCTGAATATATAAAATGAAAGTCTGAATATATGGAATGAAAGTCTGAATATATAATGAAAGTCTAAATATATGGAATGAAAGTCTGAATATATAAAACAAATTTCTGAATATATAGAATGGAAGTATGAATATATAAAACAAATTTCTGAATATATAGAATGGAAGTATGAATATATAAAACGAATTTCTGAATATATAGAATGGAAGTATGAATATATAAAACGAATTTCTGAATATATAGAATGGAAGTATGAATATATAAAACGAATTTCTGAATATATAGAATGGAAGTATGAATATATAAAACGAATTTCTGAATATATGGAATGAAAGTCTGAATATATAGAATGAAAGTCTGAATATATAGAATGGAAGTATGAATATATAAAACAAATTTCGGAATATATAGAATGGAAGTATGAATATATAAAACGAATTTCTGAATATATAGAATGGAAGTATGAATATATAAAACGAATTTCTGAATATATAGAATGGAAGTATGAATATATAAAACGAATTTCTGAATATATAGAATGGAAGTATGAATATATAAAACGAATTTCTGAATATATAGAATGGAAGTATGAATATATAAAACGAATTTCTGAATATATGGAATGAAAGTATGAATATATAAAACGAATTTCTGAATATATAGAATGGAAGTATGAATATATAAAACGAATTTCTGAATATATAGAATGGAAGTATGAATATATAAAACGAATTTCTGAATATATGGAATGAAAGTCTGAATATATAGAATGAAAGTCTGAATATATAAACAAATTTCGGAATATATAGAATGGAAGTATGAATATATAAAACGAATTTCTGAATATATGGAATGAAAGTCTGAATATATAGAATGAAAGTCTGAATATATAAAACGAATTTCTGAGTATATAGAATGAAAGCCTGAATATATAGAATGACAGTCTGAATATATAAAACGAATTTCTGAATATATAGAATGAAAGTCTGAATATATAAAACGAATGTCTGAAAATCTGATGTTATCAACGCCATCTTGTGTTATTCATCTACTATTTTACACATTTTGAGCAATGAGCGAGTCCGCACGAAATTTAGTAGCAGCAATTTTAAGTAACGATCATCTAATTAACACCCTGGCGAATGCGTGTACGGGCCAAAATACTGGCAACCGTACTCAACATCGTTCTACTGATGAAGAAATGTATTCGCTATTTCACCGCGGAAGAGCGAATGCGGTGAACTTCACAGCCCAGGACGTTCCTGCTCATCAAGCAAACATTACAGAAAGAAACATGCCTTCTACCTCACAGGGACCACCCACAGCTATCTACAATCTTCGCCCGTTCACTCGAAAGGGCCCCAGACATAAGAGGTAAGAACAAAATTAATTGGAAGTGATAAGAGTTTTTGTCATAGCAAAATTCAGAAATATCGGTGAAATGTGTTAAGTATGATTTCAGATGTAGACAACTGTACATCTTTAAATGTAATATACATTAATGAGGCTTAAGTAGTTAAACTTTGGAATTAGTAGTCTTTGGGTGTTTCACTGCTGTAGTAATGACATATGGTTGTGCACAAATGTTGTCTATAAACTAGAGAGAGAGAAAAATAATTCTTAATATCAACTACAGTTTACAATAAATTCATTTAACACAGCTTCCAATTTATAAACAGAAAAGATAACTTAATATAAAGTACATACATATTTAATTGAATTGAATATGTTGATTTTCTTTAATGTTAAGGTTTCAGGCACTAGGCAGTTTACGTCCGGTGGCTCAGTCTTTCACCAAAGAAGTTATTCTCCTGCCAGACCATACATCTACACATGTGCCAAGGCGTGCCAAGAAAGCTTGGCTTTTTGAAAATGGTCATATAAAATCTGCCTTAGAATTTGGCTGTGACTGGGACGCCGACAAAGTTATGCAGACTATAACATCAGCCTTCCAGCCAGTTGTGGAGGGATGCAGGTAAACGTTAGCTGTGTTTAATCACATTTATTACTTATTTTATATTTTTGCAGTAATACTAGTAATATAATGTGCTTTGATAAATATCCCTTGTTGTGATATGTAACAAAATTAACAAAATATTGGATTTTGTCAATACATTATGGTTGTAAATATCTAATTCTTTTAAATTTATATTAACTGACCAACTGATAAACTGAGAGTATAAAAATTTGAATGTGTAGACAAATGGTGTATTGTAACCATACCTTTCCATGTACTGTTGTATGGTTTTCTAGCTTCAAAATAAGTTTCATATACAGTGTGCTTTTTATTTCGTCAGATTACAAATCTTGATGTCGTGCCACAACAAATTAGTGGAGCCATCCCTGACTTCCAAACAGACTTTAGGTGGAGACCT
Source organism: Carassius auratus (assembly GCF_003368295.1). Lineage (NCBI taxonomy): Eukaryota > Metazoa > Chordata > Actinopteri > Cypriniformes > Cyprinidae > Carassius > Carassius auratus. The sequence continues at coordinate 77,934 of NC_039269.1, read as the reverse complement.
TCTGAAAAAACTTTTTCATCAGAAGTCCATTTATGTCAGGCCTGACAAGGTCATTTTAAGTGAAGAGAAAGAATCTGTAAGTAGTGCAGAATATTTATTTATTTATTTTAAATTACAGTATTGTCAAAATTCTTAGGCACCCTAGTATTTTCAGCCTCCAAAAATTGCTATAAGCCAGTTATTAATATATTTTGCTGTGGTGTGTATATAGGAAATATCAATTCATATTTCAAAACATTTCTTTTGACATTAAGTGTAATAATCAAATTAGACTTTTGTTTGCACAAGGACAACAGTTGGTCTGCACCACACAGAGATCTGAACTCACCATCATCAAGTGCATCTGTGATTACATGAATGAACTGAGACAGACTAAATCCAGAAGAACTGTGACAACACCTCGAAGATGCTTGAAGAAACTCACCTGCAAAACTACTTGCAAGTGTACCAAGGACTAAAGCTGTTGAAACACAAACTTTAATATGATTTAGTTAATAGTAGTTAATTGTTAAATTACATTTTTTCATTATTTTTGCAAGCATCCAAAATTTACAGCTTTTTTGTTAGATCTTTCTTCAAGCATATTTGAGATGTTGCCATAGTTCTTCTGGATTTATCTTCTGGTTTCTTCTTTTTCTCCAATCGCACATGGACTTGGTGATGTGAGATCACATCTCTTTGTGGTGCACCGGATGTTGTTAGACTCCTTGTGCATACATAATTCAATTCAATTCAATTCAAGTTTATTTGTATAGTGCTTTTTACAATCCAAATCGTTACAAAGCAACGTTACAGAAAATTATGTTTCTACAACATTTAGTAGTAGCTTATAAGTGGTGACTCTCAGTTTGTGCACGTATGAGAGGATTTGTAGAAAAATTACATAGACGTAGTCAGACAGATGATGAACATTATTAATATTATTAATAATTAAAGCTGCGGTAGGGAACTTTTGATGCTCTAGCGGCTAATAAACAGAACTGCTTGCGTCTTGCGGAAGAACATCACAAAGGTACTGGGTTACTCCGCCGCGGTACCCCCGAAGCAATCTAAAATAGAATATAAACACTTATTATAGGTGTACCCTAGTGTTTCAGGACAAGCTAAAAACACGGTTTGGAAAATGGATTCATGGTGTACTCGCTTATTATATAAATTTTTCTACATTTTGAACACAAACAAAGTTACGGACCACAGCTCCGATTTTCACAGATTATCTGTCTCATATACTACTGTCAGGACATAATGACAGGTTTAACAAATATGTAAAAAATATATTTTTACAAAAGTTCCCTACTGCAGCTTTAATAATTATTATATGATGCAGTCACACTTGTAGCAATATTTGTTAGTTCTGTTTGTTGATTCAAGGTAGCATCATCTGAGGTCCTCTGAGGGTCAGCATCATCTCTTCTCAGGTGTTCTGGATCCAGACTGGAGCTTGTGTAAATCCTAGTTACCATGGGATGTAAATCCTGTGGCAAAACATAGAAACAAATAGAGACATCATTAGCATAGCATTATTTTAACCTAAGCTAAAGAATAAAAATGTGCATTTGATCAGATGCAACTACACTCACAATTAAAGATACATTATTCGAATACTTGGCGAAAGAGATGCGTTTTTAATCTAGATTTAAACAGAGAGAGTGTGTCTGAACCCCGAACATTATCAGGAAGGCTATTCCAGAGTTTGGGAGCCAAATGTGAAAAAGCTCTGCCTCCTTTAGTGGACTTTGTTATCCTAGGAACTACCAAAAGTCCAGCTTTTGTGACCTTAGGGAGCGTGATGGGTTGTAGCGTGGTAGAAGGCTAGTTAGGTACGCAGGAGCTAAACCATTTAGGGCCTTGTAGGTAAGTAATGATCATTTGTAACTGATATGGAACTTAATAGGTAGCCAGGGCAGAGACTGTAAAATTGGGGTAATATGATCATATTTTCTTGACCTGGTAAGGACTCTAGCTGCTGCATTTTGGACTACCTGTAGCTTGTTTATTGACAAAGGAGGACAACCACCTAGAAGTGCATTACAATAGTCCAGTCTAGAGGTCATAAATGCATGAACTAGATTTTCTGCATCAGAAACACATGCTTTACACATGTTTCGTAGCTTGGCAATGTTTCTAAGATGGAAGAATGCTGTTTTTGTAACATGGGAAATATGATTTTCAAAAGACAAGTTGCTGTCTAATATAACACCAAGAGACATAAATTACAATGGATTATTACAATTAATGTCAAAAGAAACGTAAACAATACTTCCTATATAAAAATATGTGAAAATACTATATTTTACTTTTGCACAGTACTGTATATAACAGGGGACAATGGCAAAACTGTATTTTACTTTGGTACTAGTATGTTGTGACAATTAAAACAAATGTTTGCTTTGTTGTTAGCATAGTGTATTGGTTAGCATACATTTACTAAAATTATTATTATAAATTTATTTATTTGCTTCAATTGACAGTCATGTTCTGATGAAGACAGTAGCAACACAAACAAGAATGATTTCAAAGAAACATTGGATCCTGACAAATGTGGTAAATACTTTTTCATTTTTATTTTAAATCTACTACATAATGTAATGTTGAAGATATAAATGTGTTCTGTTGCTAACACTCTCATATAAGTGAAATCCTAATAAAAAATTAACCCAACTATTTTTCCTTGTTTTTACAGTCATTGGTAGTGTGCCTGATATTTCCAAAGAAGTTGTTTCAGCCATCTCCACTGTTGAAGTCCAGTGTCTCTCCAGTAATACCCCTTCCATCTCTGGTGGAGATGAAGTTATTTGGTGTATTGACACTAAAGATATTTGCACCAATGCACCACCCATCTCAGCTGACAACCTCACCATGTCTTCTGTTGCTGCTGCCATTACTATTGATGAGACTCCTACCTTGTCTAGTGGAACATCTGTCATCTCTAGTGGCTACACCAACATCTTTTCGATTGGTCCCACTATCAGTGGCACTGGACACACACCATGCTTCTCTGCTAGCAACACCTCTGAGGCATCCCATAGTCCCACCCAAACCAATGCACCCAGCACAACCTACAGGTACATGTTCTTTTTATACAGGATTGTCATGGTCAGGGTTTAACGTCAGTAGGCCTTGTTTACAATAACAATTAGTATTCTAACAATTTTGTGTTAGAATAGTCACTCAGCAGTAGACAATGTTATTATTACATCTAGGATGTTATTTGTCCTGTAGTAATGCAGCTATTTCTGTTAACATCATATATGTACTTAAACATTGTTCATTATAAAATATTGATATATAAATTTTTTTAGTACATACCTTGACCTATTTGAGGAAGAATACCTCTCTGATGACGCTGATCTCCAGGAAGCCATATCAAGGTCCTTAGAGTCCAGCACAAATGAGAGGTCAGTAGAAGATGTTATGTAGAAATGTTTAATTCTAATGTATCATAGCAATAGCTTAATTTTCTAGACTCGTAGCAATAAACAGGCTACCACCTAAATGGTTCAGAAATATATTTATGTGTGCACAATGTTGTTTTTTTCTTTATCTCATATCAAATCTTTTCTGTGGTTATTGTTTCAGCAATATTTATAATATTGTTTTCATTTAATTGTTGTTTAAATCATGGTGTAAAAGTGTATAAAATATATAAAATAAAAATATATAATTTTTGTATGTTTCATATAATGGGCGAGTTACCATTGTCATTTTTGTATTATTTTATTGTTTATTATTGTTTCAGTGATTCAAGGATGACTTTAGAGAGAATAATGGAGCAGATTGGTTCGAGAGTAAATAATGACAGCATTGTACGGTTCAATATCATAAGAAGAAATGTGTGGGATGGAACATCCAGAGCAATGGGCAGATCCAATTTTTCACCCGAGAAGAAGGTGGATGTTAAGTTTACTGATGACTATGGAACATCTGAGGGTGCTGTGGACAATGGAGGACCTACTCGGGAGTTTTTCCGACTCTGTCTACATGAAATCAAGGACAAAATTGGCATCTTTGAAGGACCATCTAATGCTAAAGTCCTCACATGCAACTCCAAAGGTACACTACTTATAAATTCATATTGATGTCAAGTAAAGGATTTATTTTGGATTCCTAAATATGTTGTACCTGAAATGATTTAGTAGGAAATGTAAGAATCTTCAAATGTTGTACTTACAATGACAATGATGTTTTAATTTCATTTGATAATAGCGATGAAAGACAATGCATACTTCTATGCTGGCCAGATCATGGCAATGTCAATTGCCCATGGGGGGCAGAGTCCATGTTTCCTGTCTGAACTTATGTATGAGTGTCTTCAAAAGGGCCCTGACAATGTAAAGGTCAAAACTGAAGATATTACTGATGAAGAAACAAAGTCACAGTTGCAGTCGGTAGGCATATTTTACTTTAATTATATTGTATTTTGATAAATTATTATTTTTGCATGCACTCATTAACATTGACGTTACAGCTAATAGTTGTATATCTTCATTCAAACAATGTTTTTTTTTTGTATATATTTTTAGATCTTACAGGCCCAGACTGATTCACAACTACAAGATGCAGTTGAACAGGCTGCTAGCTTAATCAGTCTTGCTGGTCACAATGTACGCATAACACTGGAAAACAAACAGGAGACTGCTTTGGATCTGGCTCATTGGTATGTCCTTCAGCGGACCCGTGCACCATTTGAAAGGTATGTTTATATATGAACACATAATGTAATTGTACTTTGTCAGAAAAATTTAATATAGTTTAATGGCTGTAAAATAGCAGAAATACAAGAGATAGAAGAGGAAAGCATGTACAAAAAAAAGTTTTTGAGTTGCTAACAAAGTGTGCCTACAGTATAAGAAAATTTTATGATTGACCTCAACTTCCATTTTATAGTGCACCAGTACAGGTGGACATAATAATTCATTGTGGAACCTCATCTAATTAAAAATGAAAAATACTAGTGCTACATGTTTCAAATCACATAAACTACACATTACAGCGTGTTTCCTTTTTATTAGGTTCAGAGATGGCTTAACGTCTCTGGGTGTCCTAGATGCTCTCCAAAACTATCCTGTTCAGTCAAAGTGCCTTTTTGTGAAGGCTGAAAAGGCCTTAACCGCAAATGATGTGGAGAATCTCTTCCAAATCATTCATTCTGAAAGAGGGAGTAATGCATTTCAAGCAGAGTGCCGGACCCTGGCTTTCTGGCAAGACTATCTTCAGGATGCTGAAAGTAAGTTTAGTATTTCATACAGGTTTCAACGCAATCCGTTATTTTCAAAATTGTTTTTGGCTCCATCATAGTGGTACATGACAATGGTGGGAAAAATATATATTTATATTGCAATGTTTGAATTGGTGTTTATGTACTATAAATTCATTAATATAACATTTAAAGCTAATTTTGCCAAAAGTATTGGGTCATCCCCTTTCAATGAACAGGTATGACTTCTTTAGTAATATCCATGAGTGCAAATCTTAATATTAAAGTATAAAATGATATTGTAGGAAATTTTGTGCTTCTAATTTTATAGCAACAGTTTGGACAGGACCCTTTCTATTCTACATGGCAATGCTTGTGTATAAGGCAAGGTTAAAAAAACACCACTGGTGTTTGGTGATGAGTTTTTGGCTCAAGGTCCACATTTAAAGTCACACCAGAGATGTTCAGCTGGGATTTGGAGTTAGCTTTATGCAGACCAGTCAAGTTCTTCCACACTGACTCAATCAATCATTTCTTTTTGAACCTTGCCTTATACACAGAGGCTTGGAGAAAGATTATTTGCTACAGTCTTCACCAACTCCTATCTTTTATTCTGCTAAATGGCTCTTTATACTCACCAGACTGTTGTTAGTGTTGCATGTGACATTATGAGCAACCCTTTCAAATATAACTACTCTTATAACAATTTTGCATTACTCCAGTGGTATCATTTAACATAGACATGTGGTACTCTTTTTTGTTGTTTTACAGTTGAAAACAATGTCTCTCTGGAGGATGTTCTTGTTTTCTTCACTGGATGTGACAGCATTCCAGCACTGGGTTTCTCTCCAAAGCCAAGACTTGAGTTCATTACCTGTTCCCGATTTCCAGTGGCCAATACTTGGTGAAAATATTCTACGCATACCAGTTCATGCAGTGTACACTGCTTTCAGATCTGACATGGATTTTGCAATACGCAATTCACCAGGATTTGGAAGAGCGTGAGAGGTAATATTTTCAAGGCATGTAGAGCTTGATGTTATTGTTATGATTGCTGTTATTTCATATGCTATTTATGATTCACTTTCTGTATTATTCATTGATAACCAACATTCTGTATTTACTGTAACAACAAATGAAAAAACAATAAAAGAAAATTGAAGTTCTTCATTACATTTTAAGATGTATTTCAAGCTATATGTTCCAATCTTCTAACCTGAACAGCCATGTTCCCCGGTTTCATTGTTATGACAGAATTGTTATTTCTTTATAGGCTGTGTATGGCTTTCTTTTAAATAATGATGTTTTTCTGTTCTTACTTTTTG